>NW_026590062.1:29519660-29595655 GCF_907164565.1 Psammomys obesus
CCATTTTTACCATTGAATACCATTCCATTTCATGAATTTACAACTCATTTTATTTCTCCAGCCTCTTGTTGGTAAATTTGGATCCCTTCTCCCAGTTTTTGGTTATTTTGAATAACACTGCCATGAACATTCTTCTTGGTTAGAAATACTTAACTTTTTATTAAATATTGTATTGCTAAAGAAAAGGGGGGCATTTTATATTCCCAGGAACCCTAGACCAGAGTTCTTTTACATTCTTGCCAGTACATAAAATTTTCATTCTATTAATCTCAGCCATTAGAGTGAGGATGAGGAATTGGATATTTCTGACTTCAAACCTATGCAACTTTATAAAATACTGGGGTGGAGCTCCTGTTGTACCCATGGCTCTCTGCTGTGGATGGGAATGGGAGAACAGAGAAACACACTCCTGGCAGAAAGAACGGAAAGGGGCTACTTAAGACAGCTGGGTGCCAAGAAGCCTGCCTCCTCTGTCATTTCTTGATTGGTGCAACATGCCATTTTCTAGGAAAAGTGCTGTTAGAGAAAGCTTTCTTGTGGCTTCTGGTACGAAGGCATACCAAGTGTGTGACCATTGTGGTTAGAACCTACTGTAGAGTCAGCCCTGTTCTTTCCTAAGAGCTTGAAGTGGTTCAGACCAGAGCATCAAAGGACCGTCAAGGATGGGACTGTCCCAGGAGCCACTGTAGTCCAAAGCATAAAAACCTTCTGACTCTATTCCAGGCTAGCCCTCTCTCTGAGGCACTGAACATCTCAGTTTTCTTACTGTTGAAGGGAGGCAACAGTACCTGCCTGTATTCAGTCTCACATAGGTTTCCAAGCTCAATACTGTTTCTAGGGTGCCTCCTTCAGTAAAACTTTTCTCCGTGCTCCATTTCTGCCATGCTGACCTATTTAGTATTCATGAGCAGGATAACCTCTTTCATTCCAGATTATTATAAAAAGTGCCCCAAAGAAAGTACCCCCCCCCAGGAATGCCCTCCTTGCCAATTGATCTGGCAGACTCCTCATCCCTCAAAACTCAGCTCAAACAATAGCTTTGCTATGAAACCTTCTCTAGTCATTTCTCCATTCTTCTGAAAGATGGATGACCTATACACCTCCTCACTACACTGTTTTCTCACTAGACTATGAATTTATAGAGTGCATGTCAGGTGCATAGCAGAGTCTCAGTAAACACCTATTGACTAAGTGAATGAATTTATGACTGGATGAATAAAGGAAGGGATTTTAAATGAAATATGGAAACATTAAAAATATAAAAATGAAACCACTATCATCTCTTAAAGTAACAATATATACAGATATATATCCTATGAGATAGCCAACTGGTATTTTCCTTTGCTTTTTCTGTTTGTTTATTTCTTGAAACAATATTTCATTTTGTAGCCTTTAACTCTCAGCTGTGCCCATGCTCCAGTCTCCCGAGTGCTGGTAGTAGATACGTTGCTGTACATGACTCTTCATGTGTAGTTGAGGGGAGGGTATAACTGCTCAGCGGTGAACTTCATAAAGCACATGCAGGGTCCTGAGTTTCATCTCCAGCACCAAACACATAATTTGTAAAAAGAAGAGTCACTAGAAGCTAGGTATGCTGGCACTCACCTACCACCCCAGCATTCCAGAAGCTGAGACAGGAGATCATAAATTCAAAGTCATCCTCTTCTTGTTTCAAAAAAAAAAAAAAAATTAAAAGAAACAAAACAATAAAAACAAATACAAGTTGCAGGAACAGATCAAATAGAAAAAATTAAAGTTGGGATTTTCTTTTCTATTAACCCTCCAGTGAACTTTTAAAGATTTCCCTATTCATTCACTCAAAAATTAAGTTAAATTTATTTATTATTAGTGTGAGTGTACGTGTTTATGTATGAAAATCATAGAACAACTTTGTGAAATGTTTTTTTCCTACCAACTTCATGTGGCTTCCAGGAACCAAACCCAGGTTGCCAGATTTACACATAAGCACTTTACCTGCTGAGCCGTATTTCTGGCCTGAAAAAGGGTTGTTGTTGTTTGAGACAGGTTCTTTCACTCTACTTCAAATTAGCCTGGAAGTTACTGTGGCCCAGATAGGCCTGGGCTCACTGTGCAGTCCTACCTCAGACTCCTAAGCATCAGCATTCACCTTAATTACAAAAGTTTAACACATGTGCACTGTAACTAATTCAGACAGTACAGAAATACATAAATAAAAGGTATATATTTACTGTATGAGTATATAAATATGTATATAATTATTTAAAAGAAAACTAATACTGTGCTGTGTGATTTGTGTTCTGTATACTGCTTTTTTTTAATCTCATGAACATGTTTTATAATATAATATTATATATATATAGGAAATGGAGAGAAGGCTCAGTTATTAAGAGTACTGACTGCTGTTCCAGAGGTCCTGCATTCAATTCGCAGTAACCACATGGTAGCTCACAACCATCTACAGGGAGATCTAGTGCCCTCCTTTGGCATGCAGGTGTACATACAGATAAAGCACTCATACATAAAATAAATAATAAATACATCTTTTTAAAAAATATATATATTATATACATCCCTTTCTTTCTAATGGCTACATAGTATTGCATTGAATGGTACAGTATAACTTAGATATTTTCTAAGCCTGTGCTAATATAGCATATACTTTCATAAACAGAGAGTCTAAAAAGAAAATTAAGTACAGTTTGGGATTTGAGATGACAGGTTCATCACATGATACTGTGGATCACAGAAAAAACACAAACTAGAAAAGCCTTTTTGACTGCACATGTGCTTCCAACGACAAAACTGGAAGGCCGGATGTCATCTAGAGAAACCCATCACTCTTCCTCCCACTAGGACTCACATTTCATTGGCGAGGACATAGAGGGATCCAGGATTCCCAGAAGTATCCAGGAACAAAAACTGAACGTAGGAAGGAGTTTGCTTTACATGAACAAATTGGTTTTGCAGAAACAGGAAATTTCTCTCATATTTTAAGTCCGAAAATAGAAGAAATATGCTGGATGCACAGGGATTTGGGGAATTTGGCTAACACTGTGAAGTAACTTTTATGTGCATTTTTAATCTGGCAATCTCAACATGAGCTATTATGCACGTCTCAGAAAGCCTTTTAGTGAGAGTCAAGAATGTTCACACAGTAATAGAACAGGGAAGAAAACGCTTGTAAATATGACTGTACTCAAAGGTACAGAGAACAGGCCCTTTTGCATACTGAGAGAAAGACTATATAGGGCATGGCCTAACCTTCCTCTTCAGGCTTTCTGGTTTCTGCCCACTGGCCCTAGTGTTTCCTACCTAGCCCATTTGGTTACACTCAGAGCTTACACACCTGCCTTTGTCTGGAAAGCATTTTCTCCTTCCCTGACCTCTGCCCCAGGTTCCTACACTTTATCTCTTCCATACTTTCATCCTCAGTATAATGAAAACTGTCTCTAAATACCCAGTATAAGCCTCCTCTGTCTGTATTCTGTGACAACCCTTTCTTTCTTTCTTTCTTTCTTTCTTTCTTTCTTTCTTTCTTTCCTTTCCTTTTCTTTTCTTTTCTTTTCTTTTCATGAGGGGTGCTTTAGAGCAGTCATCATAACTACAATAACATTGATTTGGGCGATTATTGATTGAAGTGATACTGCCCTCCACTAGGAAGAATGTATATTTTTCTTCATGGCTGAATTCCCAAGACCTTATAGATGTCTGACATGGAATAGATATCCATTAAACATTTACTAAGTGAATGTTTTTAAGGGGTGATCTCTATCAAAACTGTAAATACATTATTGTGTGACTCAATCATCCAAATTAAACAGTCTATCCTTCAAAAAAGTACATAACTGAACTATGATGTCAGTGTAAGCATATTGGTTAATGTAATATATGTATTAGTAGAGACTTAGAAAATGCCTACAGTGTAGTACATTAGTCAGTGGAATGCTATGTAATCATTAAAAAATAATGAAGCCGGGAGCAGTGGCATATGCCTGTAATCCCAGCACTCTGGGAGGAGAGGTAGGCAGTGCTGGGATCAGTAAGCAGGCACCTCTATGGCCAGCCCCAAGGGACCTGACAAACCAGTTATCAGGCATTTGTGAAAGACACCAAGAAGACCACCCGCTGCCCACCTGGAACCACCTGCGCATGCCCTGGGTCACCCTATAAGAGAACTCCTAGAGCCCCCCCTCTTTTGCCTCGTCTCTCTGCAACCCCTTTACCCTTCCCCTAATAAACCTCCCACGTGGAACTGATCTCATGGTGTGATTTGTGAACCCGCCGTGTGATCTTCACAGGTGCACATTTCCTAACAGGCAGATCTCTGTGAGTTAGAGGCCAGCCTTGTCTACAAAGGGACAGTCAAGGCTACACATAGAAACTCTTTTCACAAAAAAACAAAACAAAAAACAAAAAAAAAAAAAAAAAAAAAAAAAAAAAAAAAAAAAAAGAGGAGAGTGAGACATGGAAATGTGAAAGAGATTAATTAAAAGACAGAGCTTGACTTTGATCACCTCCCCCTGACGGGAATGCAGCCTTACCAGGCCACAGAGGAAGACTGCAGCCACTCCTGAAGAGACCTTATAGGCTAGGATCAGAAGGAAGAAGACCTCCCCTATCAGTGGACTTGGGGAGGGCCATGCGTGGAGAAGGGGGAGGCAGGGTAGGATTGGGAGGAAGGAGGGAGCTACAGGGAGGATACAAAGTAAATAAAGTGTAATTAATAAAAATTAAAATAAAAAATATTTTTAAAAAAGAAATTAAAGCAAAAAAAAAAAAAGTACTAGAACAGAGCCTGATGTACTGGTGAGCACCTATAATCCTAGCACAAAGAGAGGCAGAGGCAGGCACACCACTGTGAGTTCAAGGCCAGCCTGGTGTACAGAGTGAATCTAGGACAGCCAAGGCTGCACAGAAAAACCCTGCCTGAAAAAAACACAACAAAACAAACAAAAGACAGAAAGAATTTTAGATCACTGAAATGACTATATTATAATAACAAACATATGTCATACCAGATGTAGTAATTTACAGTGATAATCCCATCATTCAGGAGGCTGAGGTTTTGAGAACCAGGAGTTCAAGGCCACCTTTGGATACGTGAAATCTTAATCTGAAAAAAGCTGAAAACAAAACAAAATCTATGAAATACGTAACACCGACAGTGACTCCTGACACAGACTGTTGATTTGAGGACACTGTGTTGATGAAGTTTCACAATTATAACAAAAGTATCACTTTAGTTAGGGATATTAATATGATGATGGTTGTACATGAGGGAAGAATGCCAGAGCCTACCAGCAGAGTCAAACGGTTCTTGAGTTGGGAGTGAGGATTAAAATTAATAAACTAACATACAACACACATGGGACTTTTCCGAGAGGCTCCAGACTCGACCAGCCAGCAGCAGCCTGACTTTATTGCAGAGAGCTTTTAAGCCAGAGTAAAAACAGCTCAGAACAATGGGTTAAATTTACAAGGAGGTGAAGCAAGAGGTGTGATCTTGACAAGCTATCCCACCTGCTGTCACAAACATAAGGAGATGGACTTGCAAATTCTTTCCCTGACTTCAGTGAAGGCCTGGTAAAAGCAGTCTTTCCGCTGAGATTTAAATATCAAAGCAGCTGCCAGAGCAACGGCCCCAGACAGAAGAACATATGGGAAGTACATGAAGGAAAACAGGTTTTGAAGTACAGTGTCTGGTACTGTTATTTCTAGGCAACTGCTTTACTAATGTTCAACCTTATTTTTACTTAAAAATTAGTTATTATTATGGGAGAGCATGAATACCATGGCACACTCATGGGGGTCAGAAGACAGCTTTGTGGAGTTGGGTTTTTCTTCCCATTTTTTTACATGGGATCTTAGAATTAAATTAAACTCAGGCTTGATCAACAAGGATTTTACCCACTGAGCCATCTCAACAGACTTCCTTTTACTTTTTTGTTTTTGTTTTGGAAAAGTGTCTCACTAAGTTGCCCAGACTTTCTTTGAACTTGCAATCTTCCTGTTTTAGCCTCCCAAGTACCAGGAATCACAGGTCTATACCACCAGGCCTGGTTGAGATCCTTGTTCTTGAAACTCAATTTTATTCTGAACTTAAAGCTGCTTTAAAACTTGAAGTCTATTTCTAAAAACCCTATGAGTCATATGTAGGATTCTAATATTTGTTTGTTTTTCCAAACAGGGTTTCTCTGTTTTGGTTTTTGATCTTATCGAAAGCCCCAGGTCAGCCAGGAATGCACTATTGTATCCGGGCAGTAGTCTGGTCAAGCCAGATGCCAAAATTTAGGGGGCACCAGGGTGCCAGAAGGTCCCCGACAGGTCCCCCTTTATTTTATTTTTACAAGGCCATAATCCCAAGGGAACCGTGCCTGTCTTAGGAGGGAATCCAGGGTCTTCAACCCTTGCTAAGCCCGTCATTGGATACATCAGCAGCAATTGGCTGAGCTCCTGTCTTAGGTGGCAAAAGGGGGGAACAGAAGACCACTGTGGATTCTCTTACCCGTCACTGGCTAACCGGTTCAGCTCCCTGGGATGATTAGCATTAGGCCTATTCATAGTCTTGGCTGACCATCTTCAGCCTTTAATAGTGCACCTGGATGGGCTGTACCTTTAGGGCATCAATCTGCTGTTCAATAAAAGCCATAATTTTATTGAAAAGAACAGGTCCTATTGAAAGAATTATCAATAAGATAAGCAGGGGACCAAGGAAAGGAAGGAGATAGGGAAGGAACCCATTCCTGTGCTGCTTAAATCCACCATGAACATATATCAGCTGGAGGCAAAGGATCACGGTCCATGGAAACAGTTGTTTTTCTTCCATCATTTCTGTAAAGAGATATAAAAAGAATATGTTCTCAGGGTAATTCTTTTACCCTGGACTGATGAATGTTATTATTATTATCTATATGCTTTACTAATCATTCTGGCAACCATCTGGCTGCATCTATCTCTTTAGAATAGATGCAAACTGCTCCTCTGCCCCGTATCAGGACAGGATCTGGACCATGCCATTTGTTGTCCAAAGGATCTTTCCATAGGACAGTAGCAAACTGTCTTTGTGTATCCATATGCCAGAAATGTTCCGCAGCTGAACGTCCATATTTTTGAGTTTCAGGTCCTGAAACTTTAAAGTGTTAATTAAAGCCTCACAGTACTTTTCCAGAGAATGGAGGAATGTAACCGCCCCAGACCCTGGTCCTCTGCTGGGACAGAGATAAGGAAGTGAGCAAGCAAAGACCTCCATTTCACAAAGAAGAATGACTAGATCTACACTTGAGAGATAACATCACCTGGCAATCAACCCAGATGGACTCAATTCTTCTCCTGAACAGCCCCCGACCTTCTCTCAGGCTTACTCCTCAGAAAAGACACAGGTTGAAGCTAATCGCTCTCCCACCTTTGGCTGCAGCCACATCCCCACTAGCAGAGAAATTCTGAACATGAATTAAAGATCAGATATTCCCCCAGGTGTCTGGCCAGGACTGACAAGACCTGAAAGTCAGCTACCTAGCCCCTCATCCAATTATGAGTAGCCAGGACTGCAACCCCTGAACTTCCCTGTGCCCCCTCCCCTAAAGACCCTAGGCTTATGTCTCGGGGCCTGCTCTTTGCTGACTGGCAGAGTGACCCCAACGTGCATTGGCCCCAGTAGACCTCTTGCTTTTGCATAAAGCCTCTGAGAGTTTCCTATGATAGCCTCTCTGGAAATTAAGTTTGTGCCAGGCTTATTTAAAAAATTTAAAATAAAAGCTGTATGGGATATAAAATTTCTAGGAGACCCTTTGATGGGGTACCACTCCCCCTTTTTTATTTTTTCAAAAGTATTTTTTATAGATAAATGTGCCCTTTGTACTATTTTTTGTCCTTGTGGATTATAAGGTATACCTGTAATATGTTTAATATTAAGTTGTTGACAAAATTTTGAAAACATATTTCCAACATAGCCAGGGCCATTATCTGTTTTAAGTTGTGTTGGAAGTTTTAATATAGCAATTGCTGACAGCGTATGAGCAATACCATTTTTTCCAGCTTTACCAGTTTGGAGTGTGGAAAATATAAACCCACTATAAGTGTCAATAAAAACATGAACATATTTTAAATTACCAAATTTAGGAATATGTGTAACATCCACTTGCCAAATAACATTAGGTACAAGGCCACAGGGACTGACCACAAGATGAGGAGTAGGCAAAAGGACAACACAAGAAGGACATTGTTTAAACAAGTCAGCTTTATAATTACCTTTAGTTAAAGGTCCTGGAAGGTTAGAATGAGCTTGTAAATGTCCAATGTAAAAGGAAAAGTATTTTTTTTTTATATATCAAATTTTGAATTTGTAAAAATAAAATTTTAGCAGGAGATGTCTAAATTTAATTTGCAGTCTCTAACCTAGGCAAAGACTGAGTTACATAGGCACTATCTGTAAAAATATTTAAAGACTGCTTATTAAAACTTTAAAACACAGCCAATACTGCAGATAACTCTGTTATTTGCACAGATGTGCTAGACACTTGAAAAGATACTGTTTTTTTATCGTAAGTATAGGCAGCAACACCCAGATGATGAACTATCAGTAAATACTATTAAAGCATTAACAATTGGAATAACTTTTATTTTAAATGGAAAAACTATAAGTGGTACCTTTAAAAACTGAATAAATTTGTTTTCTTGTCCATCAACAGGTTGGACTTTGTCATAATAAGCTTACATATGTTAAAATACCATATTTATCAGATCTCTGGCAAGTCTGAGGGCCAGAATATTTGAGTTACTCTTTGTTTATCTTTATCATCTGCTCTAAACTGCATCCTATAAAACAGGATGCCATAATTTCTAATTTTGGCATATTTTTGATGCATTTTTTTATAACCAAATTTTAAGTAAATCTCTATATATAGGCAAATTTTATGGTTACCCATTTTAGATTCAACCCTTTAAAAAAAAACAATCTAAACATAGAGACTAGGTAAAGCTCAATCTTATACTTAACTATAATCTTTAGCATAATTTTAAATCTGCTCTTTTTAAACTAAAATCAAAGCAAAACTTTTAATCAGACATAGTTTATAAAGGGGCTAGCAAATCTTATTAATCCTGCCATATTGCATTAAGACTTAATAGCAAAAAAATTAAAGGACAAAAGTTTTATTTAGCATTAAACAGAGAACTAAACTCAGCTTGTAGCCCTCAGCAAAAATGGAATATTTTGGCCATATCAAATCTATAGGCCAGAAAGAAACCGCATTAATTTATTTATTTAGGTGCTGGCAGCCAGGCATATATTTTATATAATGGTTAACAATGATTTGAAAATAACCCAGCATAACCCTGGACTAACATGGAACTGCAGTTCTTTTTTCCCTTTAAAAGACCACAAGCAAACATTTTGCATTGAAGAATCTCCAGCCTTTTTAAATGAAGAACAAAATATTTTACAGTTCTTCGTTAGACTGCCCAAGGGTTATTATTTTAAAATATCGTCAGTCGTCAGTCAGATTTTTGAAATATCATCCGTCCAAGTTTACAGATAATCATACACACAGAGAGACATAAATAAGGAACATAGAAATCTGACACTGTCACCTTAGGGTAACCAGAATGCCCAGGCACCAGGACTTGATTGGCCTCTATGGAACACAAGTCCCACAGATTCCAGGAGTGGACTCCCTTATGGGCCCCCTCCATACACATAGATTTCAGAAGGAGCAGAGCTCTCATGGCCCTCTACACAGCTTTCAGATGGAGAGCAGGCTCCAGCAGCCCTTTCTCCATCCAGAGTAGGGTCCCAGCGACCCTCTTTCCTGGTTCCAAATTGAGTAGAGCCTTTACCAAGAACTGGAGCATCCTCCAGATTTCCTAGACCAGATTGGAAACTCTCCAAATTTCCCAGAGCTCCACATCTCACTATAGATAGTTAAGGAACCCAGGTGGTTGCTGAGAATTGGACTCAGGACCATTGGGAGAATAGCCAGTGCTATTAACCTCTGAGCTATCTCTCCAGCCTTCGCAAGCAAACCAAAACCAGAAATCAAACAGACAGCCGGCAGACAAAAACCAAACAAAAAACAGAGACAAAGACAAAAAACAACTTGGTACCTGCTTTTTAAACATTTAAATATTTTTTATCTGGCTTTGTAATATTAAAATAAAGCATTTTAGGAGTGAAATCATAAAGCATGTTTATAATTTTAACAGTCAAAACCAAACTTTAAAATTTACCAGTGCAAACAATCCAATTTTTAAAACCAACACCAAATTAAATGAGATTGTCTTTTTTAGTTTCCCAAGCTGTAGGTTTTACCCCCTTTTTAATAAGAGGGGAGAGCGGTTTTTTGTTTGTTAAGCTTTCCTCCTCACTGTCTGAATCTTCCTCACTTTCTAATGAGATGAGGTCTATTTCTTCTTTAGGAGGCTTTCTGGTACCAGCTCTTTTCCCTGTACTATCTCTTAACATTTGCTCGCCTGATTCCACTGCTGGCAGGGGATCTTCCTATCTCACCCTAATAATATCCCGAATGAGATTCCAATAGGAAAAGGCTGTTACAGGGATTTTTTTTTTAGGCCTCAAAGTCCTGTAATAATCTTTCATAGCCTCTCCCACTCGGTCCCAGCGCCTTTCATCAATGGTCCCCTCCTATAAGAACCAGGGACAGACATCCTTAAGCAAACTAAAAAATCTTAATAAATCTTTTACTCTCACCTTTACCACTCACGCCTGAAGTGCCTCATTTAACTGTTTAACATACAAGTTATGACTGCTAATTTCTTGTCCCATAATCACCGACACTCACCAACTGTGTAGCTTTGCCGTAGCAGGTTCCCACGACAACACGAAGTTTCTCTGTCTTTAATCTCAGCTGATCTATCTGACATCTATCTGACGGTGTTCCTCACGTTTTCCCCCATATTCAGGCCCCATGTTGGGCGCCACTTGACCCGTCCTGCAGGTCTGTCAACGGAGATCCTGAATGAGGGAGTGGGACTGAAAAAGGGGACAAGGGCGCGAGAAATGAAGACCAAGACAGTATCTCTGATCAAAGTCTCCGTTTATTCGAGTTTTCCATACAACTATATAGGCAGAAGCAGAAGGAATGTAATTGCCTTTGGCAGGGTTACTAAGTGACTAAAAATCACAGGATGGCCCACCAAGATGTGCTAATAATGGTAACTTGGAAAGTTCCTCAGAAGAGTTACTTAGGAAGCCCTGAGGGAGAGGAGGATTTAAGGTATTTCAGGAAGATGATCTTATCAAAAGCCCCAGGTCAGCCAGGAATACACTATTGTATCTGGGCAGTAGTCCGGTCAAGCCAGATGCCAAAATTTAGGGGGCAGCAAGGTGCCAGAAGTCCCCCGACAGGTTTTTGGCTGTCCTGGAACTCACTCTGTAGACCAGGCTGGCTTGGAACTCAGAGATTCACCTGCCTCTGCCTCCTTTTTGCTGGGATTACAGGTGTGCACCACCATGCCTGGGTGAGTACAGTTCTTTTCTTTTCTTTTTTTTTTTTTTTTTTTTTTTGAGTTACTGCTTTTATGTATATGAGTTTGTGCATCACATGCCTTCTGGCTCCTTAAGGAAGCCAGAAGAGGCTGTTGGAGTCCTTGGAGCTAGGGTGCAGGCAGTTGAGAGCTGCCATGTGGGTGCTGGTAATTGAACCCAGTTCCTCTGGGAAAGCAACCAGTGCTCTTGACCTTTGAGCTGTCTCTCCAGTCCCCTACAGCTCTTTATTACACAGTATTTGAGGATATAAGGCACACAACTGTTTCTCCTTCTGAGGAAAATATGTAAGCTGTTTAAGCATCTAATATTTTAAGTAAGATAAGGTGGTTCATTGGTGTAATCCTAGCACTAGCACTCAGGAGGCTGAAGCAGGAAGAAAAGCCAGGCATGGTGTCACATGGTCTCCAGCACTTTTGAGAAAAGCAGGAAGATCTCTATGAGTTTAAGGCCAGCCTAGTCTACCTTATTTCAGGACACCAAAGCTACAGAGTAAACCCTGTACAAGAGGAGGAGGAGCAAGGACAGAACACTACTTTTACAGTCCATTCTATATATTCAAATATATACATTAAAAAAACATGCTCATAGCTTCCTGGCCCAATAACACTGTACCTGCCTTCCCTGAATACAGGGAGGCTGACTTTTTCACCCACACAGTCACTGTGCCATCTTAAAATGCCCCTGGCTGGAGAGATAGCTCAGAGGTTAGGAGCACTGGTTGTTCTTCCAAAGGTCCTGAGTTCAATTCCCAGCAACCATAATGGTGGCTCATAACCATCTATAATGAGATCTAGTGCCCTCCTCTGGTGTGCAGGCAGAACACTGTATATAATAAATTAAATAAAATATATTTTTAAATGTCCCTAAAAGCCATGAAGCATTTGTGATGGTTTTTGTAGCCCTTTGAAATATGTATCCAAATTTTACATAGCTACCACTTATTCCAGTCACTAAGGGAATTCTCAGAAGCCCTTGCCGTTGACTATCTGTGTGATTTTTTTTTTCAGTTGTATTTATTTATTTGGGAGGAGGCATGTCATAAAACATGTTTGGAGGTCAGAGGAAAACTTATAGGAGTTGTTTCTCTTCTTCCACTATGTGGATTCTGGGGATCCAAATCATGTCATCAGGTGTGGCAGCAAGAGCCTTTATCCACTGAGCCATTTTGCGTCTCTCATGTGAATTTTTTGTGTGTTTTATTTTTTGTTTGGGGAACTGGGGAGGTGATTGTTTGTTTGGTTGGTTGGTTGGTTGGTTGTTTTTTTTTTGACACAGGGTTTCTTTATGTAGTCTTAGCTGTCCTGAAACTCAATCTGTAAACCAAACTGCCTCAAATTCACTGAGATCTGCCTGCCTCTGCTTCCCTGTGTACCACCACGCCCATTTCATGTGAACTTTTTAAGGATTTATTTATCTATGCATTTTATGCATATGGGCACGTTGCCTGCATGTACATCTTGTAGAAGATGACATCAGACAGTTGTGGGTCCTGGAAATTGAGACTAGGACCTGTGGAAGAGCAATGAGTCCTCTTAACCACTCAACTATCTCTCCACCAATCATGGGAAATTTTTGAATACAGTTTTCTTCCCTCTGCTACAGAGACACAAATTTCCTTTCTTCATTTTTTTTTTTTTTTTTTAAGATGGGATCTCTCACAATGTAGCCCAGTCTGGCCTGGAACTGATAGAGATTCACATGCCTCTGACTCTCAAGTGCTGGGATTAAAGAACAGAGACAAATTTCTTTAGCTCATGGTGTATCATATCAATCATTAGTAGGCGACCTCTTGTTTTCTTTCCCATTCATATCTACCCTTGCTTGCTTATCCTTCTCCCCATCCTATAAGATACATTCACACTTAATGTATAAGTCCTTAAGGTATGTAGGCATTCCTAAAAAATATGTAGCACAGTATGATAAAAAGATGTGACCTTAGCCTCTGTAACTGGTATTATACTATAGGTCTTAACTCTCTTCCTTATATGCTAAGATTTAAGATTGTTTACGTGGCCCAAAGTCTATTTTATGGCTAATGGCAAACTGCAAAGTGTGTGTATTGAAACACCTTACTTCTCTGCTTCTCGGGTGAACAAGTTGTTTCCATATCCACCCCTCTGATGACTATACCTGCTTATGTGTCCTGCTGACTTGTTAGGAGTATGTATGTTTAAATCCACAAAATATAGTCAGATGGCGTCCAAAATGGCTTTACAAGCTTGTACTGCAAGGAATGGTTCCTTTGTTCCTTTCTCCTCACATCCTTGTCAGACTTAGTAGGTACCATCTCACATGTCTTGCTTTTGCTTTCTATAGCAATACAAGGTGATAATAATTTGTTTTTGTTATTATTGTCATTGTTTTTGTGCTAGGGATTAAACCCATGGATTCACACAAGCAAGCATGCTATCTACTATAGTGGTACTCCATAACTTCATTTACTGAGCTTAAAGTGCTCTAAGATTGAGCATTCATCTCTTCAAATGTGTGTCAGCAATTCTTATTATTCTAGTTTTTAATCCTTTATTTTCTTTGTGAGGCAGAGTCTTATGTACCCTAGGCTGAATTCAACGTACTATGTAGGTGAAGATGATCTTGAATTTCTGATTGTTCTGCCCTACTTTCCCAGTTCTGGGATTACAGAAGCATGTCACCAAGTCCAGTTTATATAGTACTGGGTCGCAGACTCAAGAATTTGTGCTAGGCAAGGACTCTATCAACTAAACTACATCTCTACTTCCTTTGTCAGCCATTTTGGTTTCTCTTCTGTGATTTACTAGTATATTCATTGCTTAATTTTAATTGAGTTTCTGGTTCTTTTTTCCTTCTTCTTAAAAATTTATTTATTTATTCACTTTACATCCTGAATGAACCCCCCTCCCTCCTCTCCTCCTGGTCTCACTCTTCTACCCTCTTCCCCTTTCCCTCCTCCCTCTATTCTCTACATAAAAGGGGACCACCCCCCTTGCCAACCCACCTTAGCATATCCAGTCACATCAGGATTAAGTGCATCCTCTTCCACTGAGGTCTGGCCTTTTTCTTCCATGTACAGGAGTTCCTTGTATATTCAAGACATTAATTCTAAGAGTCTGTAAGATATAATATATGATGTATAATATAAGATAATAATACAGTACAATAATAATATTAAATTGATAAGATATTACAAAAATATTATCTAAAATGCCCATAATAATTGTTACAAAAATCCAGAAAATGGCTGTACATGGTGGTGTATGCCTTTAGTCCCAGAACTTAGGAAGCTGAGGCAGGCAATCTATGTGAGTTCAAGGCTAGCCTGATCCAGGAAACCTTATGGAAGAAGAGGGAGATAGAAAGACCTGGAGGGGACAGGAACTACACAAGATCAACAAAACCAAAAAACCTGGGCCCAGGGACCCTGCAGAGATGGACACTCCAACTAAGGACCATGCACTGAGAGGACCTAGAACCCCTGCTCAGATGTAGCCCATAGGCTGCTCATTTTCCAAGTGGGTTGCCTAGTAATAGGAGCAGAAGCTGTCTCTGACATGAACTCAGTGGCCAGCTCTTTGAACACCTCCCCTTGGAGGGTTTGGCCTTGCGAGGGCACAGAGGAAGATAATGCAGACAAGTCCTGATGAGGCCTGATAGGCTAAGGTCAGATAGAAGGGGAGGAGGTCCTCCCCTATCAGTGGGCTAGAGAAGGGGTATGGGGGAGAAGAGGAAGGGAGGGTGGGACTGGGAGGAGATGAGAGAGGGGGCTACAGCTGGGATACAAAGTGAATAAATTCTAATCAACTAATTAATTAATTTAAAAGACTGGTCTGGTCTACAAAGTTCCTGGACAGACAGGGCTACACAGAGAAACTGTCTAAAAAAATAAATAATTAAATAAATAAATAAAATAAAGTCCAGAGAGAGGTACTTTGTGGGAGGAGAGATGGCATGGTGTGGCACAAGGTATCTGACAGGTTCTGGGAGTGTTGCAATTTTTTTTTTCTTAAATTGGGTGGTTAGTTCTATAATAATGAGTTAAATTATATATTTGATTTAAGTAGTCTTCTGTTTTATTTTCCAATAAAAATATAGAGATTGGAGAGGTAGTTCAGTCATTAAAGTGCCTGTTGTACAAGTATGAGGACCTAGTCCCTAGTAGCACATGAAAATCCAGGCCAGTGGCTGGGCATGGTGGCATATGCCTTTAATCCCAGCCCTCAGGGATGCAGAGGCAGGTTGATCTCTGTGAGTTCAAAGCCAGGCTGGTCTACAAAGCAAGTCCAGGACAGCCAGAGCTGTTACACAGAGAAACCCTGTCTCAAACAACCAAAAGAAAAAAAATAACAATAGAAAGGAAGGAAGGAAGGAAGGAAGGAAGGAAGGAAGGAAGGAAGGAAGGAAGGAAGGAAGGAAGAAACAAAGAAACAAAGAAAGAAAAGCCAAGCCTGGTGAGTAGGCAGAGAGATGAAGATCCTGAGGCCTCACTGGCTAGCCAGCCTGTCCTAGTCAGTCAGTCCCAGGCTCTATTGAGAGAGTGTCTCAGAAGTGATAGTAAGGAGTGAGACCTAAAGTCGGCCTCCAGCCTCTGCACACACACAATGGTAGTCAGGGTATAAGGGTGTATTAACCAACACACTCTGGATTGATAGAATGGATCCCCTGCTGTATGAGGTCTAAAGTGTGATCCCTCGTACTTAGGGGGCAATAATTAACTAACATGTCTTGCATTTTCTAATACCTGATAATAAGATCCAAATTTATTTTTCAAATATATCCACTTTGTTTCAAAACCAGTCAAAGCAAACAAAATTCCTAGACATAAACTGCTTTCTAGAGGTTTTTTTATTTATTACCACTCTGCCTTTTCTCTTTATTGTCTGTCAATAAAAGTGGCCACGCTCCTGTTGGATCCAAAACCACACAAGGGCTTGTGGAGTTAGCCCTCTAGAGCTAATTCATACACAGGAGCAAAAGAAGGCATGATTTCAGGAACTTGGGAATCTGTTTCCTGAACCTAAGAGGTTAGCTCTGCCACCAATGCTGGCAGGCTCAGAGCAAGGAAAAAAGGAGGGAGGGAGGGAAAGAGGGAGAGAGAGAAGGCAGACAGACAAGATGATCTAAGGAAGTTGCTATCCACATTATTCCCAGTCTGGGAAACCTTAGGGCTTCACACACTAGTGTGATCAGATAAAAGTAAGCTATGTTCAAGACTCCACAAGCTCAAGGGGAAATAAGAAAAAGAACTGCTTATTCTGCAGTTTAGAGATTCCATTTGCAATAATGAAAAAAATTGTAATATTGGAGGAGGTTGGGGTGAAGGAGCAAGCAAGCTGTGCCAGTATAAACTGCTTTGCTTGTAATGACGAAAACCTCTGCCTTGGTGGTGTGAGTCTTCAAAGACCTAAAAGGATCTATTTCCCCAATAACTTGATACCAGCTTTGGTCAAGGCACTAGCCACAGCAGCAGCTGCACTAAGCCACTAAGTGTTATTTTTATCTCAGAAGCTCACTGGGACTCACTTGCTCACCAGTATGTTGAGGGAAGGGTTTGGAAATCTAAATCTGATTGTGTACCCGACAGAGATTTATGTCACTTAAACATTGAAGGTGTGTTTTTATTAAATGGTTGACTAAGGCTTTTGCACCTTCAGAATGAGGTTCTTTACTAAAAGCTGTAGCAGAGAACTCAGCCTCGGCCAGGTGGCCTCAGCAAGAATTCCCCCTCCTACTTATTCCATTTGAGAGTTCACAACCCATCTCACTACAAGGAGGCCATCCTCATGGAGGCCAGGTACTTTTTAACCATTGTAAGGAGTCAGGAAGCAGAAGGGAAAGAAATGAATCCTTAATTTCTCTTCTTAAAAATTAATTTATTTTTTAATTAATTACAATTTATTCATCTGTATCCCAGCTGTGGCCCCCTTCTTTGTCCCCTCCTCCAGTCTCTCCCTCATCTCCTCTCATGCCCCTCCTCCAGTCCACTGATAGGGGAGGTCCTCCTCCTCTTCCATCTGACCCTAGCCTGTCAGGTCTCATCAGGACTGTCACCATTGTCTTCCTCTGTGGCCTGGTAAGGCTGCTCCCCCCTCAGGATCAAAGAGCCAGCCAGTCAGAGACAGCCCCTGTTTCCCTTACTAGGGAACCCACTTGGACACTGATCTGCTATTGTCTACATTTATGCAGGGGTTCTAGGTTATCTGCATGTATGGTCCTAAGCTGGAGTAGCAGTCTCAGAAAAGAGTCCTGAGCCCAGATTTTTAGGTTCTGTTGCTCTCCTTGTGGAGCTCCTGTCCCCTCCAGGTCTTTATATCTCCCCCTTCTTTCATAAGATTCCCTGCACTCTGCCCAAAGTTTGGCTATGAGTCTCAGCATCTGCTTTAACACCTTTGTGGGTAGCGTCATTCAGAGGCCCTCTGTGATAGGATCCTGTCCTGTCCCCTGTTTTCTCCCTCTTCTGATGTCCGTCCCATTTGCCTTTCTGAATGAGGATTGAGCATCTTACCCAAGGTCGTCCTTCTTGCTTAGCTTCTTTAAGTGTATGGATTTTAGTATGTTTATCCTATATATGTTTCTAATATCCACTTATAAGTGAGTATATACCATGTGTGTCTTTCTGTTTCTGGGATACCTCGCTCAGGATGATCTTTTCTAGTTCCCATCATCTGCCTGCAGATTTCATGATTTCCTTGTTTTTAATTGCTGAATATTATTCCATTGTGTAAATGTACTACAATTTCTGCATCCTGAATCCTTAATTTCTAACAGTAAAGCATTTTTCTCAATATTCTTGCTCTTCGGTGTCACTTTCAGAACAACTTCTTAACTCCAAGTGTGGCATGCACAGCTTGGGGTCAAACACATTTCTTCTCTAAGTCTCTTTTCACCCAGAGTCCTCTTCACAGTGCCCTCAGGCCATTTCATTTTTCCATTCCACAGGCCATTCTCTCATTTTCCAGCTAGTGGTGTGGGCACCTTCCTATCCATTGTCACATTTCACCTGCATCCCAGCAGAGGGCGCCAGCATGACGCAGATGAAGCCGGCATTGGGAGAAATTGTGAAAGGCAGGGCTCAACAACTATCAGAACTTCCCAAATTTCAGATATTTTCAGTCCAAGTGTCCCTCTAAGCCAGCCACTCTGGGCTCTGGTTCTCTTCCTTAAAGCTCCTCTTACCCTTATCAGAGAACAAGACCAGACTAAATATACATATATAATCTATTATAAATATAAATATATATAATTCTATATTATACATTGTAGATAATATATGATTTTTATATATATATATATATATATATCCAGGATTGACCTCATATATATATATATGATCACATTATTCCCTATGTATAAAGGCTGATAGTCAATAAACAAAAAAACAAATAAATGAATAAATGAATGAACTAAATACATATATAAGCATATATATATATATTGATCCCCAGGGACCCACACAGTAGAAAGAAAGAAAGAACTGATTCCTGAAAATTGTCCTGTGACCACTACACATATACCTATACAGCACCCACACACACATGTAAATAAATAATAAACAAAATTATTAAGGTTGTAATATATTTTAACTGTCATTACTTAGCAAATTAAAGTTGTGACACAAACACATACTACATCTACATAGTCACATATATACTTGGGTGTATTTCCACACATGTTATACAATAACATAATGGGGCTACTTATGAGCTATATGAAAATAATATAAATGTGTAACACATATGGTACTAATAATGGAACCAAATTTAAGATATGCATCTTCTGTTGATTTCTCTGAGTACAGCTGAGTGTATCTCCAAGATCCAGGCTTGACCTCATACATAGATGTTTACATTCTTTCCTATGTTAGGCTCATAATCAAATGGCCCTTCTAGTGAATTTCTCATTCTCCACTACCACATCTCATAGCCTAGGCCACTGTGAGATATTATGTCAACTGTAGAATGAGGAAGAGGAAAGAAGGGGATTTAAAAGTTAGCTCTCATAGAGGGGAATACTGTTTTGTTAGTTCGTTTGTTCGGGTTGTATTTTGTTTCTTAAGACTCTCGCCATGTTGTACAGGTTGGTCTCGCCTCAGTCTCCAGGGTATCTGGAGCTATAGGTGTCCATCATGACAGACTTAGAAAATGCTGTCAGCTGCTTAAAGAATGTAGATCAAGGGCTGGAGAGATGGCTCAGAAATTAATAGCCCTTGCTGTTTTCCCAGAGGACCCTACTTTAGGTCCCAGCAGCTCACAAACTCCTTTAACTTCAGCTCCAGAGTCACCTGCACTCATATGCACATATCCCCCAAAACACACACACACACACACACACTTAAAAATAACAATAAAATCTTTTTTTCTTAAGCATCTTAAGGATAAAGAGAGGGAGGATGTTCTATCCTGAGACTGCTCTCTGTAAAAGCCTCCATCACAAAGATATCTCCTTTCTTAGGCCCCAAAGCCCTTTCCTGAGTTTGTGTTGTTTTTGTCAGAGCAGGAAATCTTCCTGGAAATCCTCCAGGGAGACACTGGCCTTAAGCATGCACTCCACCCCTCTACCTCGGTTCTGAGCCAAAACAACAGGAAGTTATCTTCCCAGGAGCCCAAGGTCTTGCCCTTAGATGAGCATTAGCCCTGGCCTTTGCCTCCCCTGAAGAGCAATAACTTCTTGGAGTAGAAAACAACAGTAAGAAAGAAATAGGGGCTTGTTTGTCTTTTAAAGACAGTCTCAACTAGGTAGATGGCATGGAACTCAGAGATCCAACTCCCTCTACCTCCTAAGTGCTGGTATTAAAGGCACATGTCACCCCAGCCCAGCCAAGTTTGTCATTTTTAAAGAATATTTGAAAACTGAAGGAGCACAAAGAAGAAATCAGCCATAAGTGGCTTGAGATGGGTCAATGGTTAAGGGCACTTGCTGTTACTGCAGAAGACCTGGGCTTCTTTGCCATCACCCAAATGGTGACTCACAATCACCTCTAATTTCAGTTTCAGGTAATCTGACGCCCTGTTCTGAATTCCATGAGGCACACACATATTGCACATACATACAGACAAGCTAAACATTCATACCTATAAAATAAATAAGTTTGAAAAATTTTAAAGCTGAGCATGGTGACACATGCCTGTAATCCCAGCACTCTGGGAGGCAGAAGCAGGCAGATGTCTGTGAGTTCAAGGCTAGCCTGGTCTACAAAGTGAGTCCAGAACAACCAAAGCTACACAGAGAAATCCTGCCTCAAAAAAACCAAATCAAAACAAAAAAGCAAAATAAATAAATAAACATTTATAAGAAAAAAACAATAATGTTTATTTATTTCCAAAATGTTTATGCCCCTTCTTTTTACCTGGTGCCTGACAACTGAGTACTGTAACTCCCCAAGCAGATATGCAGATTCTAACAGTCTGGGGAGCCAGCTTTTCCTTGCTTCTTCAACCATCAGTATCTTCACCTCATCTAGTCAGCATGGAAAAGGACAAGGCTAGTGTTTGACTGAGGGATTAACTGTGTTCACTACCCTAGGAAAGTGGAGTTGCTCAAGGGTCAGGAATTGCTCAGATATGCTCAAGGGTTCATGAAATTTGGGCTAGACATAAATAACTCAGTGGTAGGGGGCTCGCCTAGATGCATAAGGCCCTGGGTTCCATCCCTGGTACTCCAAGAAAACAAAACAAAGAGAGTCCATTAGCCTTGCTAGGTGCTTCTGGAGAAACATCCAATCCAAGTTCACCATCCTATATCCAGTGTTGAGGTTTAGAAAGGTCTAAAACGAAAAGTAATTATGTAACTCAGAATAAAGTTAATAGTTTATATTCAGTGTATTCAGATTTTCATTTAACCTTCTTAGTTGAATATCCATGTATTTGCTGTAGAAGAATGAATTTAACTGATCACAGAGCCAACCCACACTCTGCTGGGTGCTATAGAATAAATAGTACATTCTCACTATTACCTTACTCAGGTCTGAAAAAAACCTAAATTCCAAATACACCTGATCACAGAAACTTTTGGTACTGAGTTGTAAGCGGTATAAATACCTCTTCTGGATATTTAACCTGTCCACAGCACACTAAAAGCTCTGAAAAGCTTTATTGTAGTCAGGAAATCGACCTTATGCAACGTCCTCCAGAGTAATTGGCACAAAACCCTTTGCTCCACTTGCCAGTTTTTACTACCTAACAGAAGCCCTGGGTAGGTTTTTATGTGATAGGTACCTCAGCAAAACAGCTGGAGGGGAGAGCAGACTTTTTTGGCTTCAGAGGTTCCAGCCCATTGTAGAAGGAGCCAGGTAGGGCACTGAGGCTCACTTCATGATAACCAGGAAGCAGTGTAGAGATCTGTGCTCAAGGCTTTCCTGTCTCCCCAGTACTATCCCATCAAGGTCCCCAGCATATAGGAAGGTGCAGGCCGTGTGCAGAGAGGTCTTCCCTGTTTATGACACCTTCACAGGGTGAGCTTTACTTACTTCCTAGCAGGTTTTAAATACAATCAAATAGATGACCAAAACTGAGCAGAAGTCTGCCCATTGTCAGCTTAACGTGCAAACATGTCTCTCTAATCCATAATATTCTACCTCTTGCCTCCCAAAAGGCTTACATTTACCTCACAGGAAAAATGTTATTTGGTTTCTTTTCAAGATCTCACATAGTCTCAACAGTTCCAATGTTACTCAAGGTCCCAGTCCAAGATTTCTCTGAGACTCAAGGTAAACTCTTAGTTGTGAGCTTATAAAACATAGAAAGTACCGTATGCTCCCAAGGTACAGTGACACAGAGTAAGCATTGCTCTTCCAAAAAAGGAAGGAAGAATGGGGCATAGAAAGGAAGGATGGGGTAAAAATAAGAATGAGAAAGGGCAAGCATTAAGTGCTGCAGCTCCATGTCTATCCCCAGAGCTGGGGCATGATCTGAGTTTCCGAGGGCCTAGCCCTGCCTCTCCAGTCTTCTCTGTTGCCACCTCCTGCCGTCTCTCCAAAGCCTGCACAGCTTCTCGTTTTCTGCTTGCATCTTAAAATCAGGGTGGAATGCTAAATAACCCTGTGACTCTTCTATTCTTCAGATGATCCTGACACCTTGAATCATTGCTCTAGCAGGCTCTGAATGCCAGGATGGTTGAACATGAGGGAGATTTATCTAGATAGCCTTCTGTAAGCAGGATTCTCCAGAGCTGCTTCTCAAAGCAAAGTTGTTTTTTTGTTGTTGTTGTTGTTGTTTTTTCAAATAAATCAAAATCTTTACACGCTTGGGCTGAGAATATAGCTCACTTGGTAGAAAACCAAGCATTCAGGAAGCCCTGGATATGATCTCCAGGACTGCCATAAAACAGGGTGTGGCATTTACATATAATCCCAGCAGCTGAAAGGCAGCAGCAAAAAGACCAGAAGATCATGGTCATCTTGAGTACTGAGGAATTTCAAGGCCAACTTGGGCTACATAAAATGCACCCTTGAACCTGGTGAAGGCTAGCCAATTCCAGAAATACCTATAAGACTTCTTTCTTATTATAGCAATGCAAACCAGTAGTATCACTTTAATGATACTATTGTCTTCAACAACCATACCCTCTTTGTTCACAACTTTGAAAGTACTCCTTTTCTGGTCAGTTTACAGATTTTAAAAATCTTGCTGTTTATTGTTCACAATTATTTCTGTAAGCTTGGCTGGACATACCCAGCAGTGTCCATGATGCCAGCTGAATGCCATGCTGCCTTTAAAGTATCTTCATCAGATGAATTAGCAGATTGCTTTTTAATTCAGTAAGACTCAAAGTCTTATGTCATGGATAAAATGTAGCCAAGTCTTTTAACACAATATAACACAAATGTTCTCTAATCCAATTTCAATGAAGTCCTCCATCCCATTTGAAACTTCCAGTATGAGAATTCTGATCCTCTGAGCTCCTATACAGAATTACCTATTAAAGCCAGAGAGCATCCATGCTTATAATCCCAATACTCAGGAGGTAGAGGCAAGAGGATCACTGTGAATTGGGCCAGTCTTGGTTACAGGGTGAGTTTAACACCAGTTTTGGCTACAGAGTGAGACACTGTGTCAAAACAAGACAACACAAATATAAAATTGTCCACTGAGTCCTGATACAGCACTCCAAGGCTTCTTTATCCCACATCTCAAAATTTTTCTAAATCTATCCCATTAATCATCACAAAGGCTTAGAAGCCACGTGGTTAGGTAGCCACAACAACGACTCTACTTCTCTGGTACCGATTGTCTATATTAGTTAGACATTCTATTACAATGGCAAAACTCCTGGGAGAAATCATTTAAAAGGAGGAACATATGTATTTTGGCTTGCAGCTTCATTCATTCATTCTCCATCATGGTATGGAGAGCAGGGCAGAACAACTCACTCATGACAGCCAAGAAAGAGAGAGCATGCCTGTGCTCTAGGCTTTCTCCTCTCCTCCCTTGCATTGTGCTCAGGTTCTCAGTCTATGGATCGTGCCACTTATATCAGGGAGACTCTCACCTCTCTTAGTTAATCCTATCAAAAATACATCACGGACAAACCCAGAGACGGGCTTCATCAACTCTTAACTAGTTCTCATTCTAGCCAAGTTGGCAACAAAAATTAGCCATCACAGTTCTCATGTGGAGCCTTGGGAAACAGGGTATTGAGAAGAAGTTAGCCTGCTAGCAGGGAATTTTCAGATGTCATGGGAAGAGTGGATCTTCCTAGGAGGGCTAAGATCTTAAGTACAAGGGTCAGTTTGTATCCATTCCCAGGGTTAAGACAATGCGCAAGATGGAAACTTCAACTGGGATGACTGAGTCAAGATATTCACAGCTTTTACCATCTGGAAACAGGACCACAGCCTGCTGAAATACCCAATTTGAATAAAGTAGTAACTGGAAGTTAAATCAGAGACCCAGACAGGAACCAGTTTAAAATTGAGCCTAAGACCTGAAACCAATGATCTGCAGGAGTTGAAGTAATCAGTAATTCAAGTGCTCAGTAACAAAGAATCCCTGAAATAAAGGCAACCTTTTGCCTCAGCCTGTGTAGCCAATAAAGGCCTGCAGCCCTTCTGGGGTTACAGGTGAAAGATAAGGGAGAGTGCCTGGCATGTCAATCCAGCGAGCAAGGTGCTAGGGTGACTTTATGTTCTCTCTTGATGTCGGCAAAGGTATTATGTTATAGTATAATATGAAGAGACTTGTGAGAGCAATTGATTGAGGCATTGAGCTTTTGAACATAACTCTTGAGTCTCTGGTCTCCTAGTTTCTAGATGTTATAATTCTTTGAAATTATTCACTGACCAAAAAATGTCAGGTTTTGGTGCTATGTCTCAGCTTTCAGGACATGTGTATGAAGAGATGGCTTTCTTGACTACTGCCCTTTTATAGCCATGGGCCTGTTAGATGACAAGGGACCCTTCAGAGTTAGCTTTGGATGATTCTAGGCTAATTTATTGTTTCCTTTGAGCTCCTATGATACTTAGGAGCATCAGGAGCACACTGGCAAAGATGGGTGGAGTCTATCCCATTTGGCTACCTTACTGTGTCTGTCCTTTGTAATTTACTCTCTGTCTCATGTTTTCTTAACCTTGACACTGTAATTTTAAGATCAGTCATTCTTTGCTATATGTGGTGATACCATGCATTATAGGATGTTAGTTACCCACTAGATGCCATTAGCTTATTTACAGTTCTGACAGCCCAGATTCACCACCCTTATTGGAAACCACCATCCTATCCAACTAGGGAGGCCATATAGTAAGTTGAGCCTGTGGGAGCCCTGGCTCTGTTGTGGACTGGCTGGGCTCAGACATTTGCACTATTTTTTATAAGACCCTGAACTGTTACTGTTTCCTGCTGAATGTTACTAACTTCCCTGAGACCCCATTTCCCCACTAATAGAGAACATGGAAATAAGTCTCAGAGCCTTGTGAAAAGATTACAGTGCTTGGCACCTGAACATTCTAATACCTGAGGATTATTATTAATCTTTGTCCCCTAAGTCTCTACGCTTGCCTGAAAGGTGACTACTAACTGCCCTTAAACTAGCTTATAAAATACTTTGTGATCTGACCTTACTGCTCTAGCTTTATTTCTCTACTTCAAATTTGACATTCCAGTACTGTTGACCGCTTGCAGTTTCAGGAGAGCAGCCAAGTTTTTTATGGCTCCTGTGGTCTCTGAATACATTATGTTGTTTCTTCCATCTGGAACTCTCTTCCTGTCCCTTGACTAACTCCTCCACACCCTCTAGATCTCAGATTGGATCATCATCAGCTCCAGAAAGGATTTTCCTCCCCAAGTCTGGACCAAGGGGCCACTTCTGCAGCTCCCTGGTGTCTGTACTTCCCATCATCATGCATCTGACAAAGCATGGTCACTGCCTAGTTAGGTCTGAATCACTACAAATTTTGATCTGTGAGGCAAAGTGATGCGATCTTGCACAATATTGAGTCTCCAGAACTAAACGCAGTGCCAGGCATCCAACAGAGACTACATAGTATTTGTCTGATCCATGGCGGAGTTTCCAAACTGTCTTTGCACTAATACGGAAAGAGACTTTTCCTCTTCCCTCCCAGATAACCATGTACTAGCTTTTCCATTTGAACACATAGATAGAACTTGCAAATGCAACAACATTTCAAAGTTATCAAACAGAATGTAGAGAATAGGATTTTCCCTACTCCTCCAGATACTTAGTTTCCCTTCTGAAAGTAACTGTTCTCACTCATACAACTTTCTAGAGATGGTCCAACTGCCCATTTTAAACTTTTTTTTCTACTTTTATTTCTTGGCACTATCATACTTAACCAACTGTGCCTTTTATTATTGTATTTGTTTACATATTTATTTATTAGTTTTTCAAAACAGGGTTTCTCTGTGTACCTTTGGCTATCCTGGACTTGCTTTGTAGACCAGGCTGGACTTGAACTCACAGAGATCCACCTGCCTCTGCCTCCCTGAGTGCTGGGATTACATACCTGTGCCACCATGCCCTGCTTTTTTATTTTTAAAAGATTTTATTTATTTATTTTATGTATATGAGTGCCCTATCTACATGTATGCCTGCATGCCAGAAGAGAACATCAGATCCCAGTGTAGATGGTTGTGAGCTACCACGTGATTTCTGGAAATTGAACTCAGGACCTCTGGAAGAGCAGCCAGTGCTCTTAACCTCTGAGCCATCCATCTTCCAGCCCCAGTGCCTTTAATTATTATTGATTTTTTTCCAGACAAGTTCTCATGTATTCCAGGCTGTCCTCAAATTCACCATGTAACCCAGGATGTGTTTGAACTTATTCATCCGTCTCCACCTTCCCAAGTTTTGGGAGTACATCGGTATACCTGGTTTATGCAGTACTGAGGTTAGAACCTGAGGTTCCTGCATGATATGTAAATACTTTATCAACTGAGCCCCAACCATGCGTTTTAATGGGAGCCTTCGTAATTTGGCTTCTGGCCTTTAAGTGCTACCCCACTATCATAATTTCAGTTTAGACAGTCAGCAAGAGTCTTTTTGTCCAAGTCAATTCTCCCCTACTCATTAATACAGACTCATTGGAGCAGAAAACAAAATTTTACCTTCCTTAAAGGCTGGAGGTGGCAGAAAACAGGAATGACAGCAAAGAAAAAGGTAGGTAGATCCCAGCATGTGTAAATCCCTTAGCCTGTATAAGTATATGCATACAAAGGAAAAGTAAAAATGGAGACAAGAATGCCCTAGAACATTGGTTCTCAATCTTCCTGATGCTGCAGCCCTTTAATTCAGTTTCTCATGTTGTGGTGACCCCCAACCATAAAATTATTTTTATTGCTACTTTATAACTGTAATTGTGCTATGTTGTGAATCATAATGTAAATATCTGTGTTTTCCTATGGTCTTGGGCAACCTCTGTTGAAAGGGTCATTTGACCCCCCCCCAAAAGGGTCCAACCAAGAGTATGAGAATCGATGCCTTAGGGATACTGCAAATCCTCACCTTATCCCTTACTACTACCTTGAGAAATCAAAGAAGGCAGACCCAGGTTAAGAGGAAGGAAATTTCAATGCTTAGTCATTTCCCACTGGGTTGGGCTCTACCTAGGACTTAGTCACTGCACAGGTGCCTAAGAGGGAGAGGTGCTGCCTAAAATGACACATTGTTGTCCAGGAAGGAGATTAGGCCCTAGGAGTAAGATGTTGGGTGGGGGGGGGGAGGTTCCAGGGTCCATTCTAAGGCATGCTAAGAACCTCTGATCCAGGGGGATTTTTGGAGTTCCAGGCCAACAGTAAAGCTTTAGACTAGAAAAAAACAGAGAGTCTAGGGCTCCTCTTCCTTTGTTCTCCCTTCTTTCCCTTCCCAGAGAAGCAGACACCTCTCAGTTTGCACCCCTGAGTACTAAGTTACTCAATTACCCTAAGAGGACTTGAGTAAAACCTCTAATAGTTCTGGACTATTAGTGAGATAAGTATCAACAGTGTAATTTCCCATCTTCTCTTTCTCAGTTGAGGATAAAGTCTAGGGCCTGAAAAACACCAGTGAGAGTCCTGAATCTCAGGGAAGTGTCAGCTGTTGACCAAACCTTTTAACTATGCCAGAGGCTTCCTGGAGCTGGCCAGAACAGCCCAACCCTGGAATGAGCTGGGCTTTAAGCTGGGGATTCCCCTCCTGCTTGACGTTCACAGTCCCTCCAGCAGCTATTTTCACTTCTATTGCTCTGTAATAACTGTGGTAGGCTGAATAACGTCCCTTCAAAGATGTCTTTGTCCTAAACCCAGAATACTTTGCCTTGCCTAGCCATTGAGATTTCGCAGTATTAAATAAAAGTTCTGGGGTGAGGGTGCTGTTCTAGATTATCTAAGCGAACCCATTGCAGTCATCAGTGTCTTTCAAAGAGGAAAATAGAGGATGAGAATAAATGAAAAGGATGTCATAATAAAATCAAAGATGAGAGTAATATGAGTCAGGGAATACAGGCAACTTTTGGAAGCTAGCAAAAACAAAGAAACTGATTTTTCCTAAAGCCTTACCTTTTTGGCTCGTTTTGGACTTTTGACCTTAGAAATATAAAGTAATACATTTGTGTTTTGTTTTGTTTTGTTTTGTTTTTTAAAGCAGTGAGCATAGGATATGGATTCCTTTGAGAGAGCATCATTCAGACTACCACAGAAAAAATGTGAAAGCTAGTGTGGACGTTGATATCAGGAGTAAGGTGTTAATGTAACAAATACTTAAAAAAAAAAAAAAGCAAATAGTGGGACTGGAGAGATGGCTCAGCAGGGAAGAGAACTTACTGCTCTTGCAGAGGACCAGGACTCAGCTCCAAACACCCACACCGGACAGCTCACAACAGCCAGTAATACTGGTTCTAAGGGATCCAATGACCTCCTTCTAACCCATGAGGACACCTGCATGTACATGGTATACACTCATAGACTCTTTCACACACATTCAAACAAACAAACAAACGAACGAACGAACAAACAAACAAACAGATCTCCTTTAAAAGCTAAATAGCAGTATACACAGTAAATAGAAAGTTTTTAAGGGGCGAAATACAACAAAATCTTACAGATGTTAAAAATTCTGCTGGTGACAAGATGGTGGTGGTCCACACCTTTAAACCCAAGCAGAAGCAGGTGGCTCTCTGAGTTCCAGGCCAGCCTGAATAACAGAGAAAGTCAGGGCTACACAGAGAAACCCTGTCTTAAAAAACAAAAACGAAAATCTGCTGGTGAGAGATGAAGAAGTGATAGAGAAGAGAAACCTGTGTCATTTGGTGTTATTAATGTTGTTGTTACTGTCTCTCTGTGTGTATGAGAGGAGGAACATGGTGTGTGGAGGTCATCTTGTTTGATCCAGGGTCTCTCTGGTTTCTGCTACTTTGTGGCTTATACTGGCTTCCACAAGCTTATTGTACCTCTAACTTTCATCTCATCCTCACTGTAGGAGTACTAGAATTACAGAAGTATACTGTCACCACCATAACTAGCTTTTTATGTAGGTTCCCTGGATAAAACTCAGATTGTTCAAGTTTTGTGGCAAGCACTTTTACCATTGAGCCAGCTTTTGGTTTGTTGTTTTTTGAAATAGTCTCAATGTTACCCAAGCTGGCTTCAAACTAGATATGTAGCCAAGAAGGACTTTGAACTTTTGATACTCCTGCCTCTACCTTTACCGGAATTAGAGGCATATACATCAGACACAGTTTATGCAATGCTGGGGATCAAACTTCATTCAGGCTAGGCAAACACTCTACCAACTTAGATACATGCTCATACCAAGAAACTTACACTGTCTTGGACAATATCATCACAGACAAAATGTGGGACAAATAGGGACATTGAAGACGGTTCTGGTTAGGGCTTATAAGAAAATGGGAAATAGTTTATCGGAAGCTGTAGCAAGGGAATGAAAAGTCCTGTTAAAGAGCTAAATGGATGCATTGTGTCCTACAGTTATATGGAAAATAAAAGTTATAAGCAATGAGGAAGAGATAGCAGGAGTGGGGACAGGGAGCTGGGATATGTTGAACAGCCTTTTTTTTTTTTTTTTTTTTTTTCAGTGCCTTAGAAGAATAATAAGGTCAGTGTGTTTAATCACATAAAGGCTCTTTGAAAAGAGATCTCCTGAGCCATCTCAACAATGGGATTACTTTTTAAAATCCATGATGATGTCTCTTATTTAATGAAGTGAATTTATTACATGAATGATCCATAGTATTTGTTTGAAACAGTCTTCTCTATCTATTATACTGTCTTTAATATCAGGAGCCTCCTGCATAAACCTCCTAAGTGATGGATTACAGGCATGGCCTACCACACCCAGACTCATAAGAGTCTCACTGGCCCCCTTCCACCTTTCTGTCTTCCCTAGATTTCCAAATGGGAAATCTGTAGCTACCCTCTGCCATAAACTTCCATCAGCTGTTTCCTTGGCACTCTTTTACCGTTTCCTGTTTCTCAACCCTACTCATAACTATCTCTCCCTTTAGTTGATGATTTTAAACTCTATACATCAAAATCACATGGGGGAAAATTGAAAAAATATTCAAGCTCCAGCTCAGACCTAATTAAGTTAGACTTTCTTGAGGTGTAACTTAATTTAGGTAATGTTTAAAAAGCTCCTGAGGTGAGTCTTTTTTGTTTTGTTTTGTTTGTTTGATGAGATGTAGTTTTACCATGTAGCCCAATCTGGCTTCAAACTCGTGGTCTTCCAGTCTTAGCCAACCTGAGTGCTGGAATCAAAGATGTCTACCTTCATACTCAGCTTCCTCTTCCTCTGGTAATTATTATTTTCCTCCTCTTTCTCCTGCTCCTCTTCTTAAGATTTGTTTATTTTCTGTGTATGAGATTTTACTTGAATTTTTGTTTATACCACATGCATTCCCTGTAGAAGTCAAAAGAGGGCATTGGATCCCCTAGAAATGGAGTTATAGCCAATTGTGAGCTCCATGTGTAGGTACTGAAATCAAACCTGGGTCCTCTGACAGAGCAACCAGAGCCATTTCTGCAGCCCTCCTCTGGTAATCCTGATGTACAGTAGCACTGAAAACACATTATCAACCTATTGCTCTGTGACTATCAGACATTAAGAGATAGATCATCTGAAATACCCTGACAGAGATGCCCAGGATTCAGGACTAGGGTCTCTGATGCAGGCTCAGGCTCTACTTGGGCCGGCCGTCTATTTAGATATGACTTCAGGGAGATCGCCTACAGTGGAGCCTTAGTTTCTCACTTGTAAAATAATATAATGACCTTTCCATCTAAAGTCAGGATTCTAAAACAGAATGCAGAAACTCCTCCTCCCAGTCTGAGTCAGCATAAAGTCTGCTGTATCTCTACAAATCTCCTTTATCTGTACTGTACCTTCCTCCCTGTTGTGCCCCATAGTCATGACTCACATTCTTTGCAGTTCCCTTGAGGCTAATTGAAATACTTCCCAAACTTGTTTTGCCTGCTCTTAGTCTCATATAGACCCAATAATCACACTGCTCCAAGCTCTTAGATGGACTCCTTGTCATAATACAGTCCTAATTTTTTTCCTGTAGCAGAGAGTTGTCTAGGCCCTTAAGTTCCTTCAGCCAAACCTCCTCTCCAATGCTAACCCATATCCTAGCAACTTGAACTGTAGTCACAGGGTCTTCTATGCGTCCATCTTCTTCACCTTTGTTCATAATGTTCTTTCTGCTCAGAAAGCCATCTTTCCTTCCTATGTTTGTTCTTTAGTGTTCTGCTCCAGGTTACTTCTTCCTCTTTGTTCCCTTAACCCTCCATACCCATCTTGCCTTTCTTTCTCATGCTGATGTGCTCAGTAAGGCAGTGTTCATTGATATACCCAGTATACAGCAGAGTGCCAGGCTCTTGACCAACCTTCAGTAAATGTTGAGTGAATAAGTAAAAGATAAATCAATGAACCAAAGAATCTTGAGTCCCCATCAAGGTCCCAAAGTATCATGCCTGGCATTTTTTTTTTCAACACACACACACTATATAGAGATAGCTAATTAGAAGACATTAAAGTTAATGAGCTATTTTAGACCTTACTGGATGTTCAAGCAGAACAAGGCCCAAAAAACAAAAACAAAAAGGAAAACAAATAGAAAGGCAGGGTTGGGGGTGGCACCAGAAAGAAATGTAACCACTAATAGGTTTTCTCTTCTTACAAAATTAGCCAACTGAAGCCAAATTAAAAATAAAAAAATGCAGCTTGATTGGGCACACTTCTCGGGCGAGTTCATAGTTCCAAGGAATGGGGCCAGGGAAATCACCATGCAGACCAGGAAACGGGGGGGGGGGGGGGGGGGGGGGGGGAAAAAAAAAAGGGGGGGGGGGGGGGGAGAGGGGGGGGGGGGAGGAGGGGCGGGGGGGGGGGGGGGGGGGGGGGAGAGGGAAAAGAACATATGCATGCAGGGAGAGAGAAATGCTGAGAGAGAGTACAAAACCTCTGGATTATGTAGGGAAGCGTAGCCCCTGGTCTGGAAAATTCAGGGCAGAGGGTAGGGGTATGCTAGCCATAATTGTCACAGGCAGGGACTGAAGGATGCTGGGAGAACCTGGAGGCCAGATCTACTTTTTTTTTTTTCCAGAGCTGAGGACCGAACCCAGGGCCTTGCGCTTGCTAGGCAAGTGCTCTACCACTGAGCTAAATCCCCAACCCCACCAGATCTACTTTTGATATGTTAAATAGTCACCCTGGCCACTTGCCTCAGGTCTGAAACCCAACATCCCAGTGTTTTGTTGATAATAAATGAATAAGGGAGACATAATTGCCTATGACTACTTCTTGCCAACATTGGGGCATTGCTATTGGGCATCCAAAATGCTGGAATTTTGGCCAAGTCTGGGAAGAGCAGGCTGTTTTACTTGCTCTGCAGGACCATCTGAGGCAGTCTTTAATAGACTGGAAATCTGCTGGAACAGTTATATATATATATATATCAGGAACAGGAGGTAAAGTTAAATAGGTTAGGGAGAAAAAAATTTCTACACTTGAAACTTTAGGCTCATGGTCTTGGTAGTTGAAGCTGGGGTGGGCATTGAGGGGCAGTCCCAAAACCAGGGAAGGGGGAAGAGATCCCACCCTCAGGAATAGGCAGGTGGGGAAACAGGCTGTTGAATGGTGGTACTTATTTATAGTCCATTTGACCTGTAAGGTAGATCCAAGATGAGTCTCTGAAGCTTACAAGATTTCTTTTTTAAGTTTACAAAAAGAGATTAGCATTACCGCTGTTTGTAATCTATACTGAGACCCACATAGTAAAGAAGGCAGTAGAATCACATTTTTGTGTCATAGCAGAAGCTTGGGAAACAGTTTTTGGTTAAAAGCGTGAACACTCCGTAAGTTGAGCTCAGGGAAGACAGGAACCTTACTGGGAGCAAAAGGTGCAGAAGTTCCCTTGATTTTGATTTTCAGTATGACTACAACCCATGAAAGAGGGGCTTCTTTTCACTCTCTAGAAACTGGATGTGTATAAACATAGCACAATAAAAAGCATTTTTAAGTCTGTACTCAACAACCAAAGGAAACTTAAAATCCTGCACTTGTGACTATGATATCAGAACACCATTGATCAATGTCAAGACTCTGAACTTTGAAGTCTTAATACAACAGTTACATAGTGAGGGAAGGGAATCTGAAGCATTTTTTTATTCCTCTTATATACCTTAAATCACTTTCTTAACACCATTTAAGATTTCACATCCTCCAATCTTCAAAATTTACATTCACCAATCTTCAAATGCCTTTTAAGACCCTAAAGCACTTTCTTAGAGCCTCACAACTTAAGCTTAAATTGAGTTTCTTTAGATAAAGAAATAGTAAAAAGTTACTTTGAAACCTGCTCTCTGAGTCTGGTAAGAAGGTTAACTGTGTCTAGTCCTAGTAGTGGCAGCTCTAGGAGAGTGAGGTCTATGGCCTGATTTTTACACGTGAAGAGAACTGAGAAAGCAGGTTAAGCCTTGGTTGCTGCTGTTAAACTGATCAGTCTTTTGCCAGTCTAGCCTTCAAGCCCATCAAAGATCTGAGAAGGATAAATTTCACTTGAGTAAGCAGGAAGTACAGACCTAGAAGCTTCAGGTCTATGAAAACGATACTTGCCAGCTACTTGGACAGTTAAGTCACCCAGGGTTTCTCTGTGGGTGGTGGGGCATCTTCACTGTCTGGCCCAGAAGATCTAACAGACTTTCTTGTGAAGCAGGAGTTTGAAGGATGTTTGTAGTGGATGTAAACATGTGGGATGTGGAAATGGTTTTGGAACATCCCCCTAGAAAAATAGCCCCCTTGAAAAGGTGCATATGTTTGTCAGCTGGAAGCTGTCTTGTGCAGAGGGCATGGGTTTTGCCAGCTGAAAAAACGTCCTGTACAGACTTTGGGAGAGTATAAAATAGCCCCAAAACAAAGACAAACCACTTTTGCATTACTTTGCATCTCTTGTCTTCTTTGTTTCCCATCATTTCGAGGCACTCCTAGAGAGAAATGCTCCAGAGAGCGCTTTGAGGTTGCTGTTGTATTTGCTGGCTTGCTGGCTTGCTGTTTAGCTGGGCTTCTGGAGTACAGTTGACTGAGATTGGCATTGCCCCCAAACACCCGATGCCCCTAACCAGCAGGAAGTCGAGAGGTTTGCATTCCTTTGCTTTTTTTTTTTAGTTACCCCTCCTAGGTTTAACTTTGAAAACATAAATAAGGCTTATTCCTGTAATTAATCATATTAATATTTAGCATGGCTACAAATATAGTTTTGAACATATTAAAGAATTTGATCATTTATAAGGTGACTATTAACTTGCATTTATTAATTATTAACAGTTCACAGTAATTTAGTTGCTTTCATAAGACTAGGACTACACCAGGCTAGATTTAGCCCTGTTAGGCTTGAGCCTTAAAAATCATGATTTTGAATTGAAAGTCTTTTAGTATCAAAATAAAAGTTTTTGTTTGTTTGGTTGGTTTTTGTTTTGTTTTGAGACAGGGTTTCTCTGTGTAATAACTCTGGCTGTCCTAGAAATCGATCTGTAGACCAGGCTGGCCTTGAACTCAGAAATCAGTCTGTCTCTGCCTCAAGAGTGTGGGGATTAAAGGCATACATCACCACCACACAGATCAAAATAAAACTTTTGCTCATAGATAAGGGAGAATGGCAACTTTACTGACCATGAAAAATGGACACAGTAAAAAAAGATCAAAATAGCCATCCATGGGTCAAAAGGGAAAAAAAAAATTTAAACTGCTAAGGCTGTCTAGGAGAAAGGGGGCTTGTGAGCTCTAGTGGGGACTGTGAACAGTGGGGTTGAAGTAGCCTTTGAAAAGACATTTCCAAATCCAAAGGCTTCCTGGAACAAAGACCAGTTGTTTTTTTTTGTTCAGGAATGGGGTTGTCCTAGTGAGGCAGGGGACCCCAAGAAGATGTACCTGTAAGAAGTATCCAGCACTTCTTAGGCAACCGCTGAGAAAGGAGAGGGAGGAGGACGCCTGCTAAGTCAAAAGTCAATGGATCAAGTCAGGTAGAGAGAAAAACAAGGGGAGAAGAATGGCTCCCCACGGCCAGCTTAGTCTGGCTTGCCTTCCCAGGTTTCAGCACCAAGATGATAGGTTTTCTCCATTGGAAACTTGTTGGAGCAGCTCTTGGTCCCAAGCAATGGGGCCAGGAAAATCAACATGCAGAAAGACCATGAAGGGATAGGGGAAAAGGGAGAGAGAGAAATGCCGAGTGGGAGGGGCAAAGAAGGAGAGGGATGGGCAGAGAGAGACCAAAATGTCTAGATGAAATAAAGAAGAGACTCTGTGAGAGGGGAAGCCCAGCCTCTGGGCTAGAAAGTTCAGGGCAGAGGGCAAAATATGCCAGCCATACCTTATAACTGTTAGGGTCTGACTTTTAGCAGAATTTTATTGTTGTTATAAGAAGAGGTTGCTTTGTTTTTAGATAGGTCCTAATATAGTCCAGGATGGCCTAAAACTCTTGCCTCTCTTGACTCTGCCTGAGAAATGCTGAGATTATAGATGTGTATGCCATCGTGCCTGTTTTTTTTGTTTTGTTTTGTTTGGTTTGGTTTTTTTTTTTTTTTTTTTTTTTTTTTTTTTTTTTTTTTTTTTTTTTTAGCAATACACATAGAGAAAGATATCCTTGAATTAGTAATACATTGAAGTTAATGAGTTATTTTAGACCTTACCGGACGATCATCTGAACAAAGGCACAAAAAACAAACAAGAAAACAAGTAAAATGGCAGGGGAAAGAATGGCACTAGAAAGAAATGTAAACAACATTTCCTTTGAAATGCAAATGATAATGTCTCATGCATAAATATTTACAAAGAACTGTCACATACTTTATGATGCCTCTATTCTGAAAGGCAAATTGAATGAGTGTTATAATTAACTATACTGTACATATGCAGCTTGGCTTTTTTGTTTTTTGCTTGCTTTGTTTTTTGAGACAGGGTCTCTCTACATAGCCCTGGTTCTGCCTCCCAAGTACTGGAATTAAAGGTGTGTGACACTAAGCCAAGCTTAAAGAGATTTCTTATGCCAAAGGAAAAAGCTAGTGATAAAATAATTATGAAAAAAAGATAGAAAATTATATATAGAATATGAACACATTATTTTTTTAAAGTAGCATATACATCAGAATGCATTTATTCAAAAAAATATTAGATGTGTGCCATATTCAGTGATGATCAAAAGCAGTGTACTTGACCTCATGAAGTCTATAATTTGGTGAGAGAAAAGCACACACATTAACCAGCTAATGACACAGCAAATGTAAAGCTGCAACAGTTACTAGTACAGCAGAGAGGGGCTCAGGTGATAGAGTGTTTAGCTAGTGTGTAGGAGTTCCTGGCTTTAGTCCCCAGTACCACATGAACTAGGCATGGTGGCACTTGCCTATAATCCCAGCATTTGGGAGGCAGAAGCAACTGGTGTTCAATTGTACCCTGAATTCAAGACCAGCCTAGACTACCTAAGACCTGTCTTTAGAAAAACTAGAAAACTTGAGATACTGGACAAATGCCTGGGATTTTGTAATAGAATTAGAAGGTAGGAACAGTGAGATGACTGCAGGATTTCTGCTGCATAATTGTGAGGTTGTGGTACTATCACCCAGAAAACTATGGAAGAAATTTAAATTGGAATTGAGAGCAATGAAAGCTGATTTTCAGGTAGCTATGTGTGTCAATAAACCAGGGTGCCAAGTAGGCACTAGAAAATAAGGGACTGTCATTTAGAAGTCTGGCAAACATTTGTGAGTCATCTGTTGGTGGTGATTTAAGCAAGAGCATGAGTAATAGTTCTTTAGAGAAAGTTTAGGGTAGGAACAAGAAAGGATTTAGTATCTGGCTTTGGGAAGCCAAATATTCAAAGTCAAGTAGAAACAAAAAAAAAAAAAAAAAGTCAAGTAAAAATGAAAAGGAAACCCCAAAGCCAGAGATGTTAACAATGACTGAATACTATGAGATTATTTTTCTTGTATAGTTCTTTTTACAACTGGGTAGAAATTCTTAGTTAATAAACTAATAGTAATAATAAGAGCCAGCAAGATGGTTCAGTGGGTGAAGGTCCTTGTTGCCAAGACTGACAGCTTGAGTTCAATTCCTAGTATCTACATGATGGAGAAGAGAACTGAGGGGCCACCTGAGGGTGTCTTAAGATAGAAGCTGCTGCATTGAGCTCGAAGGGGATGGTGTGTGCTGTAGGGCGTCAGTCCTCTTAATAACCTTCACCCATGGGATCCCACCAGCTCCTTCATCTACCAGCTGCTTCCTCTACTTATAGCCACTTAGATTCTTGGCTCTTCCAAGACAGACTATTTGTCATTTCTTGAGACTGCCATGCCTTTTCATTTCTCCATAGTCTTTCCTAGGCCTGGAATACCTTTTTCTTTTTTCTTTGGAAAATTTTGTACATTTTAAAGACCTGAAAGAAATAGTATCTCTTCTGTAAATCTTCCTTGACTCCCAAAACAAAACTAAGAGCTCTGTTATCTTACTGTTGTGCATTTTGCATTTCATACAAATAGACTTTTATTGTAATTATTATCACATTAGATTATGGTTATGGTTCTTTTTCTTTTTCCTTCCTCAAGTTGTTAGCACCTTAACCCCAAGGATTGACTTGTCTGCTCTTCTATCTCCACCATCTAAGAATTCTTGGCATATATGTACTAAGAAAGAAAGAAAGAAAGAAAGAAAGAAAGAAAGAAAGAAAGAAAGAAAAGAAAAAAAGAGAAGAAAGAAAAAAAAGAAAAAAGAAAGGGACTGGAGAGGTAGCTTCTTAGTTAGGAGCTGTTTTTGCAGGGAACCCAGGTTTGGTTTCCAGCATGCATATGACAGCTCATAGCCATCTGCAACTTCAGTTTCAGTGAAATGACACCCTCTTCTAAGCTGCATACACATGGTACACTTGCATGCATACAGGCAAAAAATTCACACACATAAAATAGAAATATAAACATTTTAGAGAAATAAAAGAAAAATCCAATATTTTGGAAAGTACTTGGGAGGCTGAAGCAGAAGGATCCTGAATTGAAATTCAACCTGAGCTACACAGTGAGTTCCAAGCCAGCCTCACCCACATAGCCAGACCCTGTCTCAAAAAAATAACAGGGTATGAGGGAAAAAAGGAAGAGGAGAAGAAAGAAGGAAGGAAGGAAAAAAGAAGATGGTTGCTGAATCTCAATGTGACTGCAAGGTCAGAAAAAGGCCTAAACCATCTTTTCTCCCCAATTTGTTATTTAAAACTTAGAAGCAATATTGACATATGCTACAGGATGATGAAACTTGAAAGCATGATGCTAATGGATAGAGACAAGATTGTGTTTTATATAATTCTATTTATGTGAAGTATCCAGAATTGGCAAACCCACAGAGATAGAAAGTGGGTAAGAAGCTGCCTAGGGCTGAGGACCTAGGAAGGGGAAAAAAAACAATTGCTCATTGGTTCAGGTTTTCTCTGCGAGGTGATGAAAATGTTGTAAACTGATTGTGATGTTGCTCAACTCTGTAAATATACTGAAAATCCTCCAGTTGTGTGCTTTAAATGGGTGAATTGTATGGTATATGAACTGCCTCTCTACAGGGCTGTTAATTTAAGTGTTCCTCAGCAAGTCCACACTGTCTGATTCAAGAAAGAGCTTCTATGGTTCCTGCTAGGAAGGAAGGTAGGCTCAGTGGGAATGAGTATGCAGGGGTGTGGCTGTAATAGGGTGCTGGCTTGGGAAAGAGGCAGCATTATGGAAATCAATTTGAGTCCCTGATAATTGAATTGGCCACAGAATATTTCTAAAGGAAGGATTCTGGTGAAAACGGAAACCACCTCAGTGAAACTAGATTTCAGCAGAAAAGGCTGAGGTTGCTTAATCCGGGTAAAGTTGTTCTTTATGCTGTGACTGGGTGTGCTCTCCTTACATTGGAACAACAGACTATACAGCTACCAGAGTTCAAAGCCTGACTCTGCATTTGCAGTTCTGTTTGCCATGCACAGTCAGTATCTCTCTGCCTTTGCTTTTTCTACTGTAAAATAGGGCTACAAGTAGTACAGTATCTTCTTCCTGGAATGAGGGTAAAGATTAAATCAGGGTTGAGAGCCCTAAAACAGTTGTCAGGGAAGCAGCTAGAGCCTCAGGACAAGAGAGCTGAAGGCAGAGGTGATGGCTAAGAAATAAACAGTCTGTTGACTGTTAGCAGCCTCATTGCTCAACCTGCCAGTTGGGCTCAGACTTCCTGTTCTCCTTGTCTGGGAGCTGTGCTAGAGCTGCTCAAGTCTGAACAAGATCTTTCTTGGCCCCTGGGGAAGAAATGAAGAAGCTGAATAGCAACTCAGCCTGGGCTGGGCCCCTTAACTTCTAACCATGTCCTTTCTTTCCCAGCAAATATCTGCTCCCAGAAACACTTCTGCAGTCCCAGGGTGGGAGACAGGAAAGGGTTCCATTAAACCCTGAGGTATTTACTTACCTTTGTAAAAAGCTGATCTCACACTCGTGTGTGTGTGTGTGTGTGTGTGTGTGTGTGTGTGTGCATGTGTGCGTGCAGGTACAGATGTGCTACAACAATGACTTGAAGCCAGAGAACAACCTCCGGAGTCAGTTCTCTCTTTTTACCTTGTAGGTTCTGAGGATCAAACTCAAGTTGTCAGGCTTAGCAGCAAGGGCCTTAACCCGATGAGCTTTCTCAGTGGCCTTGTTTTATTTATGGTGGAGGAAATGTGGGCAGGGGGCACAGAGAGGCTAATGGTCTTTTCCAAGCCACTTAGCTAGTGTTAAAAGCCAGAATTCTAGTTCAAGCCACCTGATTGCAAAATCCATGCTGAAACACAGCTGCACTGTGTGGGGAAACTGTGCTAGGTCATAGGATTAAAAGCTCAGGGATCCACAGAGCCCCCAGGAGACTTTGTATCTGCAAAACTCCACTCAGAAAACTGGCTGTTCATGCAGAGAATTCCTGATGACCACGTCTTGAATTTTCTGGGCTCCTCATGGGTTCTGACTTATTGCTGCCTGGGGTTCTCAGTCAGTGGTGCATATCAAAACACCTAGTGAGCTTCCCTCAAGTCACAAGCCCTGGTGCCAGCCCTGACCTGAATCATAATCTCTAAGAGGTGGACCATAGGTATGTATGTATTTTCTAAAGCTTCTCAGGTGACTATTTAGAAACCCTGCCAAAACTCATAAATGTGACTTGGAAATTCCAATATTTTAGCATCTAATTATATTTTCCAGCCTACCTTCTATGTATTCTATGTATCAGCTCCTCAGAACCTGATGTTTGATTCAAATCAAGTGGTCACCACCTTCAGTCCATCATCCAGCTTTAATTATGAGTTCCCTGGTCTCATGAATAGCAATGAGTGACATTAACACACAAGGAAATGCTGCACTAGCCCCACATGCAGATCAAGGGTAATTATGTTTTGTTTTCCCTGGACGTCACATATGTAGGGTGGTGTTGTGGATCAGCGGTTTTCACCCGTGCAAACATTCTCGGCTGAGGTCAGCCCAAGGATTGGTGGGAACAGAGTAAAGAGAATGTGGGTACAGCTAAGACTCAGTAGGATCTGTACGAGCGGGGCATGCAGAGAGCAGCCTAACCCCTGCTGAAGCAGGAGGGCCTCAAGTGTGAAGTTGTCTGGGCAAGGTCTGCCTCGCCACTCGGTAAGACCTTATGTCAAAACTAAAAAATAAAGTAAAAAGGTAGATGTGGCCTAAAATATAGGATTCAATTCTCAGTACCAAAATTAAGGGGGAGGGGAGGACCACTGTATACAGTTATAAAAGAAGCACACTTCCATCGGCATGGTGGCACACGCATGTAGTCCCAGCACTCAGGGAGGTAGAGACAGACAGGTCTCTGTGAGTTCAAGGCCAGCCTGGGCTACAAAGCGAATCCAGGACAGCCAAGGCTACACAGAGAAAACCCTGTCTCAAAAACAAAACAACAACAAAAATAGGCACACTGCTGGATGTGATGGTGCATGCCTTTAATCTCTGGATTCAGGAGGCAGAATCAGGCCTGGTCTACATATTGAGTTCCAAGCCATCCAGAACTACGCAGTGAGCTGCCATCTCAAAAATAAATACATAATGAAAGAGCTACAGTGCACAACAGCACCAGTCTGCTGAGGCCATTGTGAGCTGTAGCTCAGCCCAGCCCACTTACCGAGCCATACACAGTCTGTGGCTTGCTTTGTAACTTAGGAGCTGTGGAGACTGGATCTGGAACTCTCCTAACCTCTCCTTTCCAAGGCCATATTAAGTGTAGATGTGCTCCATTAACACAGAGGAGACTCAGCATCATCCCACACACAGATATTCCAATACGTTTGCTATTTCTGGAATGTCATATTCACAATGCTTTGCTTTTGTTATTATTGTTATTATTGCTATTGTTTATTTCTTTATTATTTTGAGACAGGGTTTCTCTGTGTAGCCCTGGATGTCTTGAACTCACCCTGTAGACCAGGCTAGCCTCAAATTCAGAGATCTGCATGACTCTGCCTCCTGAGTACTGAGATTAAAGGAGTGCCACTACCATCGTCCAGGTTTTTTTTGTTTTTGTTTTTGTTTTTTTTTTTTAAGACTAACACTTAATCTGTAGCCAGGTTGGCTTCAAACTCAATGCCAGTCCTCCTCCCTCACATGCTGGGAAAACAGACAGGAGAAATCATACCCACTCATACTGACATTTTTATTGGTTTTTTGTAAGATTTATTTTTAGTTATTGATATGTGTCCACAGGTGCTGGTGCCTACAGAGGCCAGAAGAGTTACAAGTAGTTTCAGCCACCTGAAGTGGGTACAGGGAACCAGACTCCAGACCTCTGCAGAAGCAGCAAGTACACAAGCACTCTTAACCACCTAGCCATGTCTTCAGCACCCACATTGCTGTTTTGTTTGAATTGGCTTTTTTTCTTTGTGATTTTTTTTTCACAGTGTCTTGCTATGTAGAGATTACCATGTAGTCTGGGCTGACCTTGAATTTATACCAATCTCTATTTAGCCTTCATGTTAATACGATTACAGGCACTGACTACCATGCCTGGAAAATCAGCAGTTTTCACTCATCTAAGCATTCTTGTCCAAAAGAGTCCAAGCAAGTCCCAAATGATATTAAGCTGCATGTGACCTTCATTGTGTTCTTCCTTTACTGTCCCCACTTCCCTGTCATACAAGAACCATGGAGAAGGCAGAATCTTCAGAAAAATCACATTTTATTAATCACCTGTATTCAGAATTATAAAAATAGATATAAATAAAATAGCAGAACATAATTATTAAATATTAAGTATATAGGAGTGGTCCTTACCCCACCCAGTGAGGATTGGATGAACAGGCTGACTAGTAAAAAAGACATCTGGCCAATAAGTGGACATCCACGTAAAAAGTGAAACAGACGTTTAGTGCTGGTCACAGGTCATGCCCGAGAATGGTACATTCACATGGAGCATTACATGCAAGACCAAGAGGGCCCCCACATCACAGTCCAGAGTTAGGGAAATACCTAGACTTGCCATTATACACAGGAATAAATCAGCTTTTGCTCAGGCTCATACAGCCTGTTCACAGTAAACACACATACACACATTATATATGATTTCCTGATCTGTTCATAGAATGCTAGAGTTGTTCCCTTAAGTCATTAGTGTCTCTACTCCTCAAACCACTGTTCTCATATTAGACAAGCCCCCTTAAAATACCTCAGCTATTACACTTCCTAGTTGGGAAATCATTTATTTCCCAACAGCAGACCTCATGAATGACCCGTTAGAGGAACCAGCTCTCCTCCTACACTTACACAGGAGACTTTTTAAAACTACAGATGGCTTTAGTCCATAAAAAGACAACTCCTGCTCAATATCATCCTGCGTCAGGACCAACTTTCCATCCTGGTTAGGAGAGCCTGGGTGGCCAGCACCCAGGCCTGTGTCTGAGGGTAAAGTTATTGGTGCTCACCATGGGGGTGCAGCACAAGCAAATGACCAATGCAGAGCCTATCTTTCTTGGCTTCTTCCCTCTGTTTGACGAAGATGACCCTGCTGCAGAGATGATGGTCAGCATGGAAATGAGTGACCCATATGCTTCTCCCTTCAGCTACCTGGAGGCCATCAGAAGGCTAGGCCATTCTCTTCTCCAATATGGGACTGAATCCAGCTTAGGAAGTATGAGACCCTCGTGTAGACACCTGGCTTGTCTTTTAGCGCACATCCGCGGCCCCAGCTCACAATCCCACTCAGAGTTGGGCGGCCATTGATGTTACAGACAAGAGGTCCTCCAGAATCTCCCTGGGAAGCCAAAGATATAGAAGTGAACTCTGGAAGAGGTGATGAAAGGGTTACCACCCAACATGTCTGAGAGAACAGGGAGAGGTGCCTAGAGTTGAGACTTGGCAACTCCCTGTTTCCTACCAAATCAAGTGTAAACAATTTTACTTAGCTTTCATCTGCCACTATTCAACCCACTTTCCCAGATCCTTGTATTCCTCACCTTGGAACATAATAACTGAAACATGCTTCCCTTTTCCTTCCATGTCTTAATACCATGTCATATTCTCTTTAAGGCATCCCTCCCTTTCTTAATACCTGATTGTTTGCAATTCACAATGAATATAGATCCTGAACAATGAAGTACAGAATCATTGATTTCGCCTGTTCTTAGCCAAAGGCCCAGAAGTGATGTGAATAGTATCAGTGTTTTGTTGTTGTTTGTTTGTGTTTTTGAGACGGGGACAGAGCCTCGTGATCCCATGTATTCCAGGCTGGCTTTGAACTCACTATGTAGCTGAAGAACTTGTGAACTCCTGATTCTGATCCCCTCAAGGGATGATATTACAGGTGTGGGTCATTACACACAGTACAGGGATTGGATTCAGGGCATCATTCATGCTAGGGAAGCATTCTACCAACTAAACCATGTTCCCAGCCTGTTAGTTTTTCTTATGGTCTACATTCCCTGAGTTGAGAATTGAACTCTACCACTATACCACTGTTTTTTGTTTTGTTTTGGGGGGGGGGGAGGGTGGATTTTTTTGTTTTGCTTGATTTTGTTTTATTTGAAAAAGGGTAGCACAGGCCTTGAGTTCTCTGTTTGTAGCTTGGGCTGGCCTTGAACTCATGATTTTTCTGTCTCAGCTTCCAAAGTGCTAGGGTTAGAGGTGTGCTCCATCATGTCTATTTTTTAAAAAATGGTCTTGGTCCCTTTTAGTCTAAAGTGTGTAGCACAGTCTCATGCCAAATGTTTTAATCTATAAGTACTGGCATACGCTCCCAAAGACCTAAATACTTGATTGTTAGGTTGTTGGCCAGAAAGAGACTCCCTAGAGCTGTCAGATCAAATCCAGAGCTCTGGGGAGTTTGGGGGGTGATAAAAAGAAATGCTTGGGAGTCTTACCTGGCAGGAATCTGTTTCCCACTGTGGATCAGCAGCACACAGCATTTTATAAGTGACTTCAGAGCCATAGTAGTGGGGTTGCTTACACTCTTCATGGGAAATAACCTTTACAACTGACATTTTCAAGTTCTTTGGGTAGAGATAGTCAGCTAGATGGAGGAAATAGATGTTCACATTAATATGTGTCTATAACTGAGACTCTCTACAAGGGTGAAGATAAAAACATATCTCAACAATAGAAATCCCTTATTCTTTGTTTACTCTATCTGAGCCTTTACTCCACCCATAATTGTTCATCCTTGTTTGACTTGCTTGACCCTCACTCCCTACTCTATCCTTGGACCTATTTGTCACCTCCATAGTGCTCCCACCCCTGTCTCCATAGTCTTCCTTTGATAGTCTGCTGCAGTCATTCTGGACAATAACACTCCCCCAGAACCTCCTCAGTCAGCTTCAACAGTCACTTACTTTCACTCTCTTGTCCAAAGCCAGTGATCTCACAGTTTGAACCAAAACTGGGATCACTAAACCTTGGGGGCAGGCAGATGGTCTGTATGGATCTAGATGGCTGTGCACAATGGCCCATGCTGGTACGTATCTTCAGCAAGGCTGGAAATAGGAAAGGTCAGAGGGAAAAGATTATCACCTACCAGGGCAGATGGTCAGCATCTCTTCCTTCCAAATACTAAGTATTGATCTACACTCATGACACTGGATTCGTGGAACACCCAAGAAGGCCTACTGGTATCTATCCATCACCCAGAAGCCTCCCCTTCCACATTCTCTAAATGCTTTATTTCAGCCGATGACAGATGTTCGGGCAACCAGAGCCACCATATACACCTGAACAGGCTGTTTCCTGCTGAGGAGGCTAAGCTGAAACCCAGCCAAGCTTTGCTTTACAAATTCTAAATTCTGGTATAGACAGAACCAGCATCCGTCCTACTCTGCATAGACAGGGCATTCCCAGACTGAGCCATATGCTGACAGGATTCTTTCCACTTAGAAGACTCTGCCTGTAGCTGGGCACAGTAGCACATGCCTGTAATCCCAGAACTCGGGAGGCAGAGGCAGGCAGAGCTCTGTGAGTTTGAGGCCAGTCTGGTCTACAAAATGAGTCTTGCCAAGGCTATACAGAGAAACCCTGTCTCAAACTAAACGAGCTGGGGGGAGAATCTACCTGTTTGGCAAATTCAAGGTCTTTACAGAGGAGCACTATACGTCTCAGTTTCTCATGTATTTCACTCAGAACTCTTCCCCATCAGTTGTCATAAAAAGCCAGAACTTCAAGTCAGCCAACCATTTCGACCACTAATTCAGCCTTTTCTTCTACCAGTCTTGCTGGCCATCACCCTCGGGTAACTAAGCTTTCTGCTCACCAATATCATTATGGTGGGCCAGGCTGTCAGCACTGTAATCCTCGTGCAAGATGAGCTTCTCTACCTCAAGCTTCGTCTCTCCAGGGTTATAGCTGTTCCGCTTTGACTGACCCAGATAGACCACGTAGTCTTCCTTCTTTGGGTGATTACTGTGAGAAATGAGACATGTCAGCCTGATCTCATCAAGTCCTGTTCCTTTCTCCTTCTTTACAGAAGCCTCAAAGTAGTATTACTTGTGCCTAAGGCCATAAGCTGTGTGGATAGAGGCTTAGCAGGAGAATTACAATGTAACTCCATAGGGAAGGAGAAAGAGACACGTTTGGGGTGTGGTGGAAGGGTGAGAGAGAAGGCAGAGGGATGCACGTACATGAAGCAATGCGTGGCACTGGCCACCCAGCAAGGACTGATGAGGCTGCCACCACATATGAAGGTGGGAGGACTCCCCCCCCTGTTCTTCCTGTAGATGGCTGCAAACCAGGGCTGGTTCTCAACGACCGTGAACTCTCCCCCAACAATCTTAAAGCGGGGCCTTAGAGCCTTCTGGCCACACTGGAACCCATGTTGGTCTAGGGAGGAAGAGGGTTTTTTGCCTAAAAAAGGGAAAAGATACATATTTTGGGGAGGCAGCAAAGAATGAAGACTCCCACTGAGGCAAACCTCATTTCTCATTTCTCCTGTAGTGGAAGGGGACAATATGTGTTTGTCTCTTTCCACACCACTGTCATAAGCAGTCAGGGATACTCACTAACAGAGCAGTCATGAACCATGCATTCTTGGACAAACTGTTTCATGCCAATCTGCACATAGCACCAGGGTCGCCTCTGGTTGTCAGGGTTCCTGGTAACATGAAAGGATAGGGAGTGTCATTCCCACCCAAAGTGTCAGTCAGAGGCTTGGATTCTTAAGCCCCATTCCTGTACTAGTATACCAGGGGCTGAGAAACATACATTTCTAAGAGGCCACGGGCATGTGTGTGTGTGTGTGTGTGTGTGTGTGTGTGTTTTAATGTATATGGGTGTTTTCCTGTATTTATACCTATGCATGCTTGCCCATTGAGGCCAGAAGAGGGTATTGGGTCCTGTAGAACTGGAGTTACAGACTGCTGTGAGTTGCCATGTGGATGCTGGGAATAGAACCTACATGCTCTGGAAAAGCAGCCTATGCATTTAACTGCTGAGACATCTCCTTAGCCCCCATGGGAAGGATTCTTAGTACTCAGTCTCCACCTACCTGCAGTAATTGTGTTTCCCCAGGCCTAGGCTAAGAGCATCAGGTCTGTGGGCATGGTAGGTTTTCTGAAGGACAGTAGGGGCATTCCAGGCCAGACAGGCCCGGCCTTTGGTGTCAGTGTTGGCCTTTCCTCGGTAAGATTGACCATTTCCATGATAGCAGGTTTTTGAGGTATCTAGAAATGATTTGAGGATTATAGAATATTAGAAAAAAGGAGGAAATTTAGACAGGTATTTCAGAGGTGACATAGTTTCAGAACTGGCAGGTGACCTTAGGAAGTTCTCCTTTTTTCCCATATTTCTGTGGCCTACTATGTGTATGACTCCTAACTTCTGCTGCCTGTTTTTTTTTATGTTATTTATTTGTTTATTTTATGTATATGGTGTTTTTCCTACTTGTATATCTATGCACCACCATGTGCATGACTGCTGGAAGAGGCCAAAAGAGGGCATCGGATCCCCTGGGACTTGGAGGTACAGTACAGATGGTTGTAACCCGCCATGTGGATACAAAAATCAAACTATAGGCCATGTGGAAGAGCAGCCAGTATTCTTAATCACTGAGCCATCTCTCTAGCTTTGCCTAACCCACCTTTTGAGACAAGGTCTTACCTCAAAGCCCAGGCTGGGCTGGGCCTAAACTTAATACCCTTTTCTTCAATCTCTTCCTAAGTGCTGGCCTTACAGACCTACACCACCAGGCCCAGCTTCTGCTCTGCTATCTTTCCCTGTTCTGCAATTTCTGGTCCTCCCCTCCTTCCCGATGAAGAGTCCAAATTCCCGTACCTATCTCACAGTGCTCCCCTTGGAATTTCTTTGGGCAGCTGCATCGGCGAATGCTGGAGAAGTACTTGTAGGACACGCATGTTCCTCCATTCTGACAGCCACAGTTTGCTAGCAAGTGCAAAGGTGGGATAAACAAGGATCAAGGGAGGAACCAGCCTCCCCAGGGGGACAGGGAGGGTATGCCTCCGAAGGTTTTCAAGATGTCTGTGCAGTCAACTATTGTGCAAAGGAAGTAGATACTCACATTCATCAGAATCTCCAAGTTCATGGCTACCCTGCAAGAGATGAGACTGGGTGTTACCAGCAGTGACATGCTCCAGGGAATCCATGTTCAGGATAAAGAGGCCCCGACCTCAAAATCCATTCTTCCCTCCAGTAATATTTATTCTCATTCTCTCTCTCTTTTATCCTTCCCATCTCCAGTCTGTTTTTGTTTGTTTGTTTTGTTTTGTTTTTTTCTAGCCAGCTTTCCAAATGAAGGCCATGAGTTTCCAGTGCCCACACATGGGCTGACTGAAGCAAACTTCACACACACCAGGCGCTCTTGGGCTAAAGCAGTCCCAGTGGCTTTTTTCTCTCCTGTCAGATAGTGCAAATCTCTGGTGCACAAGCTCCCCGTCATTCCCCAGGAAGGCCTGGACCTTCCCCATGCAGCCCCTCTTCCTCCCTGATGCTGTTTAGGAGTCCTGCAAGCCCTTCCCGAGAAGGTTAAAACAGGGAGGCCACTCACTGCAGAGCTGTTCACCACCACAGCACAGAGGAGCAGGCGCGCCAGCCAGACTTCCATGGTAGTGACCCCGGGCGCTGGGCCCCAGTTCTGCAAAGGAAGGAAGACATCAGGGCAAGAAGCAGAGCAGCTTGAAGGTGGGAGTGTTATGGCAGTTCAAGGGAAGAAGCGCCAGGTCCCCTGCAGGGCAAGTCAGCAGTGACCAAACTCCCCAAGCCTCGCAGTCTCTCTTCTCTGCGGGCTCTGGACGCGCACAACAGCATTGACCCACACTGTAGAGGGGCGCGGTGGGCTGGAGTGGTAAGCTCGCCCACAGTCCGGCTGGCCAAGGTACGGTGGGGGGAAGGGAGACGTGCAGGAGGTCTGGCTGCCTCATACCGCCAGCCTCGCTTCAGACCAACAGCACTCACCGGTGACTGCAGCGGAAGGGCGCCGGCTGACAAGCAAGGACAGGATTGATGACCCACCGTGCTCTGAGGCTCCAGTCTCTGCTCTGCGCCGCTCAACCTTTATTAGGGCGCGCCGGAGCCCTGGTCCCGCCCAGGCTTGGTGGAGGGCGGTGCTCTCACGGTCCTTTTCCTTTCCCCACGTCCCACCGCAACTGGAGGCGTTTGTTACCGCCAATTTGACAAAGTCATGAGATCCCCATCTGAGCGAACCAAGGCAGTCTCGACTGAGGGATCCGGAGGCTAGTACTTTCTTCCCATCCTTGAGTCACCTAGAGCTGCCCCAGGGTAGCATGGAGGCTCTAGGCACTGGCTCTCTAATCTCAAGACTCTTCCTTAGAGGCTAAATCAATTCTTCTCCAACCTGTCCATCTTTGACCCCTACCTGCCTGCGACACTGATTCAGATGTCCGAATATACAGAGGGATATAATTTGCAGTTCCTGTTATGGCAAAAATACCTGCTAACAAAGGTTCCTACATGTCAAATGCTGAGTCCCCAAATGTCAGAAGACAAAAGTGAGTTTGTAGTAAGGGAGTTTAAAGTGTCATCAGAGGGAGAAAGGCAAGGTCAGATTTTATTCAGATTTGCTGCTTGATTTAAGGCCAGTCTTTGAAAGATGGTTTTAAAAATCATGGAAAAGGCCATACATAGTGGCACACGCCTTTAATCCAAACACTAGTGAGGAAGAGGAAGGTCCATTTCTGTGGGCTCAAGGCCAGCCTAATTTACATGGTGAAATCCTGTCTCAAAAATAATTATTATAGGGTCTGGAGAGATGGCTCAGCAGTTAGGAGCACTGACTGCTCTTCCAGAGGACCAGGGTTCAATTCCCAGCACCCACATGGCAGCTCACAACTCTCTGTCATTCCAGTCCCAAGGGATCTGACACCCTCACGTAAACGTATATATAGGCAAAACACCTATGTACCTAAAATCAGAAAATATTTAAAAAATAACTGATAAAAATGATAAAGGTTAGTATATGACAGGATTATGAGAGCAAAGGCCTGGGATACCAACTGCTGTTGACTTTGGTTGAAGTGTCAATTGAAAATACCTATAGTGAACAATCCAGTTATTTGTCTGGGAAAGAATACAGTCAATACAGATGGTAAGACAGGACCAAGCGCATAGCTCAGTGGTATTGTGCTTGGCCCCCCAGAACCACAAAAACAAAAAATAATCAAAGGGGAAAAGTCTTATTAATGTGAACAGGATAAGAAAAACAATGGATAGTCAAACCTTGTTAATGTGGGCTATAAGTTGTGGAACAGTGCGGGTGTCTGCTCTCCCCTTGTAGTAGGGGAAGTGTGGTTCTGGAGAACAAGATAAAAGGAATGTTTATTTTTCACTGAATGCTATTTCACACTGCTTTAAAAACTTTAAACATATCCCTGTATCAGACATTCCAAAGGTTGTGAGCCTAGTCCTTAACAGCTGAGCCATCTCTCCAGCTCAGTTACACATTGTAAATGCATTTGTAGCATTCTACATCATCATAGGACATTATTATGTTAAAAATAAAAATATTGTTTATCTAGTAAAATAGTCTTCCCTAAAGACAGGTCATGTGTAAATGACTCCTGCACATCTTGAGGACAAAGCATGCGTGCACACATGCAAACATGCACACACATATGGATGTGTGCGTGCACACGCGCACCCCTCAGGCATAGTAGGAAGTGCACAGAAAGGATTCCAAGGTTCAGTCACCTTCAGTTCTGCCCTGGTGTCAGACACAAGGACTTCTGGTCATTTTGGCGCTCCTTTCATAAAAGAAGGGACTTGAGTCCCTATAATTCATTAGGGCCCAAGCCTTGCTTTATTTCCAGAAGCCTAGGCCTGTAGCATTTTCCTGCCAACCTGAACCTTGGAAAAGGTAGGAAGGAGGAGGCTGCTTGACTCTACCCCAGCCAAGGCTCAGGATGCTAGCCTCTGGGCAGAAAAAAATGCACATTATCTATCCAGCCTCAGATAGGCAGGTGGCCATCATTCTTCAGGACCGGTTTCCCTGTGCAACTGAGCTGCCAGCAACCCATAGACCGCTGAGTCAGAGATTCCATAGGTCTCAGAGGCAACTTGTTACTTCCTTTAGAAGACAGTGGCCAGTTATGTTTAGATTTAAGAAGCCATTGATTGTAAATAAACACGATCAAAATGTAAACAGAGATGTTACAGCTTGAGGATTTACCCCGAAACTCGAGTTTAGTTATTAGGAAATTCCCAGCAAGCTGTCGTGATTCACATTGCTCTCCCAACAGCTCGCATGACTCCGAATTACTTGGCTGGAGGCTGTCATGCTGATTCTTTGAGAGTAGGATGACCTCATTTCCTCCTGGACAAACAGAGACCGTTATGCAGCATGATAGCCCTCTTTCTCCTTCCTCTGCCACTTCTCCACCTGGCTGAACACTCCTAGTGCCTCCAGCACTTCACAGAATTGCCTTTCTACTGGTTAACCTTCAGGCTCCCTGAAATTTCTCATTATTTTCAGTGCAGTCTGCACTAGACTTTCAGGTCCTTGGGGGCAAAGAACATATCTTACATGTCCAGCCCTCGCCCGTCATTTGCTACAGAGGTATCGGTGAGTGCAGAGCAGAGAATAGGAACGGAGAGCTTGGGACATCTGCAAGCGTGGTCTCTCTCTGCATATATATACATTAATGACTAACTCCAGGTCACTAATAACGCATCGGTGTTGCATTTAAAAAGATATAAATATAAAAGATATATAAAAGCACTTTCCCTTCAAGTCTTCCAGCCAAGAGCAAGTCTACATTTGAATTCTCCACTTCATGATTACTGTGTCTTATGTCCTGTCTGTTGTCTGAATGTGTGCTTGCCTGAAGGCTGTCTTGTGAGTTTGTTTGTCCCTGTTTCTATCCCTGTATGTGTCTGTTTGTTTTCTGGGCTTGATGTGTGAGTGATGTCTGTCTGTGTTTGCTGTGTGTGTCTCTATGTGTAAGTGGTTTCTGTATGTTCCTACAAAGGGCTTTGTTTTGTATTTATTGAACAGCATAAAAAGCATCGCATGGGGAAGAAACGGGATACTTTACAGAAATCTTTAACATAGTTTTACAAGGGATTAAGACACTGGCTTCACCTGATTCCCAACTACCAGATTAAAATATCATTGTTTATCAATAAATATCTATAAATAGTTTCTCTTAATCTTTATGGTAGATTATAGGAAACTGCTTTTAACTTCTCTATTTGGTGCTTTCAACAAATGATTGATATTCATTATGTTGGTCAGGGCATGGAAGAGTACATAACCTAAGATCACAGCTGTGGGTTAGCTTCTGTTGTAAAGCTGATTATGTAGAAATTCCAAGGCAAATAAGCTTGTTACATTTCCGTCTCTTCCTCTCTTCCTCCCTCCCTTCCTTCCTCTGTTTTTCTCTAAATAGTACAGGCTTATATCTTTTTTTTTTTTTTTTGTCTAGTGCTTAAAGAGATTTTCAGATACATCATTCCTCTTCTAATGCAGAGCTTCCCTATGAAATAGAATTGTCATTCTCATTCTGCAGGTAAAGAAAATATGGCAAAGGATGGTAAATAGTTGGTGAGTGACAAAGGTAGAACTAGGATCCAGGTACTCTCTTCCATGTCCCTGTGCTCTGTGTCACACAGTCTCCATAAGGAGGCAGAATGCTGTAAAGAGAGGTAATTAAGATGTTTAGGTAGGTAGTATAAAATATTCCAGCCCAGGTGTTTGCCTCAAGCCTTGCTATTCTGGAGACCTCCTTCCAAAAACACTTTTTTTTTTTTTTTTTTAAGGATGCCAGTGCTATAATACAAGTTATTTGCTTGCCTGAATTCCAGGAACTTCCTTTGTGGTCTAAACTGCCTGAAGTTTCTGTTGAGAGTGAGGAATAAGGAAGTGAATGTATATGATTTCATTATTTTCTTGACTCTAAAAGGGAAGTCGCCAACACTGTCTTTTGTATCTCAGGAGGGCAGAGCTCCTGAGTCACATGTGGCAGCATATACTAATGGAGGAACTCTTTGTGGACTCTGTTTATAAAAGGGCAGGCAGATGCAGGAATCCAGGCTGCACTAGCAAAGTGTCTAAACCTAATCTAGCATCCTATATCCAGGAAAATGAGTCCCTGAGAGCTTTTGGTTTGGGGTTTTGTTTGTTTGGAATTTTTTTGTCTGTTTTGTTTGCGATAGGGTCCTTTTATGCAGCCCTCAATGTCCTGGAATTCTCTATGTAGACCAGGTTGGCCTTGGACTCAGAGATTCGATTAAAGGCATGTGCTACCATATTCAAACCATGTACTTTAGGTTTTTGAGACAGGGTCTTGTATAGCCCAGGCTGGCCTTAAACTGATTCTAGTCTGCACTTCCCAAGTGATAGGATTATAGGCCTGTGCTGTCATGCCCATCCCTTAAAGGCTATTTTCTGACTAGCTGGGTCCAGAAGGAAGTTCATGTTGAGTCATGGGATATATTTCTGGGTTGCTGTACTAAGAACATTGAGCATGGTACTGTAGTGGAATGATTTTAAACAAGTTACCTAACTCTTGACTTCAGTTCTCCCATCTGCAAAATAAAAAAAGCATTGGTCCCACCTGCACCTGTTTGGCAGATTGGATGAAGTCATGCCTTTGTGTGAAAAGTGTTCATTCATTCATACATTCGTTCGTTCGTTCATTATTTATGATTGGCTACTATGTGCTAATGTAGTTCCAGATGCTAGAAATGAAAGATGAATTTTGTAAACTGTAATTCATATCTGGAATGCTTCCCTTCTTTTCTTGTCTGTTTTGGTCCAAAAGACCAGGTCATGCTGGAGTCCATCTCAGAATTCCAGTTAAGTGGGGATGCTATGTCCTTGGCCCACAGTCCCTAACAACTGGACAGCCGGGAAAGACAGCTGCATACGCTGGTCACCCCGCACCCCGCCTCCCGTCTACCCCCTCATCTGCGATTCTGTGCAGGGAAACTTTTTTAGAACCTTCTTTCTTACCTGTTGGCAAACAGACCCCCGAGCACTTTGGGGAAAGGCCATGGAATTGGTCGTATAGCATCCTTGAGTCTCATTGTGCCTTTCTTGGTAAAGGTGGGGCTCACTGTGTCTGAGCCTGTAACACGATAGGGGAGAGAGCGGAGCTACTGAGTCCCTAAAGGCCAGTAGAAGAGGGTGGGGGGGAAGCCACATATTTGCTTCCTTACTCATGGAAAGCAAAGCACTCAGGGGCTGAACCCTGAGGTTACAAGATGTCGTCAATAACACAGAGAAGCACGAGTCAATTTGGTCCGTCTGTATACAGTCTATGACTCTCTAAACTTCCTTTTTCTTTCAGTGCTCTGATCTGACTTTAGTTTTAGTCAGGCCAATTATCTCAATTATCATGTTCTGCATGAACATCTTGACCCTAGGCCAAATTTCTTTTGTCCCTAATTCAAACTAAGTAAGTCAGAAATTTATTACCCTACAAGAATATTGGGGGGCTGGAGCGATGGTTCAACAGTTAAGAACACTTGTTGCTCTTGGAGAGGACCTGGTTTCAGTTTCCCAGCATCCACATGATGGGTCCCAACTATCCGTATCTCCAGTTCCAGGAGATCTAATACCCTCTTCTTACCTCCAAGAGCACCAGGCCTGCTGGTGCACATGCATACATTTAGACAAAATACTCACACATAAAATAAAAATAAATCTAATAAAAATGTCAAAGAGTATTGGTTTTGACTTTCCAAACTGCCTGGATTCTGAGGCTCTCTCCAGGAAAAGTCTGCCCATCTTCCTGTCCTACAGCTACGACTTAGAAGTCAGATTACCATATTGTGTGGCAATGGATGCTTAAGAGGAATCTAAGGACAGATCCCAGAAAAGGGGCTCAAAGAGGAAGTGAGAAGCTGCTGGGTTTGCTAAAAACTGTCAAGAAGTTCATCTGAATAGATGTGTTCAGCTATGGGCTGAACTGCTAAGCAATCTTGTTCTGAAGAAAGAAAAGATGTTATCATATAATGTATGTTTTCATGGCTCTCTCAAACTAGATTTTGTATGCTCTTATTTACTTAAAGAAAATGCAAGCATCTCTCCTTCCATTACACAGTGAGGAAAGCAGCAGCTAATAAAAGGAAGTGAATCATCAGAGGTCATTCACTGAAAATGAGATTCACAACTTACAGATTTTTGAAGAACCTCATGACACATTTCCACCCTCTCTCCTATCCTATTCTGAATCCTCACCTCCTTCCTTCCTTTGCCTCCACCCTCAGCACCTTTGTCTGCCCTGTCCACCTGCAGAAAATGCTCCTTTTCCCCAAGCGGTGACAGAGACCAATCAGTTGAGCCTCTGAGAAAGATTTTTAAGAATGGATAGACACCTGTGGGAAAGAGAGAAAGAGTGCACAAGTACACACACACACACACACACACACACACACACACACACACTCAAATGTGCAGCAGGGACCCATGGATTGGAACAATTGGGAGGAACGGGTGTGGATAATTGCATGAGCAAAAATGCTCCTTTTCTCTGGGGGAAATGACTGTGGTAGTGTGGCAGAAACAAGAGTAAAGGAAGCCTGCTTTCTTCAAGGGTATTTTATAATATGTCCCTCCTTAAAGGATGATAACAAAGCCAGGCACAGTGGCCCAAGAGTTCAACACTAGCCTAGACAACATTACAAAAAAATTAATACTTAAAAGATAGCTAATAACTAATTTTTATTGTATGGTATTTACTTTTAAAATGTTAACAATGTAGCCAGGCAGTAGTGGCTCACACCTTTAGTCTGAGCACTCAGGACACACAGACAGTTGGATCTCTGAGTTCAAGGCCAGCCTGGTCTGTAGAGTGAGTTCCAGGATAGCCATGGGTACACAGGGAAACCCTCTCTTGAAAGAAAACAAAACAAAATCCTTAACAATGTTCTTTAAAGAAAGTACTATGACCATTAATTTTTATAATTAATAAAACTGAGAAATACAAGTTAGAACAAGTCCCTCAAGGTCATACTGTAGGCAAACAATAGAGCTGGTGTCCCCATTCAGACCTGATTACAGGGTTTGGGAAACTCTATGAGACAGTATTCTATTTGGCCAGTAAGGGCGGGTGTTGTTGCTTGTTTTTGCTTGGCTCAGTGGCCCAGTGTGCCCTTGAACTTGTCATGTAGCTGAGGATGGTTTTAAACCGATTCTGTACCTACTTGCCAAGTGCTAGGATCACAGATGTGCAGCAGCATGCCTAGCCCATGTGTATTTTAGTCAAACTCACGATGGCACCCAGGAAAGCCCAAGCTGTCCCAGCCCTGTCTGCTTTGGTTCCTGCCTATCAGCTTAAGCCAGACTTTGATTTAAAGAAGAAAAAAAAAAGAAAGAAAGAAAGTCTTCCTTTTGTGTAATATAACCTGCCACAGTTGTGTCTTCTTAGACTAGTCAGAAAAGCTATCATTAGGTCTTGTGGCTACACTTATATTTCTGTGTAGATTCCTTTTTCATAAGCTCTGTTTACCCATGTTTACATGTGAGGACACTGTTAAACTTCTGTGTCCAACAGGAAATATTAATAGTGTCTATTTACTGAGCATTCTTTTTGTTTGTCAGGCATTGGACTAAGTTCTGTGTGCATGATTTAATCCTCAGTGAGGAAGACACAGTATCATCTCCACTTTATGGTTAAGGAAAGTGGGAGGCTCAGAGAGGCTAAGTAACTCGACCAAAGTCCTACAGGCAGTCCCCGCAGGCCAGACCCAGGTTCCCACTGGAAAGCCTGGGAGTTTGTTGGTGCTTTGTTTTATTACCAAGCATGGATTAGTGTATGGCAGGCAAGAGAACTGTAGCACTGAGCAATAGCCCTAGGCCCCAAAGCCCATGCTGATAATTACTGTGATAGTGTCTTTTTAGCATTCCCTTCCAAGCAAAGAAAAGTTATATTATTGGGTAGGTGTCTGGTAACCAAAATAATAAATATCCATCAATTCTGTTTATATGTCTTGTCTGTTGATGAAAATGACCTGGATTAAAAGTCCAAAAAAACCATAAATTTTCAGTTTAATCTTGAAAATTCTAATTCATTAGATAGACTCCTAAGCATCTTGATTTTTAGTATGCTTCTTGGGGGATTCTTATGACCAAACAAGCCCTGGAAAAATAATATTTCCCTGCATATCTAGAGGATTTTGGTTTGTTCTTATTGGTTTATTCACCCTCCCATATCACCCCTGGGAATATCTAATTAAACCATAACATTTCTATCTAGTGTCACTCAAGCTCTACCCTTTGAGACGGAGGCCACATAAATGGCGAAGGCAAGAGATACTGAGCAGACCTAGGAGCAGTGCTTTCCGTGGAGATGAATCAGGGAGGGGGATGTCTGCCTGAGGACCTGTGCCAACCAAGCCACCCTGAGGTGATTTTCTACAAATCTATTCTCAGAAAGTTAATTGCTTCAGCACTTTTGTGTTTGTGTTTTTTAAAAGATTCCCAGTTATTGTTTCATTTTAAAAATGTGCCAAGTGGATGGCCAAATGAACTTTTCCATGGAAAGACTAAAAAGAAAAAAAGAATGTGTAAGGAATCAGAGTCATAGCAGTGGGGCAGGCAAAATAGTTCAACATGGAAAGGCACTTGCCATTAAATTAAGTACTTAAAAATGTTTAAAAAAAAAAACTGAATGAGAAATTGATTCCCCCATGACTTCAGGAAAACTGGAGAAATGAAGTATGTTAGAACAAAGCAGAGGTGGAGAGTCTTATATTTATCAGTACCATTTTTGAGTCCAGTTTCCCCCTCATTCCTATCATCTCTTTTCTACTCCGTAAGGTCAGATTATTTTAATTTTTTATTTTTTATTTTTTGGAGACAGGGTTTCTCTATGTAGCCCTGGCTGTCCTGGACTCACTTTGTACACCAGGTTGGCCTGCCTCCCAGAGTGCTGGGATTATAGGCATGCACCACTGACCCAGCTTTGCTTTAACTTCTAGGACTGATATTTGATGTTGTTGGTTGGTTGATTAGTTGGTTTAGACTGGTTCTCTAACCCAGGCTGGCCTCAAACTCACTATGTAGGGAAGGGTGCTCTTCAGTTTCTGATCCTTCTGCCTTCACCTCCTGAGTTAAGGGATTATATGCCTGTGCCATAGTGCCAAGTTTTATTGTTTTGTTTTCTTTCAGTTTTCTTTTCTTTCTTACTTTCTTACCAGCTTTCTCCTCCTCCTCCTCTTCTGTTTTACTGAGACAAGGTATCTCTGTGTAGCCCTGGTTGTCATGGAACTCAATATTTTTATCAGACTGGTCTCAAACTCATAGATACACCCGCCTCTGCCTCCCAACTGCTGGGACTAAAGGCATGCACCACCACTCCTGGCCCTTAATATTTATTTTTGTTACTTTCAAGTGTGTGTGTGTGTGTGTGTGTGTGTGTGTGTGTGTGTGTGTGTATGCGGGTGAGTATAGGTGCGAGTGAGTATAGGTGTGACAAGAAAATAAGAGATGTTGAATCCTCCTGACGTAAAGTTGGAGTTAGTTGGTCCTCCAGAAAAGCATCATAGTTCTTTGCTACTAAGCCATCTTTCCCAATTTTAAAACTTTTTAAAATAATTTTATTCTTTTACAGTGTGTGCATGCCACAGTGGACATATAGAGGATAATTTCTGGGAATCCCTGCTCTCCTTCTACTGTGTAGGCCCTAAAACTTGAACTCAGGTCTTCAGTCTGACAGTAAACACCCTTTACTGACTGAGCAAGCCATCTCACTAGCCTCTGTTTTAAGAACAGATCTTGTCAATGAACCTGGAGCTCATTAATTGGCTATACTGGCTGGCCAGTTAGCTCTATCTGACTCCACCAACTCTCTTCACTTTGGGGTTACAGACCAGCACCATAACACCTAGTTTTTTTTTTTCTTTTGTCCATTTTATATGAGTGCTGGGGATCCAGACTCATGCTTGAACTCAGCACTTTGCCCATTGAGCCATCTGCCCAGCTCCATGCAGTTTTGGGGGTTTTGTTTTGTTTTGTTTTGTTTTGTTTTTTGCGCTGGCATCAACCTCTACCAGCTTAGCTATATCCCAGGCCCAATTTCTACAGTCTTCTGATTCACCTGAATTGCATTGCACCTTTGCTACCCCAGCAACAGAAATAAACCTAACAGCTTCTGAGGTGAGCATAATTCAAAGAGAAAACAACAGTGACATTAACCCTATTCAGATCATCTGTTCCATGATGTAGCACCCTAGAAGTTTGCTCAGTCTACACATGATAGTCAGCATGTTCTATTTGTGGAAAAAATTCTACACTCCAACTTCTAAAAATAAAATAACAAAACTCAATTCAAACTTTCCATTTTGTTTACTGAACCAAAAGGGACTTTATAAAGCATGCTAGCACAGATTACACTCTGAAGGCCAGAAGAAGAAGAGGAGGAGGAGGAGGAGACAACAAGGACGACAAGATCACTATTCTGAAAAGTGTTAAATTCTGGAGCTGAAGATGTAGCTCATTTGGTAGAGTACTTGCCTAACACAAGTGTAGAGGAATTTTAATCCAGCAACATGGCTGCTCTGGCAAGGGGTCACATCTAAAGACCTTCCAGCACTATATGATCTGGCTGGGATACTGTGTACCCTTAGTACAGACTTTTAATCCCAAACAATGAAAGTAAGTTTAGCTTAATGTTTAGAAGGAAGCAGCTATGTTTGAAAGTGACTGTCTAATTGAGGGGCAGATAAAGTGGTGAATCAGAGAAAGATCTGACAGAACAAGTCAAAGATAGAATACACCCCAACTCTCACAAGAATGCCAGGAGTGAGAGGCTGCTTAAAGAGCAGTGCAGGGAGAGAGGAGGGCAGTAGCCAGAGTGTAACGGGGTAGTGTGTGGCAGTTTTACAGGGCCAGGTTGCAGAGAGAACAAGCGAGATAATGAGAAGGAGCCACAAGAGTAGAACAAATTGCCAGAATTAGTTTGATCCAAGTAGAGCAATTCAGTCAGAAGCAGAGAGAGAAGCTAGATAGAATCAGTCAGTGTGGGGATAAGTTTGGGCCAGAACAGCTGAGTTGAATCAGCCAGCAAGGGTTCAGAAAGAGCTAGAAAGGGTGAGTTTATTCAGCAGTAAGTCCCAGAGGCTGAAACATTCTAGGCCTAGATTAGAAGACAGAGGCTGGAAGCTGAAGCCTTCAAGGTTCAGGTTTGCAGAAGATTAGACTGTACGGAGGCTAGAAGCTTCCAGGCCCAGGCCTATGGATAGAATAGAGGAAGAAATGCTCTGGGGTCAGTCCAAGACACGTATTCCCACATGGGTATGGCTTTCATCTCCATCCCTTCATCTGAGAAAATAAAAGTGACATTTACACACATGTGAAGCCCTAAGTTCTATCCAGGATACTACATAAATGAAATAACAAGTTCAAGGTAATTATTTTTTTAAAGATATACTTATTTATTTTATACATATGAGTGCCAAGTACACCTGCATGCAAGAAGAGGGCATCAGATCCCAGTATAGATGGTAGGGAGCCACCATTTCGTTGCTGGAAATCAAACTCAGAACCTCTGGAAGAGCAGACAGTGCTCTTATTGCTGAGCCATCTCTCCAACCCCCCTCCCCAGGTCATTTCTAACTATTTATCAAGTTTGAGATCATCCAGGGATACCTGAAAGCCTGTCTTCATAGAAAAAAAAGTGCTGAAATCTAGTTAAGACAACAATACAGGAAATAGTTTAAAACAATTTCCTGAAAATGAGGACTATTTAAATATATATTTGTTGCAAATGTGGAGAATTTGGAATTTCATGTACTGCTATTAGGATTCAGAAAATTAGATCTAGCACATGATCCAAAAATCCTACTTCCAACAATGCTGAAAACAAAGTCTCAAGGAGATAACTGTACACTCATGTTCATAGTAGCATTATATCTATAATGGCCATGAGGTGGGAGCAACTGTTGATGGGAGGTCCATCAACATATACATGAGTAAACAAAATGTCTTACACACACACACACACACACACACACACACACACACACACAATCAGGACTAATAGAATAGGACTTTTAGGCAAACAGGATGGACATCGGAAGAAGGAGGAAACAGGGAAGAGGACAGGAGCCTACTAAAGAGGGCCTTTGAAAGACTCAACCCAGCAATGTATCAAAGCAGATGCTGAGGCTCATAGCCAAACTTTAGGCAGAGTGCAGGGAATCTTATGAAAGAAGGCAGAGATATAAAGACCTGGAGGGGACAGGAGCTCCACAAGGAGAGCAACAGAACCAAAAAATCTGGGCCCAGGGGTCTTTTCTGAAACTGATGCTCCAACCAACAACTATGCATGGAGATAACCTAGAACCCCTGCACAGATGTAGCACATGGCAGCTCAGCATCCAAGTGGGTTCCCGAGTAAGGGGAACAGGGGCTGTCTCCAACATGAACTCAGTGGCTGGCTCTTTGATCACCTCCCCCTGAGGGGGGAGCAGCCTTACCAGTCCACAGGGGAAGACAATGAAGCCGGTCCTGATGTGACCTGATAGGCTGGGGTCAGATGGAAGGAGTGGACTTGGAGTGGGGCGTGGGAGGAGATGAGGGTGAGAGGGTAGGGTGAGGAGGGAGTGAGGGAAAGGGCTACAGCTGGGATACAAAGTGAATAAACTGTAATTAATATAAAAAAATTAAAAGTAAAAAAAGAATATGCCCTTAAAAAAAAGAATAGGGCTTTTATTGCATCTCAAAACAAAGAAAACTTGTCATCCTGTCACATGTGCTACAAAGTGGACAAATCCTGAAGATTTTGTAAGTGAAAAAAGCCAGCACAAAAAGGCAAATACCTTTCTTTAGATTCCAGTTATAAAGGATACTTAGAATACTTCAGACTAAAAGTAGATTGATAGCTGCCAGAGGTTGAGGGACATGGAAAATGGGGAATTACTATGAATAGAGTTTCAGTTCTGCAAAATGAAAAAGCTTTAAATAACACCTGTAGCCCAAAAAAGGTGAATATACTTAACACTACTACTAAACTGTACATTTAAAAGTAGTTCAAATCTAGCTATGAGCCAGGCATGGCAGTACATGCCTTTAAACCTAGCAGAGGCAGGCAGATCTCTCTCTCTGAGTTTGAGGTCAGCCTGGCCTACAGGGTAAGTTCCAGGACAGCCAGGGATATACAGAGAAACCCTATCTCAGAAAAAAAGAGAAACAGAAACAAATCTAGACATGATGGTAAAGTTGAGACAAAAATAGTGTAAGAAGCCAATCTTACACTATGTGAGTTTGAGAACAACTTGGCCACAAAGCAAGGCTGCCTGAATGAATAAATGGGTGGATGAGTAAATGAATGGATGAATGAAAGAATAGCAAAAAAAATGGCTAAGATAGAAATCTTATGTGTGTTTGCTTTGTTTATTTTGAAATAGGAGTCTCCTTGTATGGTTCAGGCTGACCTTGAATTCATGATCCTTCTGTCCCTACCTCAAGAGAGTTGGGATTACAAGGTATGAACCACCACACATTAGCACTATGTATATTTTTTAGCCATAATTTTATAAGCTGTTAATCATTAAGTTGTGTGACTATCAGCAATAGATGTAGCAAAACTTAAAGGAGACACAAAAGTTAGAGATTGATTGGACATGAACAAATCTTAAAAGCTGCGTTGGCGTGGATTTAGTAGTGAGGAGAGAAAAAGAAATCCAAGATGACTGCTGAAAGAAGAATGATGCAGGAGTAACCAGGCATTTTACACGTAATGAAGAACAACCCTGGGATGTGTTTAACTGTGTGTGTGTGTGTGTGTGTGTGTGTGTGTGTGTGTGTGCACGTGTGTATGTCCCTGCAAACAGTTGAGAATTATAACCTAATTAAGGAAGATTTGTACTGGGGAGTAATGAGAACTAAATATAATTAGGTGGGGTGAGGTGAGATTGGAAACAGTCTTTAAAAACAGATAAGGGCTTGGAATACAATTCTGTCGAAACGCTTGCCATTGTGTATAAGACCCTCGGTTTATCTTCTGCTCCACAAAACAAAACCTTACAAGGAAAACCAGGTAAAAGTTGAAATTCTAAGAAGATATATAGGTTTCTAAATCAAGATGTATATGTTTCTTAATAATACTAAAAATCCTCACTTGTCCTAGCTGACATATTGGAAAAAAAGAGAATGACTTGATTGTGGGGTGGGACAGAAAAAAAAATGGGGAACAATAAAACTGCAGGGTTGAGTATAGCAATGGAGTGAGGCATGGAATGACAGAGTACCCTGGGGAAGCAAGAGGGAAAGGAAGGGAATGGACTTGTTTGCTGTCATCTTTCCTATAAGGAGATCTTGCTTCTTCCTGACTTACAAGGTTGTGTTTGATTTAAAGTCTGAAGTATGTCCTTTAAAAGGCTATGTTAACCAGGTGCACTGATACATGTCTGGGATGTATCACTTGGAAAGGCAGGGGCAAGTGGATCTCTGAATCTCTGAATTTGAGGCCTGCTGGTCTATAAAGCGAGTCCAGAACAGCCAAGGCTACACAAAGAAACTCTTGACTCAAAAATAAAATAAAATAAAAGGCTGTATCATGAAATCTATATTCTGTGGGTTAGAATGAGGATAATAGGACAGAGAGCCTCACTACCCAGCTCAGTCTCACCAGTCAAGACTAAAGGCTGAGTATAAGCTGAGGCCCCTTGAAAGGAAGGGGTGACGTCTTGATGAAAGCTGTGGTTCTAGAGGAAGGGAGCACCATTCCCAGACTGGTGGATGATTCTATTTGTGAACCCAGCTGAGTCACTTCCCTTCATTTTCCTTTTGTGCAATGCAGAAGGACCTTTTTTCCACCTGCTTTTGCAGAACACAGAGGTGGATTGAAGAAAGAGTAACTTATACCATGCTCCTTTTCACTTTTGAGGTGGTAGAGGTGAGCCTCATGGAGCGCTAGGCAAGTTCTCCACCACTATACTACGTTGTGCACCATTAAGCAAAGGAATAAGGCCCAGGCTGGTGAAAAGCTTAGGACATACAAAGCCACTGGGGTCCTAGGTTTGATGTGTCCATGGGAGGGTAGTTTAAGATACCCTACTCTTGACATCAGAAACCCACAGAGAAGATGTAAGCATTCAACAATATAAACAAAGATTGCTCCAGAGAGCCTAGGTTCTGGGAATATGAACAGAGAATTCTGACCAAAATTCCAGGTCTCCAAGTTCCCCTTGAAGAGTCATGAGGATCATGCAGGAGGTGATTCACCACACCCAGCGTCCATCCATCCTGAAGGCCTAAGCCACCAACTATGAGTCTTGGCAAAGAAAGGGGCTAGAAGGAAGGCTGATTCAAATAGCTTAGGGGCAAAGGAATATGACATGTTCCCCTGGGCTCTGATGGGTCTCAAAAATAATTTTGCCTAAGGCTCTGGATGCCATTCTAGTTCTGAAGTCAGTGGTAAGTCAGAGCCAGAGATGGTCCCCATGGAATTAGCACAGTTACTTCTAGCCTGGAAAAAAAAAAAAAAAAAAAAAAAAAACATGAAAAAACAAGTTCAGAGAATTGTTGGCCTAAATAAAGTGACTTTATTTTTCCCAAAGTCCTACTTTATATAACTGAAGGGTAGAGAGAATGTGGTGGCTACTCTTGGTTGTCAATTTGACCACATCTGGAGTTAACTAAAATCCAAAACTGGAGGGCACTCCGGTGAGGGAGTTTGCTTAATTTGAAGTAGGAAGATGCACTTCTAATCTGGATCCTGAGGGGGGAGTCACACACTTTAATCTGGGCTGCACCTTCTGTTGGAAATTTACATAAAGACATGGAAAAAGAAAACTTTTGCTTTTTGCCTGCTTGCTTTTGCCTTGCTAGCAAGTCCATTCCTTCACTGGCATTAGAGTCTACTTCTTCAGGAATTCCATCATCTGCTGAAGACATCCAGCCTTGTGAACTGAGCAACTACTGGATTCTTGGACTTTCTGTTTATAGCCAGCCATTGTTTGATTAGCTGGACCACGGCCTATGAGTCATTCTAATAACTCTCATACACACACGCACACACACACACACACACACACACACACACACACACACACTTAGAATAGTTGTATGTCATGTGGTTTCAATGCCACACAGAGTTCTCAGAGCTGGGAGGGCCCAGTTGGGGTCTTTAGAAGAAGAAACAGACCCCAGCCACCTGTAAAACATTCAGACTTCTACTATATTGTGTTCCAAGTTCATACACACTAGAAGGGTGGTGTTTTTTGAGATGTAGCTGGTCCAAATTTATTATGTAATTAAGAAAGATCTTAAACTTCTAACCTTTCTGCTTCAGACCTCCCCAGTGACGGGGTTACATGCATATACCACCATGTCCTGTGTCTTAGTCACTGTTCTATTACTATGTTCTATGATACCATGACCACAGTAACGCTTATAAAAGAAATCATTTAACTGAGGACTTGCTTACAGTTTCAGAGACTTATTATTAACATGGTGGGTAGCATGGATGCAGGCATAGCAGGAAGATATGGTGCTGGAGAAGTAGCTGAGATCCCTATCCTGATCTAAAGGCAGAGAGAAAGACCCTGGACTTGGCATGGGCATTTGAAACCTCAAAGCCTACCCACAGTGACACACTTTCTCCAACAAGGCCACACCTCTTAATCCTTCTAATCCTTTCAAATAATGCTATCCTTAGTGACTAAGCATTCAAATATTTTTTTTTCTTCTGGTTTTGCCTGTTGCCATTTCCCCCCTTTTATTGAAAATACATTCTTTTCTCATACAACATATTCTGATTACAGTTTCCCCACCATCTAATTCTCCCAGTTCCTCCCCATGTCCCCTCCCATCCAGATCCTCTCCCTTTTTGTCTTCATTAGAAAAGAACAGAGTTCTAAGTGATAACAACAAAACATAATAAAGGAAAATACGATAAGATAAAACAAACAAACCCCACATTACATTGAAATTAGACAAGACAAACCAATAAAAGGAAAAGAGCCCCCCCCAAAAGGCACAAGAATCAGAGACTCACTCATTCACACTGAAAGCTAGAACGTTTACACAGAGGACCTTGTACAAACCCATGTAGGCCCTGTACTTGCTTCTTCAATTTCTGTGATTTTGCTCAGCTGATTTAGAGGTCATTGTTCTCCTGGTTTCCTCCATCTCTTCTAGCTCTTACACTCTGCCTCCTCTTCTGTGGATTCTCTGAACTCTGAGGGAATGGATTTGACAGAGACAGCCATTTAGAGCTGTGTGTTCCAAGGGCTCTGTGTGTGTAATATCTGGCTGTGAGTCTCTGTATTTGTGTCCATCTGTTTCAGGAAGAAGCCTCTCTGATTATGGCTGAATAAGGCACTGATCTATAAGTATAGCAGAATATCATTATTAGTCATTTTGTTGATACTTTTTTTGTATTAGTATTTGGTTTTACCCTAGGTCTCTGATTCTTGGTCATCCAGGCAGGGTCAGATATGGATTCCATCTTAAGGAATCAAATATTAAGTCAAATCAAATATTAGTTGATCATTCCCATAAGTTTTGTGCCACCATTGCCCTAGCACATTTTCCAGGCAGTACATCACCATAGACAAAGGATTTGTGGCTAGTTTGGTGTTCACATTTCTCTTTTGGTAGCCTGCAGAGTACCTTTCTATATCAAAAACTCTAGAATGTAGGGTGAAAGTTCTATGTAAGCACCAGCTCAACCTCTCCAAGTTCAATGAGTTGTGTTGGTGTTGACTTTAGCAACACCTTGCTGTCAAGGGACCTGGCTGTCAGTTTTTGGAAAGCAACCTATTGTCTTGGCAACAGCCTGGGTTGTTTGAGACCCCTTTGGCCACAACTCAATTTGGTGTAACCCAGCCCCGGTACTGGAAGCTCATTGGATGACAAGAGGTGGCTAATTGGGACTTTATTTCACTCATTATTTGGAGACTTCATTATGATCACCTTCATATGTTTTAGGAAGTTTCTACTGTACTAGGTTTCCAAACCACCCCTCAACTCTAGCTTCTTTCCCTCCCTCGACCATGTTCCCCCTCCCCCTTCTCACCTGCTCCTCCCACTGCTATCCTCTCTGCCCCCTCTTCCCCTTCATAATTGATCCCTCTACTCCTTTCTCCCCTCCCCCTCTAATCATTCTACTCCCATGCCCCCACCTCTCTACCGCCTGATCCTCCCACTCCCATCCCCTCTCTGCCCCCAGTCTATCCATAAAATCTATTCTATTTTATGAGAGCCATTCAAATCATTACACCCTGATTCTGCATTGTTGAGAATGACACCCAGGGCCTACTCAGGCTAGCTAAGTATTCCACCAGCTAAGGCCTATTCCTAACCCTAGAAGGGCCGTTATTTTTAGGAAAGTGGTGGGGAGGAAGAAGACGTCTTAGTATAGTACCTGCAAGCATGAAGGCCTGTGTTTGGATCCTTACACCCACATAAAAAGCAGGGCATGGAGTGTACATCTGTGACCCCAGCACTGAGAGGGAGTGTGAGACCAGCAGAATCACCAGCCAGACTAGCCCCGTGGATGAGCTCTAAATTCAATGACAGACCTTGTCTCAAAATCTAAGGTGGAGAGCAGTGAAGGAAGATACCTGAAATAGAACCTCCACATGCACTCCACACATGTGCACACACCTGTGCATACAGTCACATGAACATCTACATAGCACACACATACATATGTAAAAGGAAAACAAGTGTCAGTGAAGCACTGGGATCCTGCGCGTTGCTGGTAGAATATAAAATGAGGCAACCACTATGGAAAGCAGCTTTATGAACCTTCAAAAAGCTAAGCCCAGGATTGCCATATGATAGAGCACTTCCACTTCTAGGTATTCACCAAAAAGAACTGAAATCAGAGTCTCAAAAAGATGTTTGTTGACCAGTGTTCACAGAAGCATTATTCCCAATAGCCAAAAAGCAGAAGCAATGAAAATGTCTATTGATAGAAGAAGGGCTAGGCAAAATTTGATATGTGCATGCAGGGAATATCATTTCACCCGGTACAGGAAATGTATACATATGCTACAATATAGGTGGCTTTTAAAAGCATTGCCCTAAGTGAACAAACCAGACACATGGCACATGATTCTGCTCATTATAATAAACACACATATAGTCAGTAGAATGGTGCTACAGCGGGGGTGGGAGGCAGGAAGGAGATTTTCATTTATGAGTACAGACCTTCTATTTTCCATGGTGAAAAAGTTCTGTGATATATAATGGCGAGGATTGCTTTGATGCCATTGAAGTGTACATTCACTTTTGTACATTCATTTCATGTATGAGGGGCACTCTTGTGCCACAAGAGGCATGAGGGTCCTGGTGATGAAACATAGGTGACCAGGTTTGGTAGCAAGTGCACTAACCACTGAGCCATCTCACCGTGTACATTTAAAATAGTTTAAAGGAGCCAGTGAGATGGCTCACCAGGTAGAGGCACTTGCTATTATGCCCGAGTTTGATCCTCAGGATCCACATACTGGAAAGAGAGCTGACTCCTACAGGCTGCCCTCTGACCTCACACATGCACTGTGGCGTGTTGCCTTATGACCCTCAAAGTAACACATTTTAACAATAACATTGGTTCAATGGTGTGAAGGTTTAAACTTCTCCTTTACATGGCCTCACAGTGCAGTCCAGGCTGGACTCTAATTTCCCACCTCCCTGGCTCCGTCTCCTAAGTGCTGAGCCGCCACATCTGGCTAAAGGGAACTTGGTGTTGTGCTTACCTAGTACTATAGAACAAACAAGCAAACACCATTTAAATTATATACTATTTTACCATCGAAAAACAACAGGGCAGCAGTGGCGCACACCTTTGCTCCCAGCTCTCGGGAGGCAGAGGCAGGCGGGTCTCTGAGTTCTAGACCAGCCTGGTCTACAGAGTCCAGGACAGCCAGGGCTACCCAGAGAAACCCTGTCTAATAAAACAATAAATAAATAAGTCCAGGACGTGAGTATTTAACAGGCTCTGAGAATGAGACTTAAGGATCCAGGACATGAGAACATATCAACAAAGACTTGCAGAAATGTAACTTGGAATGAGAAAAAGAAAACCCACCCAGAATACAAGGGCTATAGTATGAGGTCAGACATAAAAGACAAAGAAGTTGACCCAAATGAGTGGCTCAGTGGGTAAGGGTACTTAACTCCCAGTACAATGGTCTGGATTTGATCCCCAGGCCCCATATGGTGGAAGAGGAAAACCGCCTGTTACAACTTGTCCTCTGGCCGCCACACAGACGCTGTGGGGCGCTGCTCAGTGGTAGGGGCTTGCCTCACAGGTTTGAGTCTCCAAGTTCAAATGGAAGAGCAGCAAAACAAAAATAAACTAATTTTAATTTTCAGACTATTTCTTTTCCCAGGCATAGTGTGCTAAGAAGCTCTTCTGTGTTACTAAGTCCTGCACAGTGCTATGGAGCTCTGTGGCTCTGATTTAGAAGTGAGGAAGCAAGCACTGATAGAGGTTGAGTGATTTGACCAAGGTTGCACAGCCATCAAGAGGTTACCCAGAATTTGAATCCAAGTCTTTCTGACAACTAGTTGATTGATTGATTAATTAATTTAGAGACAGGATCTCACGAATGCTAGGCTAGCCGGGAACAGCTGAGGCTGTTCTGAAACTCTCTGATCCTTCTGCTTCTACCTTCAAAGTGCTGGGATTACAGGCCTATCACATGACACCCAGTTTACAAGGTGTTGGGACATTTGGTGTTGGACACCCTTGCTAGGGAACACTCTACTGACCGGGTCCTATCTCAAGTTCTCGTTCTAACTTCAATGCAGTTCTCTTTAACTTTACAAGGAAACAGAATGACGTGACAGGAAGCTGCTGGGGGCCTGGATCTTTTTCTAGCTATGTTCCCCGCAAAGCATGGTGGCACATACCTATAAATTCATCTCTTGGGCAACAAAGGCAGGAGGATTGCTGCAAGTTTGAGTCGAGTCTGGAGCCTAGTTCCTTAGTAAGACCCTGTCTCAACCCCCACACAGAGAGAAAGAGTCTCCAACCATGTTCCCACACCATAACTTTTGAGCCATAATTCCAAATTCTGGAGTATTGTATTTGATCACCAAATTTAGGTCAAAAATGAGTCAACCATTGGTAGGACTGACTCACTGTGGTGTCTGTCAGCTTTAAAGGCAAACAGGAAGCCTCAGAGAGCAACCGTGGGCTGACTACACTGGAGTGCCTTAAAGTCCTAGAAGAGTCCCATCACATGTCCTCTGAGGGTTAAACTTGGACATTCACGTGGCTGCAAAAGAAAACGTCCATCTTAAGATTCACTTGTATATCAAACTGCCAATAATACTCTTTTTTTTTCTTTTTTCCATACTCTACCTTATTTTTTTTTGTTGTTGTTTTTTTGTTTTTTGTTTTTAAAACAGGGTCTCTGGAAAGGCTGGCCTCAAACTCTATATGTAGCTGAGGAGGACTTTTAATTTCTGATCATTCTGCCTCCATTTCCCAAGTGCTGGGTTGCAGGCATATTACAATACATTGTTTATGAGATGTTAGTGATTGAACTCTAGATTTCCTAATTGCCAGGCATGAACTCTGCCAACTGAGCTATGTTCCCAGCCCTCAGCCTTATTTTTCTTAATCTTTTTACATAATTATTTACTTCTTTCAGTGTGTGTGTGTGTGTGTGTGTGTGTGTGTGTGTGTGTGTGTGTGTTTGGCATGCACACATGGGTGTAGGGGAAGTTGAGACAGGGTCTTAACTATGTAACCAGGCTACTAGACTAATTTCAAACTTGCAGTAATCCTCCTGCCTTTGTTGAATGCTGGAATTATAGGTATGTGCCACCATGCTTGGGAACATAGCTGGAAAAAAATCTAGGCCCTTAGCAGCTTCCTATCACCTCATTCTGTTTTGCTTGAAAAAGTTGAAGAAAGCTGTGCAGCATTTGGGAGGCAGAGGCAGGCAAATATCTATGAGCTTGAGGCCAGCGTGATCTACAGAGTGAGTTCCAGAACAGCCAAGGCTACACAAAGAAACTCCGCCGCAAAAAATTAAATAAATAAATAGATAAATAAATAAATGAAAGATGGGTGGATAGATAGATAGATAGATAGATAGATAGATAGATAGATAGATAGATGATAGATAGATATTGTATACTTTGAAGTTTGGACCCAAGTCTAAATGCTTTTTTTTTTTTTTTTTTTTTTTTGAGGCAGGGTTTTATTATGTAGCCCTGGGTGTCCTAAAACTCACTGTGTAGATAAGTTAGAACTACTCACAGAGATCTGTTTCTGCCTCCTGAGTGCTGTGATTAAAGGCATGGGACACTGTGCCTGTTTACTTTTATGTTTCTTTCATATTTACTTTATTCACATAGTCTAGGAGAAGAACTATGCAATGTTTTTAGTGTATCTGTGTTTTCAGTGTGACTCTTGACTCCTGTGGCCCTTCATTTACCACCAGAAAATCTGAATCTCTTCTGCATTCTCCAGTTTACTGTATAACAGTTTTTACAGTAACATCTATTATCTCACTTGTAGAATGTGAGTGATTATATAGATTTAAATGGTAAGTGAAATTACATTGAAAATGTTCTATAGTTAGACTAAGGGTGTACTGTCGTTAGCTCAGAGAGCTCACCTGGCATGCATGAATCCCTCTGGTTCAGACCCTATTACAACATAAAAGTAAGCATGATGATTTATGCCTGTAATCCTAGCACTTAGGAGATAGGGGCCAAAGGATCAGAAGTTCAAGGATATCCTTGGCTACGTAATGTGTTCAAGGCCAGCCTGGAATTATATACATGTATCCCTGTTTCTACATAAATAAAGAAAGGAAATAAGCAAAAATTAGTGAAAGGTTTCAAGTTTGGAGTTCAAAGGGGAGGCTGAGGCACATTTGGAGGGGGCATTGAGGTCATTTAGAAGAGTTATTGATAACACAGATAAAAAGGCAGACAGTAGCATGGCAGGTAGTCTGAGGGGAGGCTAGGCCTACATGATGGAGTGCCAGTCCCCAATTAGAGCTTTCACAGGAAGAGGGTGGTGGTAAGAAAAAGGTTAAACTCTTTCTAGTTTCGGCAGTTGGTAGGTAATTGATATAGGTTAGCAGGAATGGTGAGCTGAGGAATACCAGAGGATGGGTGACATCTCTTCTAGCTCGCCATTACGGGGGGCTTGTCTTCAGATCAGGAGAACAAGAATCTAGAGAAACAACTTAATTCTGGAAATCAAATTGCTTTAGCTTCCATAACTGTTACAGTCCAACCAAAATGGTTTACAAAATGCTTAACAGAGTGGTGTCACCCTAGCTAATGTTCAGCAGAGCAAACTCAGCGTTAAAAATAAGGGTACACCTGGGTTAATTAACCCAAGGCTAAGTCAAGATGGGAACCAACTTGGCCATGGTGGCACATGCCTTTAATCCCAGCACTCAGAGGGCATAGGCAGGAGGATCTCTGAGTTTGAGGCTAACCTGGTCTACAGAGTGAGTTCCATGATACGCAGAGCCAGATACACAGAAAAACCCTATCTTGGAAAAAAAGAAAAAAAAAAAAAAAAAAGATGGGAATCAAGGTTGGGTCTGGCAATGGTGGTCAAACTCAAGGTTGGGAGTAGAGCTGACATTCTGAGTGAGAACAGAGGCCTATCAGGAACAAGGTCATGTAGGGCTGCATCAGGTTTTGTTGCTGGGTAAAAATTCAAGCTGAGATGCAGTGCTGTCTGAACCCCAAGACAAAACAGCAGTTTCATGCAGTGACTCAGAAGCAGCTGCCCTTCTTCAGTGAGGGCCCTAATCCAGTGTCTTTGTTAGAAGAAAAGGAGAACATGGACTCTAACACATTTTAAGAGAGCTTCAAAAGATTAGGGCCTTCAAAGAACAGTTCTACTGCCTCTTCTCCTTCATTCACTTCCCCTACCCTAGCAGTAGTGAGTAAGTCAAATTGACTGTCAGCATCCTGTACAAGTCTGGTCCTTATAGCTTCAAACACACCTTTTGCATTCATCAACCATCATTCATCCATCCATCTATCCATCCAAGACACATTCATTAAGTACTTATTATGCACTCTGCTACATCTAGTTCTTTGCTAGACTCTGAGAATTCAGCAATGTAAAAAAGAAGAATATTGTTTATCCTTTTGGGGCTTCCATCTGCAGACAGACAATAAGATGGATTTCCATCTGCATTTATATGTATTTGTGGGAGTAAGGGTAAATTTTAAAATCAGTTTGAGATAAGAACTGTGAAATTAAGCCATGTATGGTGGCACATGCCTGTAGTCCCTGTACTAGAAAGAAGGAAACAGGAGAACAGGTGTTCAAGGTCATCCTTGGCCACAGAGATATTTCAAACATGGAACTTCAACTTTGCAAAGCAAAGCAGAACAAAAGCTAATAACAAAAAATAGAAAATTATTTCTCTTTTTCTTTCCAAAATTATTTTTAAATCTTTTAACATACGAGGACAGCTAAACATGGTAGTACATACCTGTAATCCCACACTAGGGAGGCTGAGAAAGGAGGACATAGAGTTTAAGGCAAACCTGGGCTACCTGATTCCCTACAGAAATAAAAGGAAAGAGAAAATGTATTTCTCTGTATACTTTGGGTATGATTTTGTAGGCACACAGAGGGAAGTTGGGGAGAGAGCATGGCAGGATGGAGGGCTCCTTGTCTAATGAGACAACTTCTGCTCACCTCCTATTTATTGCCAAGGAGAATTGAGCTCCAGGTCTCACACATGCCAGGCAAATTCTCTAACCTTGGGCTAATATCACTGACCCTTTTTTTTTACTTTTTCTTTATCATCAGGTCTTGCTAAGTCGTCCAGGCTGGACTTAAGTGAGTAATCCTTCTGCTTTAGCTTCTTAAGTGCTGGCATAAGCACACAGCATGTCTGGATCATGTATTGTATTAGGTGCTGTCAACAGCAGCTTCCTCTGGCCTCTGGAGCCCACTCTTTACTAGTGCATAAAAGGTTGAATGATCTTCCTTCCTTGCTTATACAAGATCAAACACAAATCAATGACTGATGAGTTTGGTTGATAATTACTCAAGTACCTTTGTTTTTTGGATGAGATAACATTGAGCTACATATTCTACACATCCCAGAGTTCCCCAAATTTACCTTACAAGATGGTAACTTCCTAGATAACTCTTATAACCCTTATCAATTGCTTCCTTTCTTTACTTGCCTTACTTCCTACCCCCTTACTGTAAATTCCTAAGATCTGCTTCCAAATAAGTATTTGACACCGAAGCCTTGGTGCAGGGTCCACTTCTGGAAAAAAAAATAAGAATACAAAACATTAACAAATATTTGAGGATTTAGATGTAGGTCAATATTAGAGTCCTTGGCTACTGTGTTCAATATCATGGATTCAACCCCATCGCAAAAATACAATCAGTGGAGACCTGCCTGTTAAAAATTGCATGTTTTCTCGTGTGTGTGAGCACATATGCGTGTAGGTCAGAGACGATTTGCAGAAGTTGGCTCTCTCTTTGTACAGGGTGGGCCCTGTGAATCAAACTCAGACTGTCAAGTTTGACGAAAATGCCTAACCCACTGAGCCATCTCAGCAGCCGGAAGCCTGGGTTTTTTCATTTTTATTAATTAGAGTTTATTCACTTTGTATCCCAGCCGTAGCCCCTCCCCCACTCCCTCCCTCCCTCTTCTTCTCCTCTGCTCCTCCCCAATGATAGGGGAGATCCTCCTCCCCTTCCATCTGACCTGTCTCATCAGGACTGGCTTCATTGTCTTCCTCTGTGGGCTGGTAAGGCTGCTCCCGGTGACCAAGGAGCAGGCCACTGAGTTCATGTCAGAGACAGTCCCTGTTCCTATTACTGGGGAACCCTCTTGGATGCTGAGCTGCCATGGGCTACATCTGTGCAGGGATTCTAGGTTATCTCCATGAATGTTCCTTGTTTGGAGTATCAATCTCAGAAAAGACTCCTGTGCCCAGATTTTTTGGTTCTGTTGCACTCCTTGTGGAGCTCCTGTCCCCTCCAGGTCTTTCTATCTCCCCTTCTTTTCTAAGATTCCCTGCACTCTGCCCAAAGTTTGACTAGGAGTCTCAGCCTCTGCTTTGATACACTGCTGGGGTGAGTCTTTCAGAGGCCCTCTGTAATAGGCTCCTGTCCTGTTCCCTGTTTTTTTCCCCTCTTCCAATGTCCATCCCACTTACCCTTCTGAATGAAGATTGAGCATCTTACCCAGGGTCCTCCTTCTTGATTAGCTTCCTTAGGTGTACAGGTTTTAGTATGATTATCCTATATTATATGTCTAATATCAATTTATAAGTGAGTATACACCATGTGTGTATTTCTGCTTCTGGGCTACCTCACTCAGGATGATCTTTCTAGATCCCACCATTTGCCTGCAAATTTCATGATTTCCTTGTTTTTAATTGCTAAGTAGTATTCCATTAAGTAAATGTACCACAATTTCTGTATCCATTCCTCAACTGAGGGACATCTGGGTTGTTTCCAGGTTCTGGCTATTATGAATAAAGCTGCTACGAACATGGTTGAGCAAATGTCCTTGTTGTATACTTGAGCATCTTTTGGCTATATGCCTAAGAGTAGTATAGCTAGATCTTGAGGAAGCACTATTCCTAATTGTCTGAGAAAGTGCCAGATTGATTTCCAAAGTGGTTGTACAAGTTTACATTGCTGGTGGGAATGTAAACTTGTACAACCACTTTGGAAATC
>NW_026590062.1:29595755-29842169 GCF_907164565.1 Psammomys obesus
GCAAATGTCCTTGTTGTATACTTGAGCATCTTTTGGCTATATGCCTAAGAGTAGTATAGCTAGATCTTGAGGAAGCACTATTCCTAATTGTCTGAGAAAGTGCCAGATTGATTTCCAAAGTGGTTGTACAAGTTTACATTCCCACCAGCAATGGAGGAGGGTTCCCCTTTCTCCACAACCTCTCCAGCATGTGTTGTCACTTGAGTTTTTGATCTTAGCCATTCTGATGAGTGTAAGGTGAAATCTCAGGGTCGTTTTGATTTGCATTTCCCTGATGACTAAGGATGTTGAGTATTTCTTTAAGTGTTTCTCTGCCATTCAATGTTCCTCTATTGAGAATTCTCTGTTTAGCTCTGTACCCCATTTTTTAATTGGGTTAATTGATTTGTTGCTGTTTAATTTCTTAAGTTTGGATTTTTTAAAGTTAAAACTTCCTAGTTAAAATGTGTCATGTTAGCCATGCATGACTTTACATGCCTGTTATCCTAGCGCTCGGGAGGCTAAGGTGACAGGACTGTACCGAGTTCAAGCCAGCCTGGACCATATAGTGAGTTCTATGAGAGCCTGGGCTGTGCACTGTGAGACCCTTTTTTCAAAAACACAAAGAAGCCAAGCAGTGGTGGTGCATGTCTCTAATCCCAGCACTTGGGAGGCAGAGGCAGTTGGAGCTCTGAGTATGAGGTCAGCCAAGGCTACACAGAGAAACCCTGTCTTGAAAAGGAAACCAACCAACCAAACAATCCAAGTTGCACATCAGCAAAACAGTTTGCGTATGGTCTGTGGGCCATCAATTTAAGATTCTGATTTAGACTAAAACATTGTCTTTCTTACAGCACTTTCCCGGCTCCTAAGAAGGAACATGTGTACCGCGTGTATCTGGGAAAAGTGTTGAAGCTTCATGACAATGTCCTGAGGAAAGACCCCTGCTACCTGGAAGCGGTTGCTGGTAAAAGGGGAATGAGAGAAGAGCTCAGAGTGAAGTTGTCTGCTAGCATGGTGGCTCCTCCCTACTGCCCTTGCTGCAGGCTTTTTATCAATCTAGACTTAGCAGCCACCATTCCTACCTGGGTAAGTCATATGAAGTCCCTTGGGAAATCTCAGGCACAGTGACCCACAGGGAGGCACCCAAATAGCTGCATGCCAAACTGGTTCCGTAGCCACTGTGACATGCCAGGGCCAGCTGGCTGCTGGGTCTTCAGAATCACACTTTCCTGGTACCCATGCCAGCACCTCTACCAAGGCCACAACAGCTGTGGCTCTGTATGCTCTTAGCAAGGCTTACCTGGCCTCTTGGCACAAAGGGAGGGCCCAAGAGAGCAATGGGAATGTACTGGTAGAAGGAACAGAAATCTCCCTTTCATGGCACATCTAACCAAGCCAGCTTTCTAGGTAGTCATCCAGTTTACCACCCAAAGTGCTGACAAGAGGTAGTGTCATCACAGGACTGCAAAAACGAAAGGCAGACAAGACCCTGGAGGGTGCAGGGCTGCACCTGGCTGGGATGCCCAGACAGGCCTATGGGTGACAGGCAACACACTATGCCCAAGCCCAGTCTCCAGCAGTGTTTGCAAAGCTTGTGCTATTTTAGGTTCCTTTGTCATCATTGCAGGCAAACTGGGCTGGAGGAGTCTGATTAAAAGGGAAAGAACTGGTTTAGCAGAGCTGGGCTTAGGGGTAGCAGCTTTGAGGCAGCAACAAGAAGAAGCTGCCTGGGTCAAGGCTTCTGGGCTGGTCAAGGACTGGACTGAGATTTCAACACTAGCTTCAGAGCATCTTGCCAAAAACAAAAACAAAAAACAAATGAACAAAAATCCAAAGAGGAGGACTTTAAGGTTCAGGGTCCAGAGGCTATAATTCCTGTGTCAGGATTAATCACGTCAATAATGATACCTTATTAGAAATGTGCTTTATTACTATACAGGGTGCCTTCATAGACATTATCTCATTTGATTATCTCATTTGCTGCAGTCCTATGAGGCAGGCAGTTATTATTCATCCATCTGAAAAATGAAGAATCCTAGTCTCAACAAAGTAAGTGACTTGCCCAAGGTCACTGACTTTTAAAAAGTAGTAAAAATAGGGCCTGAATCAATTACTGAGACACCTAGAACAACACATCTGGAGATCTTTGCAGGAAGGTAGGAACTTAGGGAATGAAGACAGGCTTTTGCTGTCTGCTGGTGACCCCAAGCAATATGGAATTTCATGAGACTGTGTTCTTAAGAGTGGACCCAACAAGAGCTTGTTGGTGGTCTGACATGGCACTATGGGGCCATCACAGCATGCCTTGTCTCCCCTCTTGGCTGATGGGTAGGAAGGGTTTTTCTGTTTCCCTCATGCCCCCTACCCAGGGTGTTCTTCCTTCCTTCTTTTCTTATGGAAACTTCCAAGATAAACCTTTAACTTACCTTGGTGGTTTCTCAGAGGAGACAGAGAAGGTAAAAATTCTCCCCTTGCTTAGTGGTCATTCTTCTGATCTTGGACAAGTGACTCCGAGGACCATGTGCTCAACATTCCTGAGAAGCACTTCTGAGTCAGAGCCCCAGAAACAGCTGAGGCAGCTTCAAGCTGAAGTCTTGGCTCTCTTTCCTCTCTTTCTGTCCAAAAGCAACTCCCTCCCTAGCTCTTTGGATGTGACCAGAAACCCAAGCAGATCCCTGAGGTAGAAGCCTGGCTCAGCCAAAGTCTATAAAATAGATCTGGTCTCTGCATCCCCTCTTGGGGTGCAGCTGTGTGGTGAAGGCTTGTCTGTATCCAAGGATATCTGTAGTATGAAGTCCAAGGGGCAATGGGGACTAACATAATGCCCACAACTCATGACTCAATGCAGCTATTGTCGGGGGCTGCCTCTAAGAAGGGGGTCGTAATTAAGATTTGGCTTGAGTTAAGGCAGCATCATTCCTTGGGCAATCTGCCAGCATCTCCTTGCTGCCTGGGCGTGGGGCCCGGGACATGCCATGGCAATGCCAGAGAGCTGACTCAGGGGGAAGGCATGAGGGCAACAGAAAAACCTACCCATCAGCCAAGAGGGGAGACAAGGCATGCTATGATGGCCCCGTAGTGCCACACCAGACCACCAACTCTTAAGAACACAGTCTCATGAAATTCCATATTGCTTGGGGTCACCAGAAGACAGCAAAAGCCTGTCCTCATTCCCTAAGTTCTTACCTTCCTGCAAAGATCTCTAGATGTGTGGTTCTAGGTTTTCCAGACATCTGTCCCTAGAAGTGACTATATAGCAAACTTTTATAGTTTGTATTTCTCTATCTTATCTCCCCAGCTCTGCTCTGACTTCCTTGACTCAGGCTTCTGGGTTAAAGAGCGTGTCTCAGAGATACATTGGTTGGCAGATAATCTGAGGGAAAAGAACAAAGTGGAAAAAGCAGGGGGTGGGAATGTAGCTCAGTGGTAGGATGTTTGCCTTAAATGTGTGTGGCCCTGGGTTCATCATCCAGCCCCCCCCCCCCAGCACTGCAATAAAAATTAATAATGAATAAAAAAGAAAGGAAAAAAGAACTAAGAAAGAAACCATTCAGGCTGGGCTATACCCCAAAATCTCAGAAATGTGCTCCTTTTCTCAAGAAAAATCACCCAAACCATCTGAAGACAAGAGATTAAAAAAAAGCTGCTTGGTGAAGCCTCAAGCCTGCCAGAGGATCCTGGGAACCCTTTCACCTCCAGAATGCAGGTGCCCTGCATTGATTTTTTTCAACTGTAGCTACTTTTCTTTGTCTCTGGATTTTATTTTGTTTTACTAAAGCCTGATGTCCCATAAAATAATCCACAGTGAAGTGAGAACCAGCTCTGGAACAGAACTCACGTCAGCAGCTTATCACACAATGTAGTAATTAGAAGGTTGCCTTCATTCCCTGTTAGCTCCTGTGAGTGGTACAAACAGTTTGGATTGTTCACAAGCTGGTCCCTGAGTCTAACACACTTTGTGGTACAGTGTATGTGTCAGTAGATCCTCATGCAGATTTGTGAATTTTGCATGATAGAGGGGCAACTAGACATTCCAGTCACCATTGGCAACTTTTATTCTGTAGCCCATTCCATTGTCAAGCATCTGAGTGGAAGAAACTGAAGCTGAGCCATCCGTAGACTATCTCTGGGCTTTGGATTCTAGGGGAAATGTGGTTTTGTAAATGACTCTTTGGGGCGGGGCGGGGGGGGGGTTTACCAGGTGAGTAAGTCTACAGTCCTACTGGCTCTCTAAAACCAGGCATAAAGCGGCCTCTAGTGGACACCAGCATCACTGTGATTTTAGAAAAGAGCTTAGCTTCTTCATCTATGTGGAGGCAGGATCTCTATGTTCTCCATTCCTGGACTGAGGAACAGTCAGATCATACCACCAGCAAGATAAGAGGACCCTATCAGAATAATAGGCCATCTATTCAAGAAATTAATTATTCAAAGGCTTACATCATGTACAGTAGCTGTGTTCTGTTGGAAGCTATGGGGAAAGAGGGATCTTTGCCCTTAAGGAACCTATGATCACAGTGAGAAAGCAAAAAAAAAAAAAAAAATTTTTTTTTGTTCAGTTTTTGTTTGTTTGAAATGGGAACTTGTTAAGTAGCTCATACTGGTCTGGAACTCCCAGCAATCCTCCTGCCTCAGTCTTCCAAGTGCTGGGATAAAAGGTAGAGCTACCACATTTGGTGTCAAAATAAAAAAAAAAAAAAAATAAGCAGTTTTTAAGTAAGTCACTTTGGTGCTCTTAGCACTTGAGAAGATGAAGCAGGAAGGCCATGAGTTTAAGTTCTGTCTCAGCTATGTATCAGGAGCCTGTCTCAACAGCAATAAAATGAGCTCGTTATCAGCTGCCAACTACTTCAAAGGCTGAGTTTAGAAAAATCAAGAATGCTTTCCATGCCTGAGGGTTTGGGGTTTTTGTTTGTTTTTATTTTTGTCTGGTTGGTTTTGGTTTTTTGAGACCGAGTCTCAGTAGCACAGGCTGGACTTAAACTTGGTATTGCTTTGTTGCCAAGGCTAGTCTCAAACACTTCACCATCCTGCTCTGTTACTAGAGACTTGGGCCACCAGTTTATCTGTGTCTTAGGTTTGCCATCCTCACAATGGTGTAATAAAATTCAATTTCTTAAAGTTGCTGTGGAGATTAAGATAATGTTTAAGAGATAAGTAAATATATATCTGCAGAAAACAACTCCATAATGAAAAACTGCCAACAAAAAACCCACAAACAATTAAGAACCCTCTGCTGTAGGTTAGTGAGATGGCTCAGTAGGTAAAGTGCCTGCTATGCAAATGTAATGACTTTAGTTCAATCCCTAGAACCCATGTAAAGGTGGAAGAAGAGAATCAACCCCACAAAAGTTGCCCTGTGACTCCCATATACACACATCCCTCCTTCACACTAATAATAATAAATAAACCTTAAACTACTTAATTGAAAATACAATTAGCTGGGTATGGTGACTCACGTCTGTAATCCTAACACTTGGGAGGCTGAGACAGGAGAATTACCTCAAATTCAAGGCCAGTCGGAACTACAAAGTAAAACCCTCTTAGTTTGAGAACTAACAAAAAACAACACAAAATGAAAGAAAAGAAAGGAAGAGAATTAAAAATATATAGTAATATTTTTAATTAAAAAAACTTTTATGTGTGTGGATGTTTTACCTCCATACATAGCTGTGTGTGTGTGTGTGTTCATGCCTGATGCCAGAAGAGGGTGTTGGATTCCTTGGATCTTGAATTACAGACAGCTGAGAGCCAGCATATGGGTATTAAACCCGAGTGCTGGGAATTAAACCCAGGTCCTCTGGAGGAGTAGCCAGCGCTGTCAACCACTCCAGCCCCATAAACAAAAACAAAAACAAAAACTGAGAGACTAAAATAGATGCTGAGGTGATGAGCAGAAAATATAAGAAATAAAGTAATCTGTGTTCATCATATAGGAGTAGAAAGCTTGTTTTAAAATTAAAAAGTGTACACTAATAGCACTATCAGAAAAAGCATTAGCCTACAAATACTGTCATTGGTAAGTTTTTATGACAACCCTATAATGAAAATTAAAACTTTTTTTCTTGAGACATGGTCTTACGTAGCCGAGATTGATCTCAAATTCATTATCTAGCGTCAGATGACTTTAAACTGCTGCTCTTCCTACCTCCATCACCCGAGTGCAGGATTAGAGGCCTAGGCTACCATTCACAATTTTAAAGTTGTAACTCTTCATCCATATTGACAAAAGGACATGAAGCTTGGGAAGTACAAAAAATTTGCCCAAGGTCATGCAACTAGTAAGTGATGGTGTCAGAATTAAAAAATAGCTCTGCCCCTAATTGAGATAGTGGATGAGTCAAGGTTGATTCTACAGTTCTGAACCTAGTTATTGGCAGTAAATATGTCAATGTCAGGTCCAAGGGAACTAGCAGGGGTGGAGGGACTGGTTGAGAATGGCAAGGAGGCCTGGTGTTGGCCCAGGCCTATAAACCCAGCGCTGAGGAAGCTGAGGCAAGACCACCTGGGCTGCACAGCAAGTTTCAGACCAGCAAAGGCTCCAGAGACTGTCTCAAAAAAACAAAGCAAGCAAACAAACAGAAAAAGCCTGGCAAAGGGAATAATTATAATAGCTAATAGTAATTACTATTTAGTGACCCTTTCAGCACCCGCATCAGGCAGCTCACAGGCGCTTGTAACCATAGCTCCAGGGGATTTGGACATCCCTGGGTTCCTCAAGTATCAGAACTCACTGGCATATACACACACACTTAAGAATAATAAAAATAAATATTTTAAAGTGCTTATTGGCCAGGCGATGGTGATGGTGCACACCTTTAATCTCAGCACTTAGGAAGCAGAGGCAGGTGGATCTCTTGAGTTTGAGGCCAGCCTGGTCAACATAGTGAGTTCCAGGACAGCCAAGGCTACATAGAGAAATCTTCTTTTGAAAAACAAAAGCCAGGCACAGTGGCATATACCTGTAAACCCAGCACTCTTGTAGGCAAAGCAGGTGGATCTCTTTGAGTTTGAGGCCAGCCTGGTCTACAGAGTGAATCCAGGACAGCCAAGGCTACACAGAGAAACCCTGTCTTGAAAAAACAAAAACAAAGAAAAAAAAAAGAAAACCAAAAATTTATTGAGATTTACCATTGTTAACTTCATACGTACTAATAATTTACTGTTCCTAAAACTCTGATTAGCTAGAAGGAATAAATTAAAGCAACATATTGTGCAATTAAGTGACAATAGCTAATAACAATGTATTGTGTTCTTGAACTCTGATAGAAGAAAAGATTTCTGGGGCCACAGAGACGGCTTACGGATAAAGGCATTGCTGCCAAACCTGAAAACCTGAGTTCAACCCCACATAGTGTAAACAGAGAATATGCTCCCAAAACCTGTCCTCTGGCCTCTGTACTCATGCCCATAAACAACAATACAAAATAAACAAATAGATACAATTAAAATTTTAAGTTCAAAAGAGTGGATTTTTAGTATTCTTATCATAAAAAGAAACAAATAAGCATGTTAAGTAATATGTGTTAACTCAATTTAGTCATTCTAAAATATTTCAAAATAAGATGTATGTGATAAATATATCCAATATTATTTGCCAATAAAATAAATCATTATTTCATTATTTTTTCTATCATTTTAGATAGGGTCTTACTGTATAGCCCTAGCTATCCTGTAATTCACTTTGTAAACCAAGCTGGTCTCAGACTCACAGAGATCCACCTATCTCTGCCTCTCAAGGGCTGGAACTTAAGGCATTTGCCACAATGCCTAGTCAAGACATTAATTTTAAATAAATTATATGAGGTATCATTGTTATCCCTAATTTGCAGATAAGAAAACTGCAAATAAGTTATAAAATTAGCACACTCCTTGGATTACTCAGAGGCAGCTAGGAAGTATCTTCAGTGTGTGTGTGTGTAGAATGAACCCAGAACCCCTCTGTATTTCCATACTCTGGTTTTTGTTTTGTTTTTGAGACAAGCCTCACTAGATTGCCCTGGCTGGCCTTGAACACACTCTGTAGCACAAGGAAGTCTTGAGCTGGACATTCTTCTGCTTTAGCATCCTGAGTAGCTAGGACCATAGGCCTACACCACCAGGCCTCAATGGCTTATTGTCTCTGATTTTGCTTAATTTGCATTTAGAGATTGTAGACTTGAAGATTGTAGACTTGGATCTAGTACAATCAAGTGGAAATGTCTGGTAGGCAACATGGTAATTCAGACCTGGAATCTAGGTGCCTCAGGATCTTCTGTGGAGTCCAAAAAATTCTACCCTGCTCCTTTCTCTCTTGCCTATGAGTCCACCAATAGCCAGATACCAGTTTTATAGCTTCTTTCTCCCCTTTGTTCTTCCTGCTCTGTGGTTCATTTCCCAAGAATTTACGAGCCCTCAATATTTATTTCAGCACCTGATCTGCACTGTCTATTCTACTGATAATGTCCCCTCTACTCCAGCTCTAACAACTAGCATCCTTCTCCTTCCATTTCGTCCTACTTCAAGTCTTTCTGTTTACCCCAAGCTACTTGTCTTTAAAAGTCCCAAAGTGTTGAGCTTTTATCATAGTCTAAGCATTTACTGAGCTCTTGCTACATATCAGGTACTGACCTCAGAAGTTCTGAGTAACAGATACAGGTATAAAGTTGTAGTTGGAACAAGTACTTTGAAGAAATGGTGGTTAGTACTTTGGGGGCTGTCATTACAGAGATTTGATCCGGTCAAAGGTAAGGGCTCTAACTGCTACTTGGAGAAAGGAATATTTGAACAGAGGACTGAAAGATAAGCAAAGGGGGTGCTATGGATACAATAGTTTTAGACAGACATTTTTCAAAGACCCAGAGGTTGCTAGTGATATGTACCTGTTTTCTGGTATCCTGTTTGTTACCATAATTCTCTTCTTGCTTCCAGTAAGTATAACTCTTTTTTTTTGGGGGGGGGGGGTCTATTTCTGAGCCATCTTTCTTCTATAGTAGTTAGAATGAAAACTTGTCAAAAGTAGGTAGACTTGAGGGGATATTGTCTATGGATTCTAGGGTCATATCACCCCCAGAGCCTTTGGAGCACTGCAATATTACCCACCCTCTTTTGTGGTGGCCCAGTAACAGCATAATTTCTAGCTTCAGGCCTGGATTTCTGTCTGTCCTTGGTGGAGGAATCTTCTCACCTTGGTCAGGTCTCACGTGTGGGTGAGCATAGAAGCAGTCCACCATGTGGACTTCCTGGAAGCTGCATTGTTTGGGGCTCAGAAGGAACACAAGGTCGGATGTAAACAGGTAGTGGGATTTAGTTAGGGCCTGTAGGTGCTTTTCTCACCTCTTGTATCTTGCCTATTCTAAATTAGAGTCTCCTTTCTACCCCCAAATATACCGACCATTTTTAAAGATAGTTTTTATTTGTGTGTACATGTGTGTGCCTGTTTGAGTTTATGTGTGCATGCAGTGCCCTTAGAAGCCAGAGCACATTTAACTCCTAGGAACTAGAGTTAAAGGCAACTGTGAGCTACCGTGTGGGTGCTAGAACCAAACCCGGGTCTCTAACACCAATTAAGTTGGTTTTATTTTCTTGGCAATAGTACTGAGTCTGATATTACATTTCTTGGTTCATTGCCATCCTTTAAAAATGTAAATCCACAAGGGCAAGGATCTTACTGGATTGTTCTTTTCTGTGTTCCAAGTGAGACGAGAAGAAGAAAGTGTTTAGTCAAATGGATAGATGGATGGAGGCATGTGTGGATGGATGGGTGTGTAAATGATGGAATTTTTTTTTTTTTCAAGACAAGGTTTCTCTTTGTAGCCCTGGCTGTCCTGGAACTAGCTCTAGCTCTGTAGACCAGGCTGTCCTGGAACTCAGAGATCTACCTGCCTCTGCCTCCCTAGTGCTGTGATTAAAGTTGTGTACCACCAATGCCTGACTCTTTTTTTCTTTTCTTTCTTTCCTTTTTTTTTTTTTTTTTTTTGAACACACAGACTTTCTACTGACTGGCTTTCAGTTGATTTATCTTGGTTGCCCTTCCTAGTAGCTACTGCCCTTGGGTAACCTAATTCACCTTTGTAGGGTTCAACTTCCTCTTCTTTAAGATGAAGTGGATAGCTTCCGTACTCATAGGGTAGTGGTGGGGTAAACAGAAATGGTACAGCATATGTAGAATGCTTAGTGGATGTGCCTCATAAGAAACAGCCTCTCTCTTTCTCTGAAAGTTTTAGCTAGAGGCATGGCTCACTGGCTCACCACCCTCACCCCCCCCCCCTTTTTTTTTTTTTTTACAGCTGCAGCTCTTCTTGCAGGTCCCTGTTGCCTCACATCCAACCACCAGGGGGCTGCACATACCATTTTCCCTGCCTGGCAGCGCAGGCTGGTGCAGGCAGAAGCTGGTTGCTTGGCACCTTCCTTTTGCCCCTAATAAGGTGCTATTACCTCTTCACTGCGCTCCACCTTTCACTCAGCTTACCTCTGTCCTTTATTCATTTCACAAATATGTAATGAGTGCCTGCCTGATGCCAGGTGCTGAGCTTTTAATGGGAAAGATTAGAAACTTCCTGCCCTCAATGAACACCTAGTCTAAAAAAGAATGGCAGAGGGGACAAGAAACAAAGAACTTGGGGGAGGGGAGGGGCAGGTGTAAACTACCCTCTTGACCTCTTAGCTAGAAAGTGAAAGAGGATTCTTTCTTCTTTCTTCCTGGTGATAAACTGAGAGGCTTGCACACACTAAGCAAGTGCTCGACCACTGGGAACTTGTCCATGGACAGCCTCCTTGCATTTCAGGAACCTTGGCATCCCACCTTAGGTGACCTTCCAACTCACCACATTTCTGAGCTCAGCACTTCAACCTGGAGCCACAGACTCTACTCCATACTTCAGTTCCTCATGTCCATGCTACAGCTCCCATCTCAAACACCCTCAGGTTTTAAACTTCTTTTTGACCAAGAGTTACTTGCAGGGGCTTGAGAGATGGCTCTTATTGTTAAGACCACTGACTGTCCTTCATGGTGCCTCATAATCATGTGTAACTCCAATTCTAGAGGATATGACTCCCTCTTTGGGCCTCAGAGAACACTAGGTTTGCATGAAGTGCACAAACACTTAGACAAAATATCCATACAAATAAAATAAAATAATAATAATAGCCGAGCAGTGGTGCCTTTAATCACAGCACTTAGGAGGCAGAGGCAAGCAGATCTCTGAGTTTGAAGCCAGCTTGATGTACAGAGGGAGTCCCAGGACAGCCAGGGCTACAGAAAGAATCCCTGTTTCAAAAAATATAATAATAATAATAGAACTAGACACTACAAACATATTTACATACATATGTGCGTATATCTATAGGTGTGTGTAGTTTGTATGTTAGTAGCTGGAGCATGGCCATGTAATCCTTCGTATTTAAGGTAGTGTGGATTGAGCCCCCTGCACCATGGATACAAGACTGAATTAATTCTACTAGCATTGATTTTTTACATCTCCCAGAAAGGGACCATTCTTTGTTTTTAATGACATCCTCTTCCTTGCATTTATTTAGTTAGTTACTTGTTCTGAGGCAATGTTTCATGTATACCTCTGGCTGGCATAGAACTCACTAGATAGACCAGGCTGTTCTCAAACTACCTACCATTTTATGATTACAGGTGCATGACACCACACCGGCTCCTCTTTCAATTAAATACCTCACTTCCGACTGCTCTGTTTTCCTTAGATTGGAAGAGTAAGTATTCTCACATGCTCTAAAATCACATTCCAAAATCCGGGAGGGAAGTATCTGTCATTCAGAGGGCAATATGTAATTTTCAGTGGCTTCAAGACAAAAGGGAGGAGTACCACCTAGTGGGGTACCTCTGGTGATTATCAAGGCATCCATTTTCTGTGTTATTTGCTGTTCCAGGAGCTCTGAGCAAGCTCTGCCTGAGTGCTGCCCAGGGGACCGGCTACAACCTGAACAGCGCAGCCTGTAGACCCCAGGAGGTTGCCATAGATACTAATGCACAGGGAGCTAGTAAGCTCTATTTTTTGTATGTATTGTCCCTCTAATTGCTGTGGGGTAGCTGGAGGTTGTGTGGGTGCTTCAGCAGTGGGGATCAAGAAGGGTGTTTTTGAGGGTGTGTCTGTGTGAGCACACAGAAGTGTCTGTAGGCTGCAGGCTGCTAGAGTGGACAGGGTCTGCACTATTAGGAGAAATAATCAAGGTAGAGATGTAAAGGAAGGGACAGAATGGGCATTTCTAATTGTATAAATTATAAATATCCACTTTATTAGACTATTTCACTAAAAGGCAGTGACAAGCACATAGTAGGTAGTTGACGAACATTTGTTAAAAAACAGGTAGCTCCATTTACACAGTAATGTGAGTCATTTTTAAGCTTTCACCCAGTATTTTCCTAGGTCATTTTTTTCACCCAGAGATGCACAGTGCTTTATAAAGTTCCCCTGAAATGGCCAGTGTAGAACACTTCCCCATAGTTGGAATGACAAACCCTCACAGCAGGCACATAGGACCAGTCAGGTTATAGTCCTGCTTTTACATTTTCCTCTGGGGTAACCCTAAAAGATCCCATTTTATCACTAGTCTATGCTTGTTGTGAACTCTTTCCTCTTCTTCATTCCACCTCACGTTAATGCGGTTTCACATATCAGAGTCTGGAGGTCAGGAACCAAGTTGCCTTGAGAAAGGGCACACTTACGAAAAACTGATAGACTGCCTCCTTTGCTGGAGCACTGCTAGCAGCTGCTTCTACCTCCAGGGTAGATGATAGACACTGAAGACTTACTGGCATTCTCAGTTTTACAACTCCTTAGCCTACCAACCTATGCTGGGAGTTGGGACCTGCTGCTTTGAGGTAGGAATAGGCCTTGTCCCCTACACTTAACTTCCTGTTACCATGTGGAGGGGTGGAGTACATTGCTCTGTCACCTCAGCCACTACCTTGGTTCTTCGCTGCTCTCCTCCCTCAGTTAATGCTTTCCTCTTGAGCCCCACTCCCTCCTATTTTCCAGTCATCACTCTGTTTTGTTCCCTGGACTCTGGGGTAAGGAAAGAAAGGGAAGCTTTCCTTGAGTACTTTGCTCTTTCCACCCCTCCAGAGGGAAGCACGGGAGGCCAGGATACCTCTCAGCTGCCTCATGTGGCAGCACCAGCCTGCTGACAGAGAAGGCTGGATTCCCAATGGACATCCTGCTGTAATGAAGTCTGAGAGGCAGCAGTTGGCGGAGCTCCGTTCTGCCCAGTTGGGAATGGCCCCTGAGTTGGGGTACAGCTGCTGGGGCACATCGGGAACTTGCCCAGCCTGTTTCTCCTCCAGAAACAGTTACTTGACTGTGTCCCCTGTACTCTTAGAGACGGAGGATGGGGTGGATTGTATCTGGAGCTGATTATTCAGTGGTTCCATTGGAGTGCATTTAGTGGGAAGACAAGTACTAAATAATATCTGTAGACAGTTTTAATTAGGTACAAGGATTATTCTAAGTACTATATGTTATTTAACCCAGTAAATGTGCACAGCCCTATGAAATATACTATACCATTATTCCCAGTTTTCAAATAAGGTCATTGAGGCCCAGAAAGATTGCATGAATTGCTTAAGGTCAATGAGTGGTCCAGAAACGGAGCTAGGTAGTACGATCGAAGAGTTCTCAATAATGTGTGCTAGACTCATACCTGCAAATGCATCATTATACAGTGTGATAAAAAGTCCCGTAAAATACAGTACAGGGTGCCCCACCAGAAAATGAGTCTGCGTTCATCTTTTGCTTTTAACTCCCAATGCACAAAGCCTTTTAAAGACATTCTCTTTCATTACTGACCTAGGAGAGAGCGTGTATCTCTAAGAATGCAGGAAAGCACCACACAGGTCACAAGAAGGCTCAGTGAGCAAATGCACTTGCGCTAAGTCTGCCTACCTGAGTTCCAGACCCCAAACCAACTCCTCAAGTTGTCCTCTGATCTCCACACGCACATACACATGCAAAATAAATAACTGGAAAGAAAGAGGGAGAAAGAAAAGAAAAGAAAAGAAAAGCAAGCAAACATCTTGCCCCCTGGCCTAGTTTCCCTGATAAAATCACGGCTGAAGGTTTTTTGGGGTTGTTTTTTCTACTGATGCCCTTGATTCTTGCAACAGTCCAGAATATCGGCACCCTGAGGGAAGGCTGCTGGCAGCTGGCTCTGCAAGGTCTGGGGAGACCTCCCGAGCGTACAGTCTCACACAAGCTCTTTGACCTTGGCATTTTGTCGGCTTGGTTCACATTGCAGGCTTGGGACCCACGTGTGGGTCCTCTCCCCAGACCGCGGTGGTCTAGACCCTACGCTGCTCAGAAACCACTTTCGCACTCTCGTTTCTGAGCTCTTGAAGGATCCCCTCCTGGAGAAGCCTACGAGTAGCTAACTAAAAGCATCGGTCGATCCCAGAGGGTGGCTGGGAGATGGGACCCCGCATTCACAGCCCTCTGGCGCAAGGGGCTCAGTTCGGGCGGCTCCCGGGGAGGGGCGGGGCCGACGGCGGGAGGCCCCTCCCCAAGGGCGGGGTGGAGCCAGAGGGGCTGGGGGCGGGGCCGGCGGGCGGGGCCGGCGGGCGGGCGCGGGGGTGTCCCTCCCTCCCTCGCTCGCTCCGGTAAAGTCTCGCGGTGCTGCCGGGCTCAGCCCCGTCTCCTCCTCTTGCTCCCTCGGCCGGGCGGCGGTGACTGTGCACCGACGTCGGCGCGGGCTGCACCGCCGTGTCCGCCCGCCCGCCAGTATGGCCACCACCGCCACCTGCACCCGCTTTACCGACGACTACCAGCTTTTCGAGGAGCTCGGCAAGTACGGCCCACCACCACGCGCGGCGGCCCCCTACCCTAGCCTAGGCGTCTAGGCGCTATGCGGCTTCTCGCCCCGCCCCCCCGGCCCTGCACCGGTCGCTGCAGCGCCCCCTCGACCCGCCCCACCCCCAGCTTTTCCCGCGTGCTGCCTCGGGGTCCTTTGGCCCTGGGTTCCCGGTCCCGCAGCCCCCTCCGCGCCCTGCAGCCACTGCTGAGCTGCTGCACCCGGCGCTGCCACGGGAACTGCAGCCCCGGGACTGCTCCAGGGCGCCTTTCAGCCCCGCCCCTCCCGCACCCTTCAGATGCTCCCCTTCCTCGACCCTACCTGCCCACCGTCCCTTCCCCAACGGGCTCCCGAGCCCACTCTGCACCCGGTCGCCAGTTCACGCGTGCCTGGCACTCAGGACCCTCCCCAGCTCTGCAGCAACAGCCCGGCTGCGGTGCCCTGGTGTGGGGAGATGGTTAGTGCTGGGCCCCCCCCCCCCCCCGCTAGTGCCGCTTCCAAGATCCCAGCCTCTCTGCTGGGCAGTGCTGCGGCACCCCCGGCCCCTCCCCCTATCCCTGCAGTGGTCCCGGGAGCCGAGCGCCGCATCCGCCGCATCCCCCTCCCCTCCGCACTGAGCTGGCCGCCGCCGCAGCCTGGGTCCCCGCCACCCCCACCCGCGGTGCGGAGCCTGGCCACTGCAGCCCCTGCTCTGCCCGCCCCCCTAGATATTTCCAGAGCCCGAGATCGCAGCCCATTTGGAGGGTCATGTAGAGGAACATAGCGTGAGGAAGGGGAGCCACTGCTGTCAGTATCAGATCTGTCCTTCCTCTGTTTCCCTGCTGTCAGCTGAGCAACACAGTTGCTCTGGGTTTAAGCCAGTTTAGCAGATCTTGAGCCTTACTTTCTCCCAGACTAAAGGGAAATTTCTCAGGAAATCATACCTTCCGTTTAATCTCCCTTTCCCCTACTCTCAGTTATTTCTGCTGAGAGAATGGACAAGTTCTCCTTGTTCCTTCTCTCTTCTCCCTGTCCCTTCTCTCTCTGTTGCCTTTGCTGGGACTGAAAGGCTACCAGTGAGGTGCAGCAGGTGTGTATTTGAAGCATCGCCCACCAGCTCCTGGTGGACAGTCTGAGGTTGAGGCTGTTGCTTTGCCCAGGAACTAGAGATGGTGGGGTAGGAGCCAGGTGGTACTCCACCCACATTTGTTTAATGCCATGGAGTGGCCTTATCCTTCCTTATGTTAGCTGTTGGTTGTTACTACAAACCTGGCAGTGGGAGCATTGCTGTCCTCGTCTGAAGTATGTCTGTGTCACTTTGCTTGGCTCCATGTCCCAGTTCTTCCCCCCTTCTCCCTCCAGGGGTGCCTTCTCAGTGGTCCGAAGGTGTGTGAAGAAAACGTCTACGCAGGAATATGCAGCAAAAATCATCAATACCAAGAAGTTGTCAGCTCGAGGTGAGTGTTCCCTGTCTGGGCCTCTCCCAGAGGATCTATCCAGAGATCAGACTTATGCAGATGCCCTGAGAGCTGAGGGAGGCTATGTTTTAGCGCCAGGTATGACTTGGAATTTCAGGGTGGGTGGACTTTGAAGCCAGACAAGGAGGTGTGAGGAAATTGGAAGTGCTCTGGAGGAAAAAAATAAAAAATAAAAAAGTAAGAGATACAAGTAGCTGGAGTGGTCACCAAAGATGTTGAGGAAGTTCAAGTTCTCAGTGGTGAATCTAGAGGTGATAGGTGGTCTGGAATGAAAAGCGCTTAATTTAGGGTGCGTAGAGCCCGTTAGGGCAGTGCTGGCCACTTGTTCTAGCCTTATGCCCTGTTGGTGACTTTGGATGGAGATGCAGTAAATGAGCAGTTCTGGTGATTCTATCCTTCCCTGCCCACCAGGAGGCGGAACAGACTCCCAAGGGAAGGAAATCTGTAAACATCAGGGGAGGCTGCTACTGGCGAGGGCTTCTGGGGAACAAATCCTGCCAGATGAACTTGATTGCTTTTTTTGATCAAGTTACAAAGTTGGTGGAGAAGCAGCAGATGTAGTCTGTCCTGAGCAGAGGGTGACGATGCCTTATGGTCTAGAAATCCCAGTGGTCTGCTCTGAGCAGGAGCCGCAGTGCCTCAGTGTGTGAGGAACCTAACGTGTGGGCCCTAGAGCCTCACTTGTGAGAGGCTGTTGTGTACCTAAGGCTGGGAAGAAGCCAGGGCCTGTCTTTAACACTTTGGATGCACATCTCTGAAGCTGGTATTGGGTGCTTGCCAAGCTTACCTCATCTGGTAAGTGTAGACCCGGCAGCGTGTGAAGTGTGAGGTGACTTGGTCTGGTTAATACAGAGGTCAGGTCCTGGAAAGCTTCAAGGTGCAGCACAGCAGTAAAGGTTATACGACTCAGAGAAAGGGATTAGGGCTGGGCAGTAGGACTCCCAAGACAGATGTCCTGGGGAATATGTGGTCTTTGGCCAGTAGTCACATGGGCATCAAGATATTAAGATGTACCAAGCACCCAGAAGCTCTAGAATTCCAGAGAGATGACAGTGGCTTCTGTCCTGCTGGTGGTGGTTCTGCGGCCTGTTCCACAGGGCGGTATCTGCTTCCTGGTCTGGGTGTCTTTCCTATTACCAAGGTTTGTTTGGTTGTTTCCATTTTCTGTCTTATGCTGTTATGTACATTGGCTGTAAAGTTGAATTGTTTATTTTCTTTTCAGCAGGTACCTTGAGTCCAAGGCAATGGTTGTCATAGAGATATGTGGGTGGTCAGATGCCCTCCTCTGGGATGAGGGGGACAACAGTAGTTGGGTTCTCTGGCAGACATACTCTGACTAAGAATGAAAGGTGTAGGCAGGCATTAGTTGATGAGGGATATCAGAAATGTGGCTGATATCTCGTGTCTGTGATTGACCATGTAGCACTTTGCTTTGCTCATTACCAGTGTCCTCTAGTCCAGGAGTGAGAGAGGGATAGGATGTTAAGAGCTGAAACTTTGGGATCTGAAGGTAGCTGGTTTTAGTGACTAGAGCTACCAACCTTAGGCTTTCATTTTCTGCTACTTCCATATCCACCTGAACTTCTTCCTAAGCTCTGGGATAGTGTCCCTTTTTTTCCCTTCCTCAAAGCCTTTCAACCTTATTCTGGCTTTCCAAACTTGTATCTTCATGTTCTTCTTTCCCTGGATGAGATTTAATTTTTCTGCTTTTCTTTTCAACTTGAGTATTTTTGAATAAGATCATGTGTACCAGGCAGCAACTCCCCCACTTGAGAGATGGTTATGCCAAGACTGAGGCTTTGGCTTACGTACTGGGTTAACTTTGGGACAGAGGCTCGTGGCGGCTGGTGGATGTGCTCAGATGCCAAAAAGAGGGGTCAGGAATGCAGAGGTGCCATTGCTATTTGGAGGTGAGGGAGCAGGAGGAGGGTACTGCTAGAGATCGTATGTGTTGTCATAGGGGCTGGGTCAAGGTCCACGCTGGGCTGGTCCCCATGGGGTTCAGGAGTGAAAACCATGGCTTCCTTGCAGCCTCTCAGTTTACGCTGTATATTTTATAAAGGTGCTGTAGCTGGAGCTGGGTTTCACTTGCTGCTGTCTGTCTGTCTAGGGCTCCGCAGGTGTTGGATTTCTGTGTTTGGGAATGTCATTGCCCGTTAGGGTCACCTATGTGAAGGTCTAAAGAGGCTTGCTGTGTTTACTGGGGTTCCTTGATGATTTACCTTCTTTGTGATTTTTCTTTGCTACAAGCTGAAAGGTAAAAAAAAGGGTAGAGAGTTGCTTTTCCTCATTGTCCATAATGATGTGGCCCAAGAGGCCCTAAAGAGAGACAACTTAGTGTTTTGGGGTGTCAGATTAGATAGGAAGCTTTCTTGTGGGCCGTACTTTCTTGTCGTTGTAGCCTCTGACAATGCTATTGGTGGCTGAGTTACCAGGTAGGATGAACATACAGGTGTGCATTGAGTATTGCTTTGTTTTTTATCTGCAGGCCTGTCTACATGGGCACTAAAAGTCATGTGACACCATTGCTTTTACTTGAGTGCAATGATGGGTACAGAATTGGGACTCTTACAGGAGAGCCTATGGTTCTAAGCTTAGCTCTACTAGGCTGAAGGAGGCATTTAAAATAGGATTGGATGCAGGATCTAGTGGGCCAGGTGATGGCAACGATAAGTCGTTATTTTAAGATTTAAGAGCAACCTCCCCCCCCCCCAAAGAGCCTGAGCCCTTATGTCTTTTTGTTATTTTTAAATCTTCATATTCCCTTCTTATCTTTATTCATATGCATACAGATTTTCACCTCGTGGAGCATAACATTTTATATCCTGCTTTCTTTGCTTATATCCAGAGCCTTTTCCCCGTATTGCTACAGTTGAAGGGCAGCAAACGGTCCTTTCTGATTTCTACTTAGCTTAGGATTTATCCTTAGAGCATCATAAGAAACCTCTGTATTTGGATTATTTATCCGGATTTCAGATCCTTTGACTGAAATTGATACTGGAGTAATGCCCTTGGCCTTAGGAAGGATGCTACCAGAAACAGTGTTATGAAATCTGTTACATTATTTCCTTCCTTCCTTCCTTCCTTCCTTCCTTCCTTCCTTCCTTCCTTCCTTCCTTCCTTCCTTATTTGTCTGTCTGTATACTTCATGTGAAAAAAATTCTGTTGTAACTAGGTATAAGAAAAGCCTTCCTCTTCGCGAGGACCTGAGAAGTGAGAAAAAAGACCTTACTTTTTTTTGTTTGCTTTCGTGTAGGCAGGTCCTAGCAAAGTACATGATACACACTGAACACACACATGTACACACACATATATGAATTAAGAGGGCTAGATAACCAGTCATGGTTGCTTTTTGGCTTTAGCTCCCAGGAAACTCAGAGTTAAGTTTCTGGAGCCCTTGAACCCTGGTGCTGGCTTGGTTTCCTCCATTTTGATCCAGGGAGCCAGGCTGCTTTGGCGAGAACAGATGAGGATAAAGACTTATGCTTTGGGCATAAAGCAGTGTAGTTTATGATTTCTCCTTTCTCATCATTCATGGCCTTGTAGGACCACTTCTGGGACTTCCTCTAAGTGGTGACTTTCAATTTCAGTGCCAATGAAGCTCACTTTGAGTACTGATTAAAACAGCAGCTTCCTGGCTTCAGTCTACAGAGATGCTGCTTTAAGATTGAAGCCTGGGGTATCACCCAGAATCTGCATTTTTAACACACGCTTCAAGTAATCTATGAGCCACTTTTAAGAAATCAGTAGATGTTACTTGTGATGCACAGACCATTATTCCCAGTACTCTAGAGACTGAGGCAGAATGATTGCCACAAGTTCAAGGCTACGATATATATCAAGACTCCCCATCTTAAAACAGACAAAAAAGACAAAACCAAACGATGTAGCAGCAACAACCACAGCCGTTCATGCTTTCTCCTGGGATTCACTGGGCACACCTTTGCCCGGCCTTCTTCAGGTGGTGTCTCAGGGGCACTCTGCTGTAATATAGCGTTCTGTGTACATAGCTGATTTGTGATTAGGGGCCTTGTTCTGCATCCCTCATTTGCGATGTCACTTTGTGTCTAAGGCTATGGCAGACCGAGTGGCTGATGTTGTGGCATGTTGGCTACCAGAAGGGTAAAGGCTGTCCCTTTCTGGGTCCAGCTGGCCCTGGGGACTGAAATGGGATCCCCTTGAATGGTGCCAGCTGAAAGTCCCCACCCCCTCGGTGTTGGCCTGAGTAGCCCCCATGACATTTGTGTCCCCTGTGGTATCTCCAAGTAAGACTTTCCTGTTAGGGATCTGGGTGAAGTAAGGGGAGGACAAGACAGGATGGTGTAGGAATGGAAAGAGAACAGTTAGAAGGACTCTGCTGCCCTGGACCTCTGGGATTCGAGGGGAGATTGAGGAGGTTTTGTGTAAAAACAAGCTTTTCAATGGAGGATAAAATAAGTTGCTTTCTAGACACAGAGAAATGTTTTCCTACATATAAGTGACTGCACTCCGCTGCCACCTTTCGTGCCGCGCATGAGGGAGGAGGGTAGAGGTCCCACTTCTGTGCCAAGGCTTCTACTTGGCTACTTTCATCATACAATCATGATGTGAGGTGTGAGTTACAGAACACTAACCTGTCACCTTGTCCTACTGTCCACCTTCCCAGAAGGAACTGGGGTGTTGGGTGGGGATGGAGGTTAAAATGTGTCCTGTTTTGTAAAATAGGACCCTGATTTTCTTTCTGGTGTTTGTCATCAGAAGCTGTGCTGAAACCCTAGAGGGGAGTGGCTGGCCCCATTCTTTGCTGAGGCTGGAGCAGGGAAGGGGAGGGCTTGGGGTGACCGGTTCCCACCCCTCATCTCCATGCTTGCTACTTTCTGAACAGCTTTGACAGACGGACAGGGGCTGATCCTAGGGGTGCCAAAGGGTGGTGACAGAAAAAGATAGGTACTTTGCACCTCTTGAGTGCCTCTGTAGAGGCCCTTGTCACCTGCACATAGCCAGACAGATGTTTCCTTGTAGAAACCAAGGCATAAAAGATTTCTTCTGTGTTTGTTTTGGGTGTTAGATACATACACAGTTTTCCTGATTCTCAGACACCAGCATGTTCAGACAGTATGGCCTTGAGTCCCCTTGAGCTTTTTCTCCTGCTCTTGCTTTCTCTCTCTCTTTTTATCTTTCTTTTAAGACAGGTCTCATTAGCCCATGCTGGCCTCAGACTCACTATGTAGCTAAGGATGACCTTGAACTCCTGATCTTCCTGCCTCCACCTCCTAAGTGCTAGGGTTATATTCTGTTAAACACAGGTTCTTGTCCTTTGTTCTGTAATGAATTTTGGTGTCATCCCACAGCTCTCCATCCAGCACCCTAGATAATTCTAAGCCCAACAAAACAAACCTCCCCTTATTGCCTCAATCTTCTGTACCCACATTTTTTTTTGGGGGGGGAGACTGGTGAGGGCATTTTTAGCCACTCCCCACACACATACATCATCTCTGTTTCCTGGGCCCTCTCACCATCAGCAACAGAAGATTCCCATCTGCTCCCCTCTTTTCTCCTCCCTCTCTTTACCCTCCCCCTCTCTTGCTGCTGCCCTGGGAGGAGCTATTTTTAGGGGCTGCTCCCTGGGATGTTTTACTTGGGGCTGGTTACCATGAAGGAAATGTCACCAAAACATGGGCAAAGGAGAGGGGCACCCACTAGGGTCATGGAGCTGACCCCATTTTGACCCTTAAAAGTAACCAGAGTATCCACAGGCAGAGCCTTGCCTTCTTGGGGCTTGTTAGTGACCCCATGGGGATTTTCTCCGTCAAAGCTGACTTGGGGTTTGAACTTTAGGGCACGTCTTGGCGCCTCTTGCCTTTCCCTCCTTAGTTAGCCTTTCCCTGTCTTGAGAGCCAGAGGCCACAGTGAGGCTCAGGACTTTCTGTTGCCTGATTGGAACTGTTCAAGTTAAAAGTTGAAGGCAGAATATTTGTATGTGTGCTGTGTAAGGGACAGAGCCTTGGGTAACATGGGCATATTTCAGGTCCTGGTCCCCTGTATTCATAACCACTAGCTAGATCCAGGTTTATGGACGAATTAGAAGACTCTTTGCTTACTTGGTAGACGTACTTTGCCCTATTTATTTATTTATTTGTTTTTTCGAGACAGTGTTTCTCTGTGTAACCTTGGTTGTTCTGGACTCATTTTGTAGACCAGGCTGGCCTCGAATTCACAGAGATCTGCCTGCTTCTGCTTCTCTGAGTACTGGGATTATGGGTGTGCACCACCGTGCCCAGCTTTCCACCTTTGCCTTTAATTGGAGATTCTTTGCACCTTTAAAGAGGAAGGGATTTGGCACCATGGTGTCATGGGGAGGTCAGTGGGATTGTGGCTTGAGTTTCTCACTTGTTGGTGCCCAAGTGTTGAGGTTGTGTATAAGCGCAGGGGAAGGTGGTTTGTGACACGAAAGCACTGTGTTCCTTGTTTCTGCTCCTCAGAGTGATGCCCAAGGAGTCAAAGCAGGGTGTCAGCTGTTTGTGAAAGGCACTCAGGTGGGGGCACCCAGGAGGGCAGCTAGATGAGACCACCTCCATCTCTTGTCAGAAATCAGTGAGTCTGCTGGGAGCTTCTCACAGCTGATGTTGAGGTCACAGGCACAGATGTGCAGAGGGAAAGATGTCTTTGAGATTGGACCTCAGGAAGAGTCTTTATAGCCGCAATGTGACTGTGTGTCTTTTCCTATTTACAAAAGGCTGTATGTTTATGTGACAACAGAACTCTTATTTGAAGCTGCTGCTGGCTTTTGTGGTTTTAGAGAAACATTTCTAAATCAGTGTACAGGTCCTTGGCAGGAGACATGGAGAATTAGTGGCCAGTGCTCCTGGTCCTCCAGTGCTGAAGAATAAAGGCAGATGTATATGGGTAGGCTTCTGTTGGGCTGGAAGGAAGAGACAGTTCTGGGTTTCTGTGTGCCCCTTGCTGTATGCTGTTGAAGTTACTTTGCCCTCTGATAACTCATTTGTGCTTCCCTTGCTATATCTGGTCATTCCTCACTGCCCTACCTGTGAAATTGTGGTGTCCTAGACCAGGTCCTGAAACCCCGGGGCCGAAGCCTGGCTCTCATGAGGTAGATGGCTGGGGAAAAGCCCAAGCAGGGCCAGGAGGGCTGGAACAGGCTCCTAATAAGGCTGCTTCTGCTTTCTGATCCTGATGCCACCTCTTGCTATTAAGGGGGAAAACTTTGCAGGAGTGCACTTCTGCCTGTGGTTGTAGCTAGGCTGAAGGACTGCAGGGTGGGTCTCCATGGCAGTAGCACACAGGCGGGCAGGAAGTGGCCCTGTGCAAAGCAGGAAGTGGCTGTTCTTAAACAGGAAGGGGGGGCTGGGCTATGGGGTGGGAGGAGCCCTACAGAAAGGCGGGTAAGAGGAGGCTGGCTTTGTGGCAAGAGTACCTGCTGGTTTGTGCTTACCCTGAGATGCCAAGCCTAAGTCTAGTCCCACCACCATGGACTGAACAAGCTCAATGGCTTCACCCCTTTTTAGTGTTAAGAATGCTGTGTTCAAGAAAGGTACTCTACAAATCACTTCCTGTTCCTGCTAGTGTAGAACACTTTTTTTCTCACCAGTCCTGAGGAGGCTATAGAGCAGGAGGTATGGGGAGAGAGATAACTACTGGAGAGGTTAGGCTATGCATGGTGTAAGAGAGTGTGGTAGGCAGAAACCACATGGTTCACTGAGCAGAGAGCTTTGGGATGGCAGGATGCCATAGCCAGCAAGACCGGAGAAGAGGAGGTATCTTGTGGTCAAGTACTCCCTGGGCTGACGCTGTGTCTGAGTGTGCCTCTTGCTTGCTTTCTTCTGCAGGCTGTAGACATGCACAGGTTTCACCTCTGGATGGCAACGGAGGATCTCACAGGAACCTTAAGAACAAGTCAGGGCTTCGGTTGTTGCATTCAGATTCAGTGTCTGTCCAGGGTTGGGGAGGGAGGGAAGGTACTCTTTCTCTGGCAGTATGTATGAGCACACAGTTAGAAATGATGGCTCAGTAGTTAAAGTGCTTGCCGTGGAAGTATGAGGACCAGAGTTTGGATCTCCAAGAACTCGTGTAAATGCTGAGTTGTCATGGTGACCTGCCTGTAATTCTAGCCTCGGAAGACAGAGATAGGGAACTCCCAGAACAAGCTGGCTAGCAGACCCATAACCTTTGGAAGATTTGATTGTGAGATCCTACTTTAGCAAATAAAAAGAAAGCGTAACCATAGTGGTGCACGCCTTTAATCCCACGGTTCTGAGTTTGAGGCCAGCCTGGTCTACAGAGTGAGTTCCAGGAAGGCCAGGGCCACACAGAGAATCTTTGTGTGTGTTTGTGTGGGGGTGGGGAGCTAACTTAACCTTAGGCCTTCATATGCATGTTCACACATAACCGCATACATGCAAAATGGACAAAAAGAAAAGCCATTTGCACATGTCAGTACAAGAGACTTTTCCTTTTTATCACCAGACGGTTGAAAATGGTATGCTAAGTATTATACCATATTACCTCATTTAAACTTCAGGTATTGCTGTTTCTTTCTGGAAGTATGAAACTACAGACTGAGGTTATGGCTCAGTTGAGAGGGTGCATAAGGAGCAAGTAGCAGGTCCTAGGTTAGATCACAGGTACATAAATGAGGTGTGGAGGTACTTATAATGCCAGTACTTAAGAGGCAGGAATAGGGGGATCAGAAGTTCAAGGACATTTTTGGTTACATACTAAATTCAAGGACAGCCTGTCTCACCATAAATAAATGGATGGATGGATGGGTAGGTGGATGGGTGAAACTCCTTCAGAAAGTAAGTGACTGGTTTGCCTCCTTCTGGTCTTAATCAGATGTCATTTCCTTGCTGAGGCTTCCCCTGCGTATTTTACTTAAACTTAGCACTTTCTTCCTGCCCTGCTTTGTCTGCCTAGTGCTAACTTCAGCATCTAATGAGCTTCTTGAGTCTGTGTCCCCTACCACCATAGAATGGGAACTCCATGAGGGTAGGGATTTTTGACCGGTTTATTCATCGTTTTCCTGAATTCAGAGCAATGCCTCTAGGAGTGAAGGACTCAATAACTACTTTTTGAAGGTATGAATGAGGCTCAGGCACATTTAATAATTTGGTGGAGTGTCTGCCCTTCCAAAACTAATGTGTTAATTGCTCTAGCTTGTGGCTTAAACTCAGAGCACAGCTCTGGGGTTCCAAGAAGACATAAGCCTTGCCAAGAGAATAAGGCTTGGCCCCTTGGAGTTAGGCCTGAACTAAGTGGAAAGATGAGTTCTCTGGACCTTAGGCAAGCCCCTTCAAGAGCTGAGAGCCTCCTGTCTTTTTCTCTCTGCTCTGAGTCACTGGTAAAGCCAGAGCACCCGTCCTTATTTTTAGTGCTGCCACTATTGTAGGGCTGTAACCATTAGACTTAAGAGAGGAGATAAACATTAATCTTCTGGGCCTTCTCTCAGCTGCCACCTCCACATTGCAAGATGCTGTTCTCTCACACCTGCCCAGGAGCCATGGGTCAAGGGGTGGTGAGGTAAGTGGTCAGAGATAGCATGGGTAGATCTGCAGCTGGCCGGGCTGGCTTGCTTGATTCCTTGGTCTCAAGACCAGGGCTGGGAAAAAATGTCAATCTGTCCTGTCATATGGCCAGATATGGGAGGAGCAAGCCCAACACTCCCATCAAGCAGGTTCCTTGAGTGTTTCAGTTTGTTGAAGTCTGCAGCCATGTTGTTCTACCTGGCCAAGGGATACCAGGACATGTTGGGAATTATCCAGGGTTCTCTCTGGCCAAACCCTGGTCATTGATCATGCTGAATGAAGGTGGGAAGAGAGGCCAGACCCAGCTCTTGGGCTGCTGGGACAGATTGGCTGAGTAGCAGGAACTAATCTCTGACTGCCCCACCTCGTTTAACAACGTGGAGCTGTTGCTAGAGGGAAGGTTAGGATAAAGCTGAGAATGACTGTAAAACACTGTAAGGGAATTCCTTCTAGTCTGTCATCTTTGTAGTGTCTCACAGTGACAAGCCAGCATTGAATCCTTTTCTCTTGTTGAACCTTAAGTTACTTCTCTGGACCTTAGTTTTACCATCTGTAAAATTATAGTAACCAAATTGGGCATGGTAGCACAAGCCTTTGATCCCAGTACTTGGGAGGCAGAGGCAGGCAGATTTCAGATTGCAGGCTAGGCTGGTGTGCAGAGTGAGTTCAAGGACAACCAGGGCCACACAGAAAAACAAACAAACAAACAAGGACTAATCATACCTCCTTCTTGATAAGACCATTGAGGGGGTCACTTTAAAGAGGGCAGATGGGGAGGCAGGAGGGCTGTGGGTGGGACTCAGTTGGTACAGTTCTTCCAGCATGTATGAAGCCGTGAGTTCAATCCCCAGGCTGCATAAGCCCTACATGGTCGTGTGCAGCTGTAATAGCACTCAAGAGGTAGAGGCATGAGGATAAGGAGTTAAAGGTCTCCGTCTTCAGCTCCTTAGGGAGCTTGAGGCCAACCTGGGCTACATAAGGCTCTGTCTTAAATAGAGGAAGAGGGGAGGAATTGCTTATCCTGGAGAGTTAGATTGGATTGGATTCTGTACCCCAAACCCTGGGAGTCTTCAGTTGCTATTTCCACTTTTCTTCTTTCTATCATGGCAGAGCAGTGGCGAATGAGTGGTCTGAACCATAACCACCTTTCATCAGCTTTCTGACCGTATTACCTTGGGCAGGTTACTTCTGTTTTTAAGCCTCGGTTTCCTTATTTAGGTAATGGAGCAAAATAGAGCCCTGTGTCACAGAGTTTCTGGATGAACTATTGAGAATCCCTGACTCTGCCGGGCATTCAGTAAAGCATAGCGAGTGGTAGTTACTGCTACTGCTGTTCCGGTTAAGCTCTGCTGAGCCCTGTGTGCATAAAGACCTCCAGCAAGTACAGCTTAAAACCCTGAACCCTCTTTGAAGAGCTTATGACCAGAAGATAGCAGTTTTAAGATATGAGGAGTCTGAGAATACAGTGGGAGAATGGGGAGATAGTTTTAAGAGGGGAAATCACATCCTGCCAAGAAGAGTGGGGAGGGTTTTATGAAAGTCGTGACTTTGGCCAAATTCTATCAGGTGGAGGTAGGGGGGTTTGAGGCCTTCTTGCTGTGGGCATCACTCTCTGCTTCCTGGAGCTCTGTCTTCCTGTGGAAGGAATCAGCTCCCTTGGATCTGAAGACTCAATAGATTCTGGTTATTTCCTTGAAACAGTAATCCTAGGTTTGAGTGCAGAAAAGCTAAGTTCCAAAGTAGTGGGTAGCCAAGAGTATCCCAAAGAGGAGTAGGATTTGTGTCCTTGCTTCTCATTCTGTAAAATGGGCATCGTAATTATGCCAATTTTCAATGGCTGTATTATTTTGGGTAAAAGAAAGCATGTCTCACTTGTATAGCAAACCTTTAATCAAGTTCACCTATCACTGCTATTGCTTTATTTACTTTAAAATATTTTCATTACACTTACGTGTGTGTACAGACGTGTGCATATGCCATAGCATATGGGTGTGATTATGGGTAAGGGAATAACTGTGGCAGTTGGTTCTCTCCCTCTACTGTGTGGGTTTCAGGGACCCAGCTCAGTTCATCAAGCTTGGTGGCAGGAGCTTTTGAATCCTCTCACTGACCATATAATTGGTATTATTTTAATTCATCATTACCTTGATCACCCACATCATCACTGTCAGCATCACTGTGTTTTAGGGTTGTCATAAGAGAATCCATGTAGAACCAGTGTGCTGACTGCTGTGTCCAGACTCAGTGCAAGTCAGCTTAGCTTTCCTGTATCCAGTTGCAGTCACCTGTGATCAGCTATGATCCGAAGTTCTGCAAGGTTCCAGAAATAAGCAACTAATAAAATGTAAACTGCATGTTGTCTGGGCAACATGATGAAGCTTCTTGCCATCCTGCTGCATCCCGCTCAGGACATGACTCACCCACATATCCACACAGCATACTGTTGCTTGCCCGTTAGTCACTTAGTGGCTACTTAGCGGCCTTCTTGGTTATCAGATTGATCAGGAGTACGTTGGTGCTTCCCCCTTTTGCTTCTTGCACTTCTGCCTCCGCCTCTGAAGTACTGGGATTATAGGTGTGCATGAACACCTGCTTTGGTTGTGGGTTTTGTGTATTTTTATAATACTAAGGGTTGAACCCAGGATCTTGTACATACTTGAACAAGTTCTGTATCAATGAGCTGTATCCCCTAGTCCTTGAGTTTTGAGACATTGTCTCAATATGCAGCCTAGGCTGGCCTTGAACTGGTACTCCTCCTGCCTTTACTTCCTGAGCACAGAAAAGACAGACATGGGCTACCATACCTGCATTTACAGTGCTTTTATTGTAGTGTTTGGTACTATCTGGAATTTCATACATATCAGCTGAGGATATCGAAGTACCCCTCTTGGATGAGGGAGGTCTGTTGTTACTCATAAAAGAACTCACTATGTAGACTAGGCTGGCCTCAGACTCCGAATCTGCCTGCTTCTGTCTCCCAAATGCTGAGATTAAAGGCGTGTGCTACCCCCACCTCCACTCCCACCCCGTGATTCTTAACACCCCAGCTCATTGAAATACCTGTGGTAGAGGAAGAAGATCAAGGTTTACCTAGAGACCTAGATTTAAACTGTAGTGTGCCCCTCACGGGTTTAAGGTGTCTACCCTCTCCAGTCTCGTTTCCTCATCAGGAAAGGGCAGGCACAGCAACTTTCTACAGATTTGCTATGTTACAGATTTGCTACAGATGTGCAGTGTTAACTTAGCCAATTGCCAAAAAATGCCTAGATGGTGCCCAAGAATTAAAGAAATATGAGTGGACAGGCAACCAGAGCTAGAATGGATGGCCGATGACTTTTGTTTTCTTTTGTCTCCATTTAGATCATCAGAAACTAGAACGAGAGGCCCGGATATGCCGACTTCTGAAGCATCCAAACATTGGTGAGTGTCCGGCAGAGTCTGAGTGTGTCACAGAAGGCAGGGAGGACAGAGACTGGCTTTGCATGTGTGGGTTACCTATGGTCTTGGAGCTTCACCTGTTGTCTTTTCTTGCTCAAGTAGGGTGGCAGCTATGTGTCAGAATTCTAGAGCTTTCTTGTTTAGAGACCTGAATGTCTCCTTGGGTATGGTGCCATCTCAGGGCTGAGATGTGAGGCTTTTGAATATGTTTCAGACTCTCTCCTTCTGTTTTTGGGCTGAAATCCAGAGTCCTCAGTGTGTGAGGTTCCGGGCTACCAGTCTGCCAGAGTCCCTCAACAGAGGCCATCCATAGCCTCCATGAAAGGCTCAGCATTTTGTTCCTGAACCTAAAAGAGTTTTGTCCCTGTCGCAGTGTCCTGCACACTCTGGGGGTTTCCATGGCACTTCTGTTTATGTTCCACAGAGCCAGGAAAGCAAACTGCCTGTCTGCCTGGCTTCTCTGGAGAAGGAATGGCAAGGGCTGCTTAGATGAGGAAGGAGAAAAACTTGAGAGGCTCTCTCCCCACTCCCACCCTGACTGGGGTACAAAAGCACATTGTTGGTTGTTCTAAAGCCTGAGGAGCCTCGCCTACCATAGCCCACTCTGGCTCAGTTTTACATTGTTCGGCTGAAATAGTCTCTGCCAAAAGTGTTGGCCCTGTTCTGCTGCTCCTCACAGAAGGGACAGAATCTGGGCTGACTACAGTGTTTGAGCAGAAACCCCAGTGTTGACTTGAAGCAGGGAGCATCTCCTAGGTTTTCCTGAAATCCCTGAGTCATCATAAAAGACAACACATGTTCTCCTCAGGCATGGCCTAAATATCAAGGCTCCCACAGTGCCCCGGAGGCTTCCTGCTTAGCTCTTGGCGGCTAGGGCTGAGAGGCAACTTGCTTAAGAAGCTTGATGTTGCCTCTAGAGCTACCCAGCCTCTGGCTTCCCAGATCTCAGGGCTCAGTGTGAGCATTTATGTGGAGGAGCTGAGGTCAAGCTGCAGCCCACTGAGAGAGGAACAACCCTGGGGTAACAAGAACTCCAACCATGCAGGGCTTTATAGATCACAATCAGCAACTTGGATTACACCTGAAGCTGATTGCCATAGCCGGGGTTCTGCTTTGCCTGTGCAGTGTTCCATAGCACCAGCATCCCTTAGCCAGGGACTCTTGTTGGCCTTAGAGCTGCTGGGGTTCCTGTGTTGCTTCTGAGGTTAGACTCGTCCCCTGAAAAATACACTGGAGACCAGTATGTTGCTATGGATAGAAGGCAAAAGAGGGAAGAACCCTAGAACAACAGTCACAAAATAAGGCATGTTCAGTCACAAAATTTGGCTAGTTCAATTATATAAAAGTATTTTTGTTATTTGATAATATTTAAAAATTATATTCTACATTTTGGAAAAAAATTATTTCTTTGCCTTTTGAACCAACAGGCCTGACTTTAAAGCTGCCTACTGCCCACCATTGGGAGAGGTAGCATACACTTTTAATCCCAGTACTTAGGAGGCAGAGGCAAGCAGATCTCTATGAATGGTGGCATAGATCCACTGCTCTTAAAAAAAAAAAAAAAAAAGCATAGTGAGTTCCAGGCCTGCAGAGCTATATGGTAAGACCCTGTCTTAAAATGAAACAAAAACACCAATAAAGCTACCTACTAGCTCAGGCAATAACTTGAGTTTGTGTTTCTTGTGATCAACTCAGATAGCAATGATGAATGGAGACCAGAGGGGCTGGGGTTCAATGAGAGAGGAGGCTGACTTACCTCTCCTTCATCTGTGACATGTGGGGTTGACCATGAAAAGGTGAGGATACAATAATGACAATTGAGAAATCAACAAGTAGGGCAAAAGTAGGGTCCTAGCCTAAAAGACTTTCTAGCCTTCCTTTCATTATTTATAGAAATAAGTTTATCTAGTCTGTGACCTCTCACTTTATGTGGTTCGGTACCCTTTCTCCTGTGCACTTAGCTCAGAATAAAGGCCGAGGGAGGAGCCATATACCCTGTGAGTCTGCACTGCTGGCAAGGTGTAAAGCGGAGGAAAAGCAAGCATAGTATGTTCACTTCGGTACCAGATTGGCAAAACTGTCCTGAGGGATGTGTTGGTCTAATGACTAATTTCAGGGTTAAGAGTAGGCAGATTGAAGAGCGAGCCAGGACTGTTCTGAGAGCATTGTCTGGCTGAACTCTCTCTGGTGGGAACCAGGACTTCTGGAGATGTGGCTGAGCAGGAGGCAGGGGTTGCCATGGATCCCAGTCTGGCTTGTGGCTAGAGAGGAGACCGATTGTGCCTTTAATTCACTGTTTTTCTCTCTCTGCTGCTGCGTCCTTTAAAGCTATGGCCCTTTGGTTGTGGCCTTTTAAGTCACATGCCGAAGGGAGACAAGCAGACCACCCGGTGGCCATGCCGATTGAGAAGAGCGGAGAGCAGGTTTTCTGGCTGCCGTCAGGCCTGCTGAAACGCATGAGTATTCGGTGCAAGGAGCCAGGCGGTTCCAGTTTTTCCCTAGTACATATTCTGTGTCGCATTAAGGACCTGTTGGAAGAGTGAACCTTAGTGTAAACCGTAGGTCCATCAGCTATAACAAATCCTGGTGTGGGATGTTCATAGAGGAGAATCTGTACATGGGAGTCAGGAGTGTATGAACCTTCTGTTCCGTTTTGCTGTGAACCCAACACTGTTATAAAACATAGAGTTAATTAAAAACAGGCAAACATAATGCCTGTTGGGTGTAGGATACACTGTTGAACTCAGAAAGTGGGAGCGTGGCTGGCTGGCTGTAGGGAGTTAAGTGGAGGAGTTGGCTAGTGCTGATAGTCTGAAGTCTGAATGGAGTGCGTGCTACCTGTGATCTGTTTGCTCTCTGCTCTAAGTTCCTCTAATGAATAGACTGTGTTTTCTTTATGCTGAGCTGTTCCAGCAGTTTCAATCACAGCCCAGCATTTATGGTTTAAAGCAGCACTTCTCAAACTCTTAGGTGCTTATGAATCAGCCAGGGATCCTGTCAAAATTCAGATCCTGATTCAGTAGGTCTATGGTGGTGGTGGGAAGCTGAGATTTCGATTAGCTTCAAGGTCTCCAGGTGATGTCAATGCTTTGGTCTGTAGTCCATCGGTTTGTGACCTTGCTTGCAGTCAGGTTCACTGGATTTGGATTTCTGAGTTTCTGCTTAGAAGCTGTGACCCTAGCACAGTATTTAACCTGTATCTGCCTGCTTGCTTTGTCCTTTATGACCCTTCATGGAGTCAGCAGAGGGTTCTGAAAGAGCATAAACATGAAAGTAGAGATTCTGAATCCCAGCTCCCCCACCCCCTGCCCCAGCTCAGCTAATGATAAATTATTCAAGCCTGGCTGCATTAAACCTTGGGCCCAGGACCCATTCAGCTGATAGTAAATGCAGCAAAAACAGTTGGGAAGAAAAACAACAACAACAAATATTGAGTTGTGACTGAGCTTGTCCTAAAGGCTCCCTGAGTTGGGAGGGCTGAGAGCTGCCACAGCTGCCTTTGGGGGACAGACTTAGTTCTGTTTGAGATCCCATCCCCATTGCTTTATTATTAAGGACGTTTAAAAAGCATGCCTGATTTTATTTTTAAATTTGGACGTTGTGTATGTGTGTGCACGAATGGGCAGGACGTGAATGCAGGTGCCCTCAGAAGCTTGAGGCATTGGATATCCGTGGAGATGGAGTTACAGGCAGTTGTGAGCTGCCCAGTGTATGTATGAGGACCAAACCAGGGCCCTCTGCAAGAGCGGTAAGCACTCTTAACTGCTGAGCCATCTCACTATCCCCAGTTCAATAATTTTTAACAGATACTTTTTCAGTGTTGTTGTTGTTGTTTTGAGAAAGACTTTTAAAGTAAAAACGAAGATTGCTGGTGGTTTTTGAAGAATTAGAAATAGCCATTCACAAAATTTGGGTTGTAAATTTTTTTTTTTTTTTTTTGGTTCATGAGAGTATAAAATGTTAAGTAAAACTTATTTAAATCTGTCCCTTTCCCATTGATTTTAGAGGCTTATTTATTTATTTAGGTTTATTGCTGAAGTGCAGTCATGATTTATGTTTTTCCCCCAGATCTTCCTGTCTGTAGACTTGGTTCGGTCCTCTTGGGCAGGGTGTCAGATGACATTATTCAGTGTGTCCATGGTGCCACTTAAGTAACTAGTTACATATTTGTATAATTACTAGTAAAAGCCTGTCTTCTACATGGGGTAAGCTCGGTAGTGGCAGGGCCTAGATTCCTCTCTTCACAGCCATGTTTGTGTCTGCTTCAGGGTTGTCACCTAATGCATATATTGAACCAATTAGAATAGCCAGAGCTGGGCGGGAAAGAGTGGAGCATCCTTATCTGAGAGCATGAACAAAGTAGTTCTTTGTCCTGTGATATTAAGGATCTTGATGTTTGCTGAGTTAGTTGTTTCAAGTTCTGCTATGTAATGTGACTTTGAACTGTTTTCTTTTGGAGCCCGTTTTCTCTCTCTTCAGGTGGGGATGGCATAAGTAGTTGTCTGACAGTTAAATCAAGAATTCAGCAGAGTATTTGCATAAAACACTTCATATGGGCGGGGATTGTAGCTCAGTTGATACAGTGTTTGCCAGTCATGTACAAGACCCTGGGTTCAATTCCTAACACTGCATAAATCAGCTGTGGTGGTGCATGCCTATAATCCCAGCACTCAGGAGGTGGAGGAGGCAGGAGGATCAGAAGTTCAAGTTTATCCTCAGCCGCTTAGTAAGTTCAAGGTCTGCCTCGGTTACATGAGACACCGTTTCAAGAAAGTAACACGGTGGTTGACACATAGGAATAGCTTAATTAAATTTTAGTCATTTTAATTTTAATCATCACTATCAGCTGTGCTTAACGTGGCACAGTTAATTTTTCCTACCTTGTCCTTAGTTTCCTGTTAATTTTCTTTACAAATTGAAAGGAAAAAGAAAAAAATATAGCAGTTCTCATTCAGGGCCCCTTGTCTTGGCATGCCGAGTATCTTGCTTCCTGCTTACATCAGAACCTTTGGGGCTGGGTGGCCTGGAAGGATTAGTTTTCTGCTTCTCTGCTAATCCCCACCCACCTGCACTGTGTGTGTGGCCTTGCTCCAGAAGGGCAAAAGCCTGGTTGTCTGTGCATCTGGCCTTGTTCTTAGGTCTGGGGTTTGGGGAGTGAAGTATTGGGAGGAGGTTGTCCAGGTGAGGCCAACCTCAAGGCTCAAGGCCAAGCCCAGCAGGGTAGGGCACCTGGGCTCCCATTGGGAGTGGTTGTTATCTTCCTGCCTGCTATCCTGTCAGCTCAGCATCTTGCTGCTGTTAGTCAGCTCCCTAATGAAGCTGGTCTTCGGCTTCTGGGACAGCTGATTTCCAGGGGATTATTTGCATTACACACTTTAATGCTTTTTAATAGCAAAATTTTAATTAAGTGGAAAGTCCTTTTGGAAGCAAGGGAGCAGCCGCAGCAGGACACAGGGTGAGGCACTGACTGAGACCAGAGAAGTGAAATGGGGAGGCAAGGGGAGTACTTTGTGTAGCTTGACCAAACCTGGGTTAGGTGGTCGGAGGGCAGCAGCGGGTCTAACTATGGTCCCTTCCTCCCATCTTAGAAGCCGCCATCACAGACTAGAGAAGTGAGGAGGGTTGCAGAACCAGATAAGATCCACAGACGGGCAGAGCAGTTGTTAGCCCTGGATCCCTCCTCATTCCTGAAGTGAGGAGAAAGGGGGCTGTGGTGATGTCCAATACCTTGTGGCAGCTTCTGGCTTCCTCTCTTGTAGGGGACACAGGAAATGCATCAGCCTTTAGGAGATGCTTTGGCACTGGAAAAGGCAGCAGTCGGGCATGCCAAGGAAGTGGCACCATGATTTTTTTTCTGCCCAGGCACCTCACCAGTTGCATTTGTGTCGGGCCATTCCTGAAATGCTCTGGAAGGTATTCCTGTAACTGCTGAGGATTGGAGCAGAGCTCAAAGATATGGAGGGAGTCCTTTGAAACCAAAGGTTCCCTAGAGGAAGCATTTGGGTGAGGGGAAGGATAAGAGCATCCACATAGGCACCAAAGCAAGTCCTGTTTGTATGAGAGTAATGCTCAGGGTTGGCATTTGACTCAGGGTGGCTTTGTAGTCGGAACTAGAGAGACCTCAGAAGACATCACGTTGGTCTTTTGCCCAAGTTCTTTTGAGGCAGGCATTAAGAAGGGATTGTGCCTGCCAGCCTTCCCTTGCACTTGAGCTGCCTCCACCTGCTGCCCTCTTGGACATATCTGTAGCCCTGTTGTAGGTACATTTGTAAGCACTCTCTCCTTGACTCTGCTGCTTTGCTGCCTCTGTGTAGGCTGACCCACATTTCTTAGAAGCTGTAATCGAGTGGACTATCTTTTGGTGTTTAAGACCCACCAGTTAGTAACCTTTGCCAAGAAGTGGAAGCCTGAGCCTCTATGGTTCTTTTCTGTAAAATAGAAGTACCCAGGGTAGGGTAATAAACTCCTTGGACAGTCTGTCCCCCCAAATGCCATCACCTAGCCTGGCACACCGTATTGTTTAAGACATGCGTGTAGAGTCAGTAGTGTATGACATACATCTAACCCAAGGCTGGCCCATGGTATATATACATTGACTAAACAGTAGTTATGACTGGGCATGTTGGTACATGCCCGTAGTCCTAGTATTCCAGACAGTAAGGTGGGGGGTTACCACAAGCTCCAGGCCATCTGCGCTACACAGCAGTACTCTATCTCAAAAATAAATAAAAGCTAAGCATAGTGTTGTACTGCTCCTTTAATTCCAAAACCGGGAAGGCAGAGGCAGACATATCTCAGTTAGTTTGAGACCACTGTAGTCTACATGACAAGCTCTAGGCCAGCCAGGGCTTTATAATGGAGCTCTGTCTCAAAAATAAGGGGTCTGAGTATATGGGCGAGCAGAAAATGTGGCTCAGCAGGTAGAGTGATTGCCTACATACATGGAGTTCCAGATCCCCCGGCACCACATTAATTAGGCATGGTGGCATGTATCCATAAATCTAGCGCTGAGAGGCAGAGGCAGGAGGATCAGAAGTTTGAGATTGTCCTCATCCACATGTTGAGTTTGAGGTTATATGTTATATATGCAGATCATGTCTCAAAACAGTCACTGTGTTGGTTGCCTGAGCATGTGTGTTGCCTGCTCCACATGCCTTTTGGATGGGGTCTACCTTTTTCCCAAACCCTTTCATCCTCCTGCTTCCATTTGTTCCTGAAAGAGCTCCTGGGCTTCCCTGTCTTGGCAGTGTGTAGTCCTGTGCCACACATCATGTCTTAGGTGCACCTTCTGTGGGACTGGCCCCTCTAGAAAGCTTCTTGCTTTTCTCCATCTGATTTTTTTTCAGAGCCATGAAGCTTCTATCTCTTGCCTCAGTCTGCACTGGAAACCAAGCGCCAGTCTCTTGCTGTGGCTGTGTACCCACGGCCTGACTGGTACTAGGCACATTGCCACTTTTCTCTGCAGCATCTTCAGAAGCAATCCCTGTGAGGCTGACAGGATGGAGCTGGGTGGGGTTGCTACAGAGAATAGGATTTCTGAGTTCCTTTCTGCTAATCTCTGTTCCCATCTCCTCTCTTACAGTGCGTCTCCATGACAGTATTTCTGAAGAAGGGTTTCACTACCTCGTGTTTGACCTGTAAGTGCCACTTTCTGTGGGTATGGGGACCTTTCTCTCCAGCCGGCTAAAGCTGAAAGCTTGGGAAAGTCTAAACTGCATCTTCAGCCTCTGTTGAGGATTCCTCTCTATTGCCTGAGGAAAAGGACTCACAGAGTTTCTAGGGGGGTGAATGTGCCTGCCCAAAGGCCCGCCCCCTTCCCCAGCCCCCTCATTTGTTCACTCTCTGTCTCCTAGTACCTGCGCCCCACAATGACCTAGCTCCTTCCTTTCTGTTCTCTGCATACCGTGTGCAGATGTGTTTGTTTCTTGCCGTGCTTTCCTTATTGGAGAAACAAAATAATGCCTCTTTGCATGTCCTTAAAAATCCTAGGAAGTTGGAGGTAGCTTTTATGGGTCATGTATGGCGTTCCCTTGGTCTCTCTTCTACTTTAGTTGTTCTTTAGTGTCTTAAGAGTGACTCTCTACCTCCTGGAAAGAGGGCTTTCTGGCATTGTCATGGTTGAATTTCTGTACCTGTGGTCTCGTTGTTCTTCAGCTTCAGCAGTAGGTCTGCCCTTGCCCTGCCATAGGACCGTGTTCATATGACTTCTTTAGAATGTTCTTTCTTAGATCCCTATGTCTTTATCACTTTCTGAGTGTTAGTGATTCTGTTAGGTTAAGGAAACAGAACTGTCAAAAAGGGAAGAACCCATGTTGGCCCATGGAGAAGCTCTGTGCCGTTGAAGGGCTGAACATGTTCTGGGCTCCCAAAGTGCATGGGGAGTTGGAATGGCTCTAAAAGCTGTTTGCCTATATGATTCGGTTACCTGCTGGGTGCTAGAGTTGGCCGATGGACCCGCCTCCTCTGACCATTTCTCCTGTTGGTTACAGTGTTACTGGAGGGGAGTTGTTTGAAGACATTGTGGCCAGAGAGTACTACAGTGAAGCTGATGCCAGGTGAGAAATCCTCCATGTCTGAGTTGAAGCCCTTTGAGTTTAGGATTGAAATAAATCCTGGCTAGTTTTTTTGGGGGGTGGGGATTGTGTTTTATTTGGATCATCTTTGGACTCTCACCTGGACAAGAGTGTGTAAAAGTTGTGGTAGAGCTGCATTCTGTGCATAGTATCAGAAGTTGAAAATTCAGCATCCCCAGATTAATTTCTTTCAAAGCCTCTTTCAAGGTCTCCTTTTTCCTGTTACCTCAGAAATACCTTCTCCCTCCTCCCCCCATTATTATGTGCTCACAAACGTACCCAGTGCCTCCTCTCTGCACATCTTCCTTCTTTTGACAAACTGTAGTGTGTACAAGGTTCTGACATAAGGGACTGGGGGATCAGAGAAAGCATCTTTTTTGTCCTGAAGGGTATGAAACTGGAGAGCTTCCTCAGGAGCCTTCAGCCTTTGTCACCTTGTCACTCCATCACCGTGACCAGTTCAGCATGGGGAAGTGTCCTCCGGTCCCATGGCTCAGCCCCTGACTCTCCATCAAGGCTCTGTATGACACACACAGTCCACCTGCATCTTGGCACACAGGTGCTGGTGTGGCCTGCCTGGCCTGCCTCAGCTATTCCTCTTTACAACCTACAGTTTCTCTGGCTCTGTGGTGGCTCAGGCCGCCTGTAGAGAGTGGAGGAGTGTGGCTTCCTCACGAATTTCTCCACCCTGAACAGCCGATGTTTGCTGATCAACTTCAGATGCCTCAGCCTGCGGAAAATTCTCAAGTGGAGAGATGAATTCCAGTGCCAGCAGGGGAGGACCAGGCTGTGGGTGGGAGGAGGCGGTGATAGCTCAGGGAGCTTGCGGGTGGGGGGACTGTACCAGTGGGCTTGGCCTGGCTCTGCTGGGACACTTCGCACTTTTGCCATTTTTGGCCAGAAGGCTCTCCCTGCTAGCCGGGCTCTGTTCTAATTATACATTTCTGTGGAGACTCGCCTCTGCAGCTCAGTCTTAAACCTCCTTTGGCAAACTCTTGGGCTCTATGCTGTAGGAGGCCCTGAGCCTGTCTCCAGGTCTCATAACATCCATTGGCCCTTTGGCTCTCATAGGAGCCTCAGATTTTAGAGAAACAAAGTGCAGGTCAATTAGGCCAGCACACCTGGATGTCCTGCAGGTTTACCTTGCACACCTGCCGGAGGCTGCTGACTGGCCATGTACCAGCCTTCTTCAGCCTCAGTGGTACTGACCTTTAGCACAGATAATTTTTTTGTTGTTGTTATGAAGGTTTCTCCTATGCACAAAGAGAACGTAAAAGCATCCCTGAGCAGTAGATTTCCCCTTTCCAAGTTGTGCCAACCAGAGTTATTTCCAGACATTGCCAGATGTCTCTTGTAGGGCATACTCACCCATACTTGGAAACTATTGTTCTGGGTACTCATACCTGCTACCAGGATTTAGCTACAGAACTGGCAGGAGAGTGTGCAAGGTGGACAGTCTACTCTAAGAAACAGCAGCAGAGTGTGATTCTGAGCTAGGTTGTCTTTTCCCCTGCAGAATTATCAGAAATGCTTTGTAGACACCCTATTTAGAGCCCTCGTAAAGTGTTATTTTGGGAAGGAATCTATGTGCTTGTCTTATCTCCCTACTAGATGAGAAACTTTTAGAGCAGTTAATATCTTAGGTAGTATAAAAAAACACCTTAAGAGTCACTCAGTAAATGTTTGAGGAAGTGAAGGTATGTGGTCTTCCTAGCTCACTTCCCAAGTTAACATCATAAGCTTCTCCTCTAAGATTAAAGTTTGCTTATGAGGAAAGAGAATGTTGGATGTTCTCACCTTCCTTAGGAACATTTAGCATCTTTCAATCTCTAGAGAACAAACGTTGTTTTGGACCTTTGTAGTCAAAATAATCTGCAGTAGACATCTATTACAGTCTTCGCCCTAAGGCTTTGTCACTCTGGAAAACCCACATAAGTTTACCTTGGTCTCAGTTTCCTTTTCTGTGAAGTACTGATGAGGAGAAAAAGAGAACTTTAAGCTGAGTGTCATGGCATAAATCCATACGTAATCCCAGCAGTCGTGAGGCTGAGGTAGAAGGATCGTAAGTTTAAGGCCAGCCTGGATCACATAGCAGGTTGCAGGCCAGCTTATGCTACATAGCAGGAAAACTCTCCCTCAAAAAAGGAAGAAAGAATGGAAAAGGAACCTTTATACACTGTTGGTATTATAAATTAGTATAGCCGTTTTTGGAAAACAGTATGGATGTTTCTTAGAAAAACTAAAAATAGAACTACCATATGATCCAGCAATCCCACTACTGGGTAAATACCCAAAGGAATTCAAATCAGCATGTTAAAGAAATGTCTATACACCCACATTCATTGCAGCATTATTCACAATAACCAAGATATGTAGACAACCTAAATGTCCATCAGCAGATGAATGGATTAAAAAAAGAATCGTGTATACTATTGAGCCTTAAAAAGGCCAGGAAATTCTGTCATTTATGATAGGATAGGTGAACCTGGAAGACATTCTGTTAAGTGAAACAAGCCAGTCACAGGAAGACAAATGCCATATGATCTTACTTATATGTGGAATCTAAAAAAGATGCTCTTCTAGAGGTAAAGAAGAATGATGGTTAGCAGAAGCCAGAGTAGATGGGGAAAGGAGAGTTGGTGGTCAGATAGGAAGAATGTATTCCCACATCTTATTGCACAGCTGGTGGCTAGAGTTAGTGATGTTTTGTTTGGTGTGTTTGTGTTTTGAGACAGGGTTTCTTTTTGTAGTCCTGGCTGTCTTGGAACTTAGTCTGTAGATCAGGCTGGCCTCGACCTCAGCAGTCTGCCTGCCTCTGCCTCCCAAGTGCTAGGATTTAAGGCATGGTCTACCTGTACCTGGCAATATTTTAAAACATATGAAAAAGGATTTTATATGTTCTCACTAGAAGGAATAAATACTTGAGGTGGTATACAGGTATCAGAATATTATATTGTCCTTCAGAAGTAGTTATTTTTCAATTAAAGATAAAAACAAAATAGGTTGAGCTAGATAATATTTAAGGCCTTGTTCGGTGAGTGTGATTTATCCCTGCACTGGTATTTCTTGTGTTGCTCTTCCAGCCATTGTATACACCAGATCCTGGAGAGTGTTAACCACATCCACCAACATGACATTGTCCACCGAGACCTGAAGGTATTTAACCAGGCTGACTTTGTTTCCTTGCCTCCTGCTTATGACTTGTTGGCGCCATCTGGTGCTAGGTAGTGGTACTGTGTGAGGGTACTAGTAGGCTCCCTCTGGGCTCCAGGGTGGGTACCTCATAAGATTCTCCTTGTTTCTTCTGCAGCCTGAGAACTTGCTGCTGGCAAGTAAATGCAAGGGAGCTGCAGTCAAGCTAGCTGATTTTGGCCTCGCTATTGAAGTGCAGGGAGAGCAGCAGGCTTGGTTTGGTAAGAGTGACCCTGTTTTCTGGGAATGCAGCCTCCGCCCTTCGTCCTTTTCCTGGTCTGCCTTCCTCTTCCAGAACTAGAAGTCAGGCCTTTAATGGTCCTGGCCTTTTCAGAAAGTGGAGGAGGGTGGGGGGCACAGAGGTCCCTCCTGGCCCTCATGACTCAGTACAGTGAGTCTGGTTGCTGTCAGCACTGCATTCTTGTTGCCTCTGGGGAGGTGTTTGAGTTCCTGGTAGGCACAAGTACTTGCCCTCTGGTTTAGATTCCAGACACTGCACGAAGCCCAGCCTATCATCTTTTGCAGCCTGGGTTCTGAGAGCTTCTACAGTAAAAGCAACAGGCCTTCGAAGGGCTTTGGAGGAAATTACAGACGTGGACTTACTGAGAGAGAAACTGGGTTCAGTATGCCTCTACCCTCTCTTCTGCTACAGGTTTTGCTGGCACCCCAGGTTACTTGTCCCCTGAGGTCTTGAGGAAAGATCCTTATGGAAAACCTGTGGATATCTGGGCCTGCGGTAAGCCCATTCCATATCCTGAGCTTTCTGGTGTTATGGGCCCTCGGCTTTCTGTCATGACAAAAAAAAAAAAAAAAAAAAAAAGACATTCCATTCCTTCTGGGTTCCACAAGTGTGTGCTGTGTGTGAAATCATAGTGTTTGTTCTCATTCCCTTGGGAGGGCTGTTCCCATGATGCCCTCCTCCAAGTAACTTTCTGAATTATGTTGCATCCTTCTTGGAGAAGGATTTACCCACGCCTTGAAGGATAGCTTGTACCTAAAGAAGTCTGTGACGTAAGGAGTGAGGCACAGCATTATCAGCTGGCATCCACCTCTAACTCTGGCCTGGCCTTGCTTTCTGAGTGGTTCTGAGCCCTGCATGGCCTTTCTTGGTTCCTCAGGGGTAGGTGACTGACCCCAGTGACCTGTGTGTTCTGTCTCGCAGGGGTCATCCTGTATATCCTCCTGGTGGGCTACCCTCCCTTCTGGGATGAGGATCAGCACAAGCTGTATCAGCAGATCAAAGCTGGAGCCTACGATGTAAGGATGGGTTTTCTGAGAACTGAGCAGGCACTCCTGGAAGGACAGATTCCCTGCCCCTAAGGGTCTGTCCAAGGGAGTGGCATTATTGTCGTTCGATAACAGGTGTCAGGGGACTTTGAGGACCCAAGGATGGGCATACAGGACTCAATTCTTGCCACCTTATTTACAGGGAACAGATTTTTCTTTTTTTAATCCTCCTTGTTAGCTATAAAATTAAGGAACTCATTGTAGTCCCTTGGTCTACTTCTGCAAAGAACAGGGAAACTACATGGAGTGTTATATCAAACAAGGAGAATTCTAGAGGCTCCCTCCACTGCTTTGGTACCTTAGGCACATTGCAAAGCTCGTTTTCTTCTTAGTAGAAAGATAAAATTGAAGCAAAAATGTCAGAGTCCCCCATCCTTCACTGATATGATACATTGACACTCTAACCATTATTGTTCTCTCTTCCTTTCCAAGTCTTTAAGTTGACACAGATCCTGGAATATTCCCAGGAATATTCTCCAACTCCAGGATACCACAGAGTATCCCAATTATAGGAATTATAATAAAGACAGCCTACATTTCAGGGTAGTAGCCTCACAAATTTCCTATCTCCTTTTTCCCTATTCCTGCTCCTCAGTTCCCATCACCAGAATGGGACACGGTCACTCCTGAAGCTAAGAACTTGATCAACCAGATGCTGACCATAAACCCAGCAAAGCGCATCACAGCTGACCAGGCTTTGAAGCACCCATGGGTCTGTGTAAGTGTCTTTGCCCCTGGTCTTGGAGATGGGGATGGTGGCTGTCGTGTACTCTTTTACACTCCTTGCACAAGGATTCATGGGGATGAGTGGAGTCTAAGGCCAATAAATGTCATCAGGGGTACTTGGGGCACAAAAGGTACTAAATGGGTCTTTACTTGTCTCTCTCACACTTCTTGTGAGGCTGTAATTTGGTTCTGTTCTTGAATTAGGACAGGTAGTTGATGGTGGAAAACAGCTGGAACCCTGTGTAAAGTCCCACACTTAGGATATACTTGGTTCTCAGCATTGACCAGGACCCAGTGAATAAACAGAAGAGGCTTCTGAAGTATTGAAATATGTTCCTGAAGCTCAGTTGTGAAGCTCTTGGGCTGAGTTCCTAGGAACTCCTAGACTGACTGTGTAGGTTGATACACAGTTCCATCAAGCTGAAACCACTGTTTCCAGACAAAGAAAAGGGTCTCATATGGTATAGCATCTTGCGTTTGTTTCTGTGTCATTTTCCATGTTTATTGAATGCCTTTTTGCAGGTCACCAGTTCCTGGAGATGAATTGGGGCATGGTCTCTACCATGATCTGGGGGAAATAGGCATTCAAACCAGCAACCGTGCCTGTAACTTGATAAACACACATGCACACAGAGTAACAAATTCAGGGCTGTCTGCTGCCCCTGGTAGGCATTAGGATCACAGAAGGTTTTGTGGAGAAGGTGATCTCTGTCTTGGTTCTTGGCAGATGACCCAGGGTCCCCTGTCTGTTACCCTGCAGACAGCTTTACGTGGAGACAGAGAGGCCACAGGGAATGGTCACCTGTAAGGAACGTTGAGTAGTTTGATTTTCAGCGAGACCGTGACTAGGAATGCAGAAGAATGAGGCAGAAAAAAAGATTGCATGACATACCAGCTTCTGCCTGAAGAGTTGAGTAGGGCTTTTAAAAGAGCATAATATTTGCATTTAATGTCACTTTGAAAGCTATGTAGAATGGAATTGATGAGGCTGGAGGCAGAGAGACGAAAAGCTGTCACAATTGTCTAAGCAAGGCCAGGTGAGGTCTTAACTGAGAGTGAAGTTGGAGGAGTGGGTGGTGTCATCAAATTCAAGAGAATCTGAAGGATTTAGTGTCTGGGCTTGAACACTAAAGTGGAGTGAAGGAGAGGACAAGTCAGTGCATATTGTTCAATTTAATTGGTCAGTGAACAGATGGTTGTACAGTGCATGGGCCCAGAAGAACTAGATTGTGAGAAAAGACAATGACTTAGTTTTGTAGGCAGTAAACGTGGTATTAGAGAACCACCAGCTGAGGTACCTGGTGGGCAGTGAGAAGGACAGCTGTATGGTCTGGACATGTGATAGAATGCTTTTTTGGCATACATGAAACCCTGGGTTCATATGAGCACCAAAAAGAGAGCATGGGATGTGGAAGAGAGGGGACTGTAGAGATGAGAAGTTGGAAATGCATCCTATCATTTCTTCATAGGTGATGTTGAGGATTTAGAAATGTATGAAATTGTTGTTGTCTGAGTAGATTCTTACTGTGAGCATGTATTGCTTCAGCAAGAGAAGAGGTGGCCGCTAAATACCAGCATTTAAGGACAGGGAGAGTTAAATGAGTCATGCAGAGAGGTTGAGAATAAGACTGTCTATAATCAGAGAAGACACAGGAACAAGTGGGCCTTAGAGCAGCCGCCGCCAGATGCTGAATGAGACAGAAAAGGCTCGCTAGCTCTGACTGATGAGAGGCCATGGTTTTATGATTTCATAGAGACAGTAGAACATGATAGGGAAAACCTTTTTTGTCTGCAGATAAATGAGACTGAAAAGGCTGGGAAGCCAGGCAGTGAAGGAGCAAATAACCAGTATTCCTTAAAGGAAGAACATGGGTCAGGAAGCTTTGTGTTTTCCTTTGTTACTAAGCATTTATGCATATAAATATCCACTGTTAATTGTGATAGTTTAGGTCAGGCCTACACCATGTACTGTTCAGTGCCCCCACTTCCCCACAAACCTTAAATATACTCTCCTTCTTTCCAAAACCCTCATCCCTCTACTCCCCTTCTTCCCAGCCTTCAGGAATTGCTATTTTTACTTGTCTTTACTTTTCAGATTTACTTTAAAAAAGAGAAAGAGAGATTAATTTGTGTGTGTGTGTTTTGCCTGCAAGTATGTATGTGTGTTCACTATGTCTATACCTAGTGTTCATGGGAGCTCAGAAGATGGTGTCAGATCTCTTGGAACTAGAACTGGAGTTAACGGATGGTTGTGAAAGTTCTGAACCACCATGTGGGTGCTAGGAACTGAATCTGGGTCCTCTGCAAAAACAGCAAGTGCTCTGAACCAATGAGCCATCCTCCTTGCAACCCCCCTTTTTGTTTTAACTTTCATGTGCGAGACGGAACACTTAGTAAGTAGGGCCTGTATGTGTGTCTGGCTTATTTCATATAATGTAATGCCCTCCAATTTTAGTATTTTTTTTTTTTTAAAGATTTTGTTTGATGGAAGTTTGTATATAAAGAATCTAATACAGAGGGAGATTGACTGAAGAAGGATGAGTTTGGAGAGCAAAGGGAGAGAGGGATTTCTGAGCTTAGGTCAGAGGTCTACCCTGGGCGCAATGAAGGACACACCTGAGACTGGGGTTAGGTTGTGGGTAGGGAGACTCAGACGCTGAAGCAGAAACAGGGCATGAGTACTAGCCTCTTATTCTGTGGGGAATTTTACACACACACACACACACACACACACACACACACACACACACACACACGGAGAGGTGGGCGAGGTAGAGAAGGTGAAGAGAATTTTTGGAGAGCCAGGAAAGGGAGGGAGCCAGGGGCAAAGGCAAGGACTATGGGACACTATAGGCCATAAACCCTAGCATTTATTTTCAACCTGGCTGACTAAAATAGCAATTGTAGAGTGATGACCAGCTCAATTCAGCCACTCAAGAATCACAGAAGTACTGTGAGTTGGCCCCCCCACTTACGGTCCTGTAGTTCTCTGTAGCCCCAAGGAACATCACTGTATTATACTAGTGCATAGTAAGCGATGCTCACATTATGGCCCTGCATCATTGAGAAATGCAGACCGTGTCTGGTAAGGAAGCAAGGGAATGAAAAGAAAATACGTTGGGAAAAAAATCCTTCCAAAATGATGAAAAAAGAACTGGGCATGTGGTACCCATCTATAATGCCAGCACTTGAGAGGCCAAGGCCAAAGGATCATAAGTTTGAGGTCAACCTGGGGCTACGGCAGCAAGACCTTGTCTCAGAAAAAAACAGAGATAATTTCTGCTTCAAGGTTAATTCTTCGCTTTTCAGAACACCGTTTCATCCAAGACTTTGTGGGATATGATGAGGGGTTCCTGGGAAGCCCTCTGTAGAGCAGGAGCCTCTCTCCCTGTGCAGGGTCTGGATGACAGCGAGGACTCAGTAAACAGTTGCTGAAGAAGTCACTGGGCCAGAATCACACCACACCGGATACTCTCATTCTCAGCTGCTTTGAAAAGCTCTGTTGGCAACCTCATGCAGAATCAATTATTGGTGCTTTTCTTGTTCAGATTGTCCCTACATAACCTTGAGTTGGTGGTGGCACTTAGTTCTAAAGGCTTTTTCTCGTCTGTGACCTCGTTTGGTCAGCACTGAGGTAGCAGAGTGTGTGACCCCATCCTGGCACAGCCATCAGTGCTCAGGAGACGTGGGACTAAGGTGAGGGGTGGAGGAGCTGTGGTGGGGAATCTCATGGACTTGTCTGTCTGGCTTCCAGCAACGATCTACAGTAGCATCCATGATGCATCGCCAAGAGACGGTGGAGTGCTTGCGCAAATTCAATGCCCGAAGAAAACTAAAGGTGAGCCAGCCTTCTGGGTCACTGGCCTCTCAAAATTGGGCCTTCTGACAGTCAAGGTCCTACCTGGGCCCACAGTGAAGGCCCCCTCCTGTTGAAGCTGAGTTGTAAAGATTGTTCATATTGGAACACCAGAAAACTCATGTCTTTAGGCTCTGGGCAAGAGCTGCCTTTGCCTGAGGCCAAGCTACCCTTCTCTAAAGTCCATTTGAACTCACAGGACTCTCTTCTTTCCCCAGGGTGCCATCCTCACAACCATGCTTGTCTCCAGGAACTTTTCAGGTATGTGTTCCCAGCTGTGCACTTTAATTCTGCTGAGGTGAGTGGGACAAGAATGGGATTTGGTCAGTCCGGGCAGCATAGGTATGTCAGGCTACACCTTGAGCAGGAGGGATGAGGACCCTGTTTTGAGGGTGGCTGCTGCTGGTTTCTGTCACCCATATGGACAGAAGGGCTTTTCTGAACCTCCAATTTATCAATTCTGTTTCTTCGGACCCACAAGACTTGCCTGACCAGCTTCCCATGTACCTTATCCCCATCTCTTTGTAATTCACCAAAGACTCTTCAGTGCTTTAAGATTTTGGCCAGCCTAGGGTGTTGAGGGATGCACCGGAGTGAGAAGAAGGATGAGACAAAGTGTGTTTTCTCAATCGCACCCACTTAAGCTCACCTCTTACTCCACTGTGTCCAAGAAGTGGCACAGAATTGAAATTCTTCCAGGTGTTTAAACCTTTCACAGTGACTGAGGCTTACAGTGCTCTCTGTGACAATACTCTCTGTGAGGTTATAAAAGTGAAGAAACCAGTGATGGGTAGGTAAAGGAACTCACTTAATTTGCATGAGGAATTGGCAGAGTTGGGCCAGTAATTTGTAAATCACACTTGACATTTCTTTTTAAGATGCAAGACATTCCAGTCCCCTCTGCCCCATTCTCACCCCCACCGTCATTGTTTGCCCTCAGTTGGGAGCACAGTGGCTTTTCTGTGAGGAAAAGATTAATGTCAAGGCTTAACTGAAGACAGAGCTCTCTCCCCAGCTTGCTTTTGCCCTTGGTCTTCCCTTCCTCTAACCCCCAGCCTCGCTGTTTTGGTTAAAGATCCCCCTTTCTCATCCTTCTAACAAGACTCCTTCCCTTGCTTACCCCCTGCACCGCCATGGAGAGGGGCTTGTGAGGGAGTGCCAGCCATCCACCATTACAGTAGGCAGACATTCTGGGCAAGGCTTTTGTCTTTGAGTGCAGATCCTGCTAGAACCTGGTTCTGGAAAGCTCTGGCTTTGAAGGGGGCTTCAGGGAGGAGAGCTAGGTCTGTATAAACTCTTGCCTTAGACCACAGGGCTCCAGAATGTCAGGACTGAATGGTGCGCCTAGAATAACCTTGTTTGGAGGCTTGTTCCTATGTTGAGTACACACTAAAAGGTCGTGGTCTCCTCCGATTGGCAAGCAGGAGATAGAGTAGTGTCCCCTGTCCCGCTCCCCCCATGGTGCTCCTTACCCTGTAAGGACTTCTGGTTTTATTTTCTTGATTTCAGAGCCTTCTTAGAGGACACTCAAGGACATTTCTATACTGCCTATAGAGTGACATTTCCTCTCTCCTCTAAGTTAAACATGTAGACAGGCTGCTGCTTCTTGTGTAGTCTGGCCCGTCAGAAGCAAGTGCCCTGTCCTGTGATCTTGGGTTGCATGTCAGCCTTCCTCTCTACTTCAGGAAATTAGTGTCCTGGTTTCAGGCAGTCAGGCTCTCTTAGGAAAGAGCATTGACTCACCCTGTGAGAGCTGTCTGGCCTTTGAGCTTGCTTTATCCTAGGTCAGAAGGAACAGTAGAAACAAAACAGTCCTGCAAGCTTTCCATGTTGGCTTCTTCTGCCCTGAATTTAGGACAGGCGAGGACAGGCTCCAGGCAGAGACTTCTGCAGGTGTGATAAAGGATAGTCACTTGTTTCTGTGGCACAAACGAGACTGTTTCCCAAGTTGATCCACGGGTATAGTAGTGTTGAACAGAGGTTGACAGCCTTTGTTGAGTTTCCGGACCTCCTTTCTTGGGCACCTCCATTCCAGGGGACAGGGGAGTGCAGACTGTGAAGAGCTCCCTCTCTTTGCTAACTCCTTAGGGAGAGGAAGGACCTGGGGCTTATCCATAAAGGTGGCTGCCAACGGGCCATGTGAGAGCCTTCCCGTGCCCTAATCCCTCTGTTACTTGGAATGTGGTAAGGGACCTGTTCTGTGCTCCAGACACTCTACTAACAGGCTCATTTAAAACAGAGCTTGATTTTCTCAGAAAAGGCACATGCCTCCCACCAGCTCAGGCTTTTACCTGCTGGCTCTTAACTTGAAGTAATCATGGAACAAACAACAAAGCCATTGCCATGAAGTAGAGGCATGGTATTCTCTTCAGCCTGTTGAAGCCTCACAGGCCCCCAGACTGCTATAGGGCTGGCTGCTCCTGCCTCCTCAGTCTGCCCCTGGTGCCTCCTGTACCCCAGCTCGGCTGGCTTGGCCATGCCACCCAGGCCTTGTTGTGCGTGGGCGGCCAGTGCCTCCGCCTCATGCTGGGGCATGCTCGCTGCTGACTGGCCCCTGTGGCTTTGCGGCAGCTCTGTGCACTGAGAGACTGTATCCCCTCAGTTGGCAGGCAGAGCTCCGCCCCCGCCTCGCCTGCCGCGAGCGCCGCCGGCCTGGCCGGGCAAGGTACGTGGCATGAGTCCTCCCCGACCGCCTGCCTTGGCTCCCTGCCACCCCAACAGTAGGGCCAGCATGCCAGGCCCACTCACCAGGGAGGCGAGTCCCATGCTTGCGGGCTGAGATGGGCATGCCATACGGACCACCTAACTTGGCATCTGCAAGCACATTGAAGGCCCCCTAACCAGCCATGCATGCTGGGCGCTTGCCAACTCTCAGGAGGCAATAGCCTGGGGACTTAGAATTGGGCAGTAGGAGCCTCTCCTCCAGGTGGCCCAAGGGCTTGACCTGCAAACAAACCTGGGCATCACCTGAAGCTGTCTGGTGCAGACTAGACTTTTACAGCGCCCTCAGAGAGTGGTGACCCCTCAGAGAAAGCCTCAAAATTGTGAAGCCTGAAGTTTATAGACTTCCAGGTCTAAAAGGCTGTGCAGTACAGAATCTGTAGGATCAGCCATCCCTTGGCTTAAATTCTAGCCCTGTCATACACTGAGCAAATCATGTCAGCTCTCCCACCTCTGATTCTCTCATCTCTGTAATGGTCTTAACAAGTAACACAGAGATACTGAAGAACATTTATGTTGTAGGTTCTCAGCTCTTGCCTATACAGGACCACCAGCCACCTGGGAGCTCTTAAAATAAAATCCTGATGCCAAGGTCCCACCCCACACAAAATAAGAATCCTTAGTGGATGGGATAAGTATAAGTGTTTCTTAAAAATTTTCCAAGTGATTCTAGTGGGCATCCTGAGTTGAGAACCAACTGATAAATGTAACAGTAGATGGTCAGGCTTACTGCTATTAACACATTAAAACTTTTCTTGCCCATGTACAGCATGACTAGCGATAAGGCTAATGGCCCTTTTATGAGAAACAAGATGTTGTGATGGAGTTATGGTCTTTCTCTCACTGGAGAAAGACTGAACATAGCTTAGATAGGAATGGCCACCTGAGGAACAGAGTACAGTGGCGGTAGTCACAGCGATGGTAAAGAGCAATGGCTCTTACATGCCAAGCACTCTGCTAAGTGCTTTTTAGGCATGGTCCCATTGGAACCTACTACTTTCCTGTGACCTAGGTGCTGTTTCATTTCATCTCACAAATAAAGAATTTGAGTCTCACTCATGTTCAGGCACAGAACACCAGCTACTAAGTGGTAGAACCAAGATACGAATCTAGGGCATTGAGGTGGAGCAGAGAGTTGAGATGATCTTATCTCCCTGTGCTCCTCAGAGCTCTCCCACCCTCTGTTTGCTGCCTTCCTATGACCTTTGTGACCTTCTGGTGTCACCATCTGCCTGGTGTATCACCTGTGGCTGACTGGAATCTGTTTGGCAGCTCATAATTCTATCCAGTCCTTCCTGCTTGTGGATTCAGAGAATGGGAAAGGGCGATAGCTAGAGCCCAGTAAACTGGTGAGGTCCTGCCCAGTGAAGGCTTCAGCCCCTTGGCAAAACCCTCCTGTAGGTGGTCCTGGTTTCTGTGTCTGTGACTGTCTGTCCTCACGTCTGGTCTCTTTCGTGAACTGTGACACTATTTTCTTGAGAAAACTCCGAAGATGTCTTGCATCCTTCCATCGAGAGGACTTCCATGGTGTCTAGAATTGGAGCCCTCACCCTTTCACATTGGCACTCTGTTTCTTGGCCTGGGGAGAAGCTGTTGAGGACAGCCCTCCCAGTGCCCCAGGAAGCTCTCGTACCGAATGTGGTTTCTCTTCCTAAGCACAGGGTGTCTGCTTCCACTGAGCCCTCATCATGGCAAAGAAGGTCCTAGAGTGCCATGGCTCTGAAACCCTCGAGATGCCCTTCCTGCGGAGGAGCTACTGGAATGAATGGCCTTTTTCAGAGCTGTGGAGGCTCCTGGCCCCTTGTTAGCGCAGCAGTTTCTTGCAGATCTGGCTGCCAGGTTGAAGAGAGGATGTGGTGCAGGAGACATGACTTGCCTCTTTGTTTTCACAGCTGCCAAAAGCCTATTGAACAAGAAGTCAGATGGCGGTGTCAAGGTAGGTATATCTCTAGCCCTCTCTAGGCACTTTGTCCTCCCTTTCTCTAGGAACATTGTCCTTGCTGTTTTGTTTTAAGCCTTTGTACTCAGAATAGCTAGTTCTCCTGGCCTGAGAGGGGAGAAGGGATATGTGTCTTCTCACCTAAGGTAGATGGGAAAGATGTTGGGGGAATGATCCAGGTTACAGTTTCCTAGAGCTGATCCTGACCCCTATACACCAGCCTCATCTCCAGGACTGGATTCCCTAAGTTTCTGATTTGTTTGAGCCATTTGGTTAATCTTGTCTCTCTTTGCACAATCTCTTTTAATCAAAGTAAGCCAGTGTGCCATAGTAACTCAGGCAGGGCACTGTACTGGGAACCAGAAACTACTACTTTCTTTCTGCTTTTTTTCTGTAAACCACTTCCAGATCCCAGGTCAGATGCCTCTGAGAGACTCAAGCTTCTGTAAGTGAAGCGACATGTGTGTCACAGATCATTCCCATCTGGTAAAGGAGTTTTCCTGTATGAGTCAGGGAATAAGAGGGCCTATAGTAGTGGTGACTTGGCTGAGATTTAAAAAAAAAAAAAAAAAAGTGGCTAGAAATACCCACAGGATAGAGGGTGCATAGATATTTTGGAGACAAAAGTACCCTGAGGCTGGAAACCGGATAGGAATTCATACTGTCTTGAGACCCACCAGCTGACACATTGAAGAATTTCAAACCAAGAAATTATCTAAACCATAATTTCTAACAAAAGCATAAGTTGGGCCTTTTCCCAGCTCTCTGGTTCATGAGCATGAGCAAGATGAATAAACGAAATAGGAAAATAGGTCCTCAACTAAATGGTCCAGTCCAAGAAGCTCTGGAAAGAAGCTTAAGGGGCACAGGAAGATGAGCCCATTTAGTAATTGTCTCTGAGGTATGGAGTTGGAGGTGAGGGCAAGACAGGAAAACAGCTTTTTTTTTTCCTCGTCACACTTGAATGCATTTTCTTCAAAACAAGACACATTACCTTTATAACATAAAAACAACAAAATACATATGTAAGAGTTGTCATACATAGTGATGTCCTCTGTCCAACGAGAATGCAAGATATGGTAGAAAGAAGACAGGTGTGGTGGCACATGCCTGGCATTATAGTACTTGGGAAGCTGATGTAGAAGGTTAGTAAGAGTGAGCCAGCTTGAGAGGAAAAAGCAGTCAGAATTATGCCTAGGGCTGTAGGGGTGGGGCCCTGTAGCTCAGTGGTAGAGAACAGCAAGGCCCTGGGTTTCATTCCTTGGCACTGAAGGAACCAAAAAAGCCCCTTACTAATCTGGTTGAGCTAGACTGTGGGAAATAGTGTATGCCAGATTTAGGAAGCTTTGGTAAGAGTGATGATAAGAAATTGGAAGGGCTAGAGATAGCCTTCATATGTACTGTAATAAGGAAAATAGAGAGATGTCTTAAGTGTACATGGGTGAATGGGAGAAGCAAAGAGTTGTGAGCAGAGCTGTCAAGATATGTTTTTATTTGGAGAAGAAAGATTCATAAGAATAGATGGTCAGGGATAGCAAGGGAAAATGCTCAGAACTACTGACCAGATTCTCCTGACTAAGTTGCAGTAGAGGCTACCTGAAGTCATGGTCCGGCTGCACCTGTAACACAGGGAAGGCCTGCTACAATTAGAGGCTCACCCTGGGTGGGTGGTTTTAGAAGAGTCCATGGGTTGGGCATTGGGGTGCGTCCTTGTAAACTTTGCACTGTGAAGGCAGCAGTAGGAAGGTCAGAAGTTCAGGCTATCCTGAGCCACATGGCACAGCACTGTCTCAGAAAGAGTAAATAAATAGCAATAATGAGCTGGGCGCGGTGATGAGCACCTTTAAGCCCAGCACTCAGGAGGCAGAGGCAGGAATTAGGGCAGCCAGAACTACACAGAGAAACCCTGTCTCCAAAAACCAAAAGAGGGAGGGGGAAAATGCAGAGGCAAGTAGATTTCTGTGAGTTTGAGGCTGACTTCATCTACATTGTAAGCCAGGACTATATAGAGAGACCCTGGAAGGAAGATTCATCAGACAATGTCAAGGTTTCTAGCCTTGACTGTTGGACAGAGGGGTTATGAGAAAAGTGTTAGTTCAGATGGGATGAGTTCTGCTTTGGTCTCATAGATAAGGAACAACTGGCGAATCCAATGGAAATGTTTCTAATGGCCCTGGGAATCACGTGGTATAACCCAGGAAAGCATCCATCCCTAGCCTTGAACTCTGTCTCCCCTAGAGTATTGGGACTCTAGGCCAATGCCATCGTATCCATCTTTGCGAACCCAGTGTCTGACAGACCCAACATTTTAAATATGGTTTCAAAGATGACTATCTAGTATAGCCATATAACATTAACATAAGAAGGTAATTATATATAGTCTCCAGAGCCAAGGGTGTATCTCAGTGATAGAATATTTCCTTAGCATATACAAGGTTCTTGGTTTGATCCCCTACACCACACAAAAAAACACAAACCAAAAAAAATACTGGTTTGAGCTGCTCTTGCAGAGGACCTATGTTCAGTTCCTAGCACACGTGTGACAACTCAAACCTGTCTGTAACTCTATTTCCGGAGGATCCAATGACTTTTTCTGACCCCTGTGGTCACTGCATACTCTTGGTACACAGACATACATGAACGCAAAACACCTATACACATAAAATAAGAATAAATATTTCAAAAATTGATTTCAGGATGTAGCCTGAGATTTAGATTCCAGAGGCCTTGAATGGGATTCAAAATTAACTATTGAATTTTAATGCGTTCCTTCTCCCATGTAAGTCTAACCTGAAAATTAAAAGTATAGAAGGAAAATAATTGGAGTTATATGTTATTAAGGCACTGGAAAAAAGATTTCAGCAAAGGAATTGGAAAAAGAACAGATACTGGAGAAGAACAAATGCGCAACAATGCTAGACACTGCTGGAGTGCCGAGGAGGAGGCTGTGTGGACAGAATGGCTGGGTAAACAGGAAAGTGTGTGGAGAACCTAGCTCTGTATGTCTGACTCTGCCATGTATTTGGTAAATGAGTTTAATGCTATGGGTTTTTTGGGGTTGGTTTGTCTGTTTTGTTTTCTGAGAAAAAGGTTTCACTATTGTGATGGGTTAAGAGGCCAAGAAACAAGTATTTGTTTAAGAAAGGAATGACCAAAGTTAACAGGACCAGCTACAACTGTTAGGAATATAGATCAGCCATAGAGTACTTGCCTCGCATGCACAGTTCTTAGTACTGGCAGGTAGATGACAGGGGTGTGGGAGACACAGAGAGCCTAGGAAAATATTCACAGTAGGTGTGGTAGCATGGAAATTCTTTTGTTAAAGTGTTTAACGAATATAATCCCTATCACTTAAAAAAAGTAGAAAAATTATCTAAGAAGATTTATTGGTCATCTGAAGTGGGAAATAGATCAGGATGGCAACTTTTTAGCCTTATTACTATCAGTGAAATGCAAATTGAAGCAATGAGCCTGGTCTACAGCGGGAGTGCCAGGACTACATAGGGAAACTCCACGAGGGGGTGGGGGATTTCGCCATTTTCTTAATTATTAGCTTAAGTTAGTGATGGATGTAAAGATGCAGTGTCGAAGCTGTACAGATGTTACTACCTTTTCTTCTAAGTATTCTAAAGAACTAATGCAAGACAGGGAAAGCTGAAAGCAGATAGATGTTTTATATGACATATGAAAAAATTGGAAACTGTTTTAAAAGCCAGCCGTAAATAAATGATTAAATAATAATGAGAAGTTCACTTAATAGACCATTAGAAATTTATTCACCTTGAGTTGGAGAGATGGTTCAGAAGTTCGGAACACTGGCTTCTCTGGCAGAGGACTGTAGATTAGTCCCCAGCACCCACCTCTGGCGGCTTACAAGAGCTGATCTGAGGCCCTCTCTGGCCTCTTCAGGCAGATCTGGAACTGAGTAGCCAGTTAGGAGTTGGCTCTGGTTCTAGAAACTAAACCCATGTCCTCTGCAACAGCATCAAGTCATCTGCTGAGCCATCTCTCCAGCCCCTAAGTTGTATTTTTTAAAATACAACATAACTGTAGACTCTTGTTCAACATATGATATGGAGACAGGAAAATAAAACCAACAGAAGAAAACGCACTGAAGTATTTAATCGCTAAGTGATGGGAATTGCTGTAACATCGAGGTTTCTAAACATTTTTCTGTTACTGCGACTTTTCTTTATGTTCCATACTTTTCACCTAGAGCATTCATTAATATTAGTCAGTAAGTCAAAGGTAATCTGTCTTCCCTTTCCAGTGCGCTTTTTCCTGATTCTTCAGCTAATTTGTCTTTGTTTGGATGTTTCTGCGAGATGTTTGCTACAGCTAACATGTGTTTGAGCAGATCCCATGGCTTTGAACTGGAGAACTTGAGATATGTCAGGCTTCTTTAAAGGTTGATGCTAGTCACCCAGGGTCTGTAGAGAAGTGAGCTCTACTTTTGAAGGCGGGACTGAAGGGAACCACAAATATTCAGCTTCTGTGAGGCCCCTGCACAGCTTAGCTGGTTTCAGGCCAGGGGGACCATCCAAGCTTGTTTGTTTGTTTGTTTTTTTGTTTGTTTTTAAATAAAAAGAAAAAACAAAAGCAAAGGTCATAGTTAAGTATTCTTTGAGTATTTGTTTTAATTGAGTATGGAAAAGAGGCCTGAACCCTTTAACTATAAAATTTTAAATTTACGTAGTTTTTAAATAGAAGTCAGACATGGTTTCTTAAAAGTGATCTGGCATTTAAACAATGCTCTGGTGTTCTGGTTGAGAAGGAGCCCAGTTGTGTGTGGCTGAGCCCTGAAAAGATGGGCAGAAAACGGAAAGACAGGCACTGGGAAACAGCTTCAGAAAAGGATGATTGGTTTGCCTGTAGGACAGCTTAGGAAGAACAGAGCAAGCCAGGAGAAGGCTAGGAACATACTACCCATCAGGTAAAGCAGTGCTGAAAGGAAGTAAAAGCAAAGGCAGTGGCCTTTGACAAACAGCCACTGAAAATCACCAGAACCAAGGTTGGGCCTGGACTGACACCTGGACCCCTTCTCAGGGGTAACATTAGAGACATGTACTCTGTGTTAGCTTGGGGAAAAGCCGCCTTCCCCAGATGTGGTCAGCACAGCACATATTTATTGATCCAATGCTAACTGCCAGGCTTCTGCTAAGACACTTACAAAGGCAGGCAAGATAATGGCCCTTCCTTCAAAGCATCAATACTAGCTAGTGTAGTGACCTACACCTGAGATCCCACTCTGTAGGAGACTGAGGCTAAGTTCAAGGTCAGAGTGGGCCACAGTGAGGACCTGTCAAAGGGGGAAAAAAATCACAAGAAGGGAGTTTCCTTATATATACACACACATGTAAGGAAACTCCCTTCTTTTTAGGGATAATTTTGGAAATAAATCTCATATTTGAGCATATCCAAAAGACTAATGCAATCTGGGCATGTGACATACTTAGTAGGTGAAGGCGGGGGTTAGGAGTCCATATTAATTCTTGGTCAGAGGCATCTTGAGCTACCTGAAGCCAAAGTCCAGTATGGTGTCACATACCTATGATACAACTACACGAGAGAGTAAGGCAGAGAAACTACAAATTCAGGACCAGCGTAGACTATATAGCAAGACCCTGTCTCAAAACAGAACAAAGGGCTAATGCAAAAGGAAGCCTACCATAGGTTTTTCTTCTCCTTTAATTCAAATCCAAATTATGGACAAATTTATTTTTTAATGTTTTGCATATAAATTATGCATAGTGATGGGTTTCATTATGTCATTTCATACAGGTGCACAGACTCCCGCTTGCCCTATTATCCTCTGAAATAGTCTTTTAAATATTAGTAGCTCCCTTCCAGAAAATATTTCTTCAAGTAGAATGTTAGCCCCATGGGGACAAAAACCATTTCTCAGATATGTTTATTATGCCCAGAACAACACTCAGTAAGTGGTATTGGACACTGTTACATGAATGTACAATAGTCAAACAGCAGACATATTCCAAGGAGACTTCTGTCTCCCAGTGAGCTAATTCTAAAAGTTATAATTACCCTTACCCTTTTAGTCTACGCTGGTGTGCTTTCAGTGTGCTGTTTGGTCTTAAATTTCGATGTTCTTGTTTCACACAAAACCTGAGGCCTAAGCATCTAGTGGAGGTTGAGGAGTTAGTTATGGCTTCCAGCACTCCTGTGTTTCTCTTTCTAGTAATTAGAGAAGAAGCAATAGAACATGCAAGTCTTTTAAACCAGTATGGCTGTGCTGACAGGGAATAAAGTATCAATTTTTAACCATAAAATAAAGAGTCTGCCGTCTTTTTACTTGAATAGCACTCACGGCTTCACTGAGGTCTGAGTTTAGAAGTCACGTGTTATTAAAACTGAGAACATCCTATAGCGGCTTTTGTATTTCTCTGGTCGCTACTCACCCTGACCGATGCAGGGTGAGAATATGAGTACCCTTGTTCCTGTGCCAGTCCTGTAAACTCAAACCTAAAATTTTGCAGCAGTCAGGTATGCTTGTGAACGAGCAAGGCGTGCTTCTCGGAGTACACTAAATTTCCTGTGTTTGTGAACCCAATAGAAGAGGTCTTCCCTAGCAGCTGGAGGAGCACATGCGCCTGTGGTCTGTGTGCTGTTTTAACCCCTCTGGTGCTGGACTCTGGGTTGTCCCCCATCTTCCTCTCCCCCCTCCTTTTTTCCTCCTCTTTTCCCTGATGCAGAGTTCAGGCTGGTGCACTAACCTGCAACGTCTCTGTGCTTCTCTTCTTACCTCCTCTTTCCCCTTCTCTTTCCCTTTTGCTGTGGTGTGTCCAGAAAAGGAAGTCAAGTTCCAGCGTGCACCTAATGGTGAGCCTTGCCTGCCCACCCATCTGCCCACTTCATGCTGCTTGTGCCCGCCTGCCAGCCATGCAGACCCATTCTGCCATGTGCGTGTGCGTCACTCATCCTCACTGCATGTCTGTGCTGTGTGGGCAGGTGTGGCCTGTCCTGCCAGGCGGGGGCCATTGCCCAAGGTCACCCAGTGGCCTCAAAAATGGGCATTGGAAAGTATGGTACTGTACTCCTTGCTGTGGAAGTTGGGCAGCCTCCTGCAGCCTATTGCAGGGAGTAAAGCTGATAGGGATTTTGGGAAAAGGCAGCAAGCACAGGCAGAGACCATCACTCAGGATATAAGGCCTGTTCACCAGGTGTGAGCCGCTGTTTCCTGGGGCCCCGATGTTCAGTAGACAGCCATGTAATGAGAAGAGCTATTGGTTGGCTCCTGGTTCTAAACCTTGTTCATCTGTGAAAATCCTATTTTCTTGCTTGGTCCAAGATTGTAGCCTGCCCACCCAGCCTTCAGGGAGAACAGCTACACTGAAAAACTACAATAAGTGCATCATTTCTCATGGGACACAGGGCATCAAGGGAACACAGCAGCCTAGTCATTATAAAATCATCCATTACAACCAGACATTTGTCACCTTGGGTGTTAGCTCAGTCCTCTGCAGATAAGTCTTCTCTTACCATGGAGTGCTCATCCACTGTCTGCTGCAAAGTTCTAAATGTCAACCAGGCTTTGCAGGCTGGGCACCCTTGTCCAGTTGGTCCCAACCAGGAAGTCAGCATCAGTGGTTGAGCCAGGAGAGCTCTGCCCTCTGCTGTCTCAGGATAGAAACAAAAGGCAGCAGTTGCTGTGATTTTTTTTTTTTTTTGGGGGGGGGGAGGTAACTCAGGGACTCCTTTTCAGCCTAGACTCCTATTCAGTAGCATCTTGTAGTACTTGATATTGATTCAAGATTCCATGCCTTGCCCCAGGTTTGAGGATATCTCAGCCACTGACAGCAAGCTGGGGTTATATAGCTTAGAGCTGGTCCATGAGGCCTCTGGGCAAGGCGTAGAAGAGTCTAGATGCATTCTGTGCGTGTCCTTGGAGAAGAAAAATGCATTCTGGCCATCAACATGTCTTCACTTATGCTCTGAACAGAGGCACATTTGTCTCTGTGCCTGTTGAAGAACTCAGATGATCAGGCTGCTCCTTTGTGGCTGACACTCGGAAGGAACCCAGTAAGACCAGGTTGAACCGCTCAGGGAATCGGAAGAGGCAGAGAGCATTGGTGTGATTCCCTACATTGGAGATCAGTCTTCTTCCTCCCTCTCCAGCCCCTGCACACTCCTCCTTGGCTGTGTCCACTCTGTAATGTCTTAAAAGGCAAGGAATATCCCTGGTGGTCATGTTGCCATTAGGAATATTGGTTTGCTGGGCGGCTTGTTCTTTGCTGGGAGCTGAGTGCTGGGATTACAGCCACAGCCACCACTGAGATTTGTCTGCCCTTCCCTGGAGCTCTGCCCTCACTTCCAACTGATCAAGTCTAAGATTTATCGGATGGAAGATGAAGAGCACAGTCCTGGTCCCTGAGATCTGTGGCTGTATTTTATGCCCAGAGTTGAACTCCACCTATTTCCTCTCTGGACACCACCCCATAGGCCAGGTATTCTTGTTCATTTCCTTCCTCCTCTTTTCATATAAGGCCTCAAGCTGGTATTTTAAGGGAGAAAGGAAATGCAGGTGCCAGGGGGAAGGGCAACAGGGGAGCCAGAGTTCCCACGTTTTTGGGTTGTTTTTTTGTTTTGTTTTCTGTTTTAAGTCACCATCTTTTCCACCTGTAATGTGGGAAGAAAGTCCTAAATTTCTTTGTATTTGGTGTGACTGTGTAGTGACATGGCACCTAGAGTAAAGTGGAAATTTCTAGAGAGATGCTTTAAAACAAATCTTTGGCTAGTCCTGCAGTGAGGATGCCTTCAGAGCTAAGTCTCTGGGGCTCCCCAAATTTTCCTTCTCTAATCATCTCTCTAACCATTGCTCCCATCTGCATAGTGTTACAGTTGCCACCTCAGGCCTAGCACCTCTGGGCCAGACCACGGGACAAGGGAGGTCTGGGAGTCAACCCTGACCAGCTTTGGTGACTCTGGAGGAACTAAACCATCTGTTTTCTTGTCTCAGCCACAGAGCAACAACAAAAACAGTCTCGTAAGCCCAGCCCAAGAGCCCGCGCCCTTGCAGACGGCCATGGTACCTCTGACTACGGCTTCTCCGCCTCTGACCCTGGCTGCCTCCTGCTCCTTTTCCACTTCCTCTTCTTGCCTTACCTCCCTAGGACTCCTCAGCTTTCGTCATTTTTTTTGATTCCCATAGAGCAGACTGCTCTTTGTACTGCCCTGCAGGCCCCTTGCCCTTCATTCTCCTGCTTGGCAATGCACCATCCTGCATGGCGGAACCACTGCTCCTGCTCCTTTCGCTGTTGGGGGAAAGAGTGGTCAGGGCTGCCATTTAGGCCTCCCACCCCCAAGCTGGACCCCTAGTGGGTCTGTTATGGGGGCCAGGGGGATGAGCTGCTTCAAACAGCACAGGGTAGGAGTTCTCTTGGTATCTGATCATTAGTTCTAGAGGCCTCCTTGTAGAATCTGCCTCAGCCTTTCCTTTGCATAGTCAAGAAAGAACAGGAAGGAGGACTGGACTTCCCTAGTGTTTGTCTGGTCCTGGAGAGCCGCTCTGTTCAGTTCTTTCTGGGTTCTTCAGTGCATAGAATATTATCACAGAGCTCTCACTGTTAGTGCTGGCTAGCTGATGAGCTAGCAAGGAGGAGACTGGGAACAGAGGGACAAGTGATCATGCCTTCTACTTCCTGTGGACCCTCTTGCTAACTGGTGTGGTGCCGAAGGTCCATCTAGGGAAGGCAGAAGGTGGGTGAAATGGGTACCTCCCTAAGTTGAGCTTGCCAAAGGGGCATCCTAGGTCTCACTGGGAGACATTATCTTTCTGCTTTCCCTGTGTCCCTGTCTTCTGTGAACCCCTTGATGAACACTGTTGGCAGGGCCTGACCTGTGCTCTGAATCCCACAGCTCTTCTTGTGTATTTGCCCCATGAGGCTCCAATCTAGGAAGAACCCTCAGACCCAACAAGATTCAAGTACCGAGGCCCCATCCTCTCAGCTTTCTGAGAACCTGCCTCTTCCAAGCTTCTCTTTGCCAGCCATTACCATCAACTAAATCCAGGCTTTTCTACTTCTCTGGACCCTAGTTGAGCCAGTATATTTTTTTCTTATAGGGATGGCTGGTGGGCAGGCCTCAGTGGTCATCATAGGGTCTCTAAGGGCACCATGTAAGGGTGTGGGGGATCCCTCAGAGATGAGCTTAAGTCCCAAATCAGGAGGGTAATTTTTATCTTCTCTCACAGGAACCACAAACCACCGTGGTACACAATGCTACAGATGGGATCAAGGTGAGTGAGTGGCCGCCAAGTCTGATTCGCTTCTCCCTCAGCAGGAAACAGATGGACTAAGCCACTGGGGTGTGAGCGTTCTGTGGATGCTCTGTGTAGGCTGCACCCCAAGGTGGAGGTGTTTGTGGAGTCCAGGCTAGAGGTAATAGTTAACTCCATGAGTTAAGTTTAGTGAGAAGGGGCTTTGGAGAAAACTTGGTGGATAAAGTACTTATGAGCAAGCCTGAAGACTGGAGTGTGGATCCCCAGGATCCACATAAAAGCCACATGGTGGCCCACATGTGGGAGATAGAAACAGGATCTCCCAGCCAATCTGGCTGGTTAGACTAACCAGGTTGGACTAGCAGGTTCTGGGTTCAGCCAGAGACCTTGCCTTAGTAAGTAAAGTGGAGAGCAATTGAAGAAGACAAACAGTCGGTCTCTGGCCTCCATGCATGCACTCACATCCACACATATGTGAATGCCATACACCCTAAAGAGGGAAGAGTGTAACCAGCATTCTCCTTCGTATAACTTCCCACTCAGGCTGTTTACCAACATTACTAAATACCATGGCTCTGCTCTATCAAGAGGACAAAACAAATTTTCATTTGGGGTGGGGAATGACCCAGTGGATAACATACTGATAATCAAATAAGATAAAACCCAATAGTGGTAAGTGCTCTGAAGAAAGGGGCACAAAGTAAAGAGGCCTTTAATTAAGTGGTCAGGGAATGGCCTCTTGAGGGGATTATCTGAGCTAGAAATGAACCATCAGTGGGAAGGAGGCGGACAGGTAGGCTGCCAGGCAGAGGACACTTCAAGTGCAGAGACTTGGCCTGGGTGATGCCTGAAAGAACCAAGCAGATCTGAACTTAGTGAGTGAGGCCAAAGGGATAGGAGAGTGAATAAGTTGGAGAAGCAGGCAGGGTTTTCAGGGTGGTTTACTTTGTGTGTGGGGCTAGGAGGACTGTTTGTTTGTTTCTAGACAGAGTCTCCCTGTGTAGCTCTGTCCTGGAACTCCCTATGTAGACCAGGCTAGCCTTGAATGGACAAGAGATCTGCCTGCTCCTGTCTGAGTGCTGGGATTAAAGGTGTGTGCCACTATTCCTGAAGATACCGTTTACATGTACTCCTGCAGCAAAGAGAAGTTACTAGTAGTTTTTTTTACTTAGGTGAGAGATAAAATCTAGTATTTTATAAGTTCACTGTGACCACATTTTTAGAGATAACAATTCTGAGGAGAAGGCAGGAATGGCAGTACGGAAACCTGGAAGCTGTGATAGTGATTCGGGTACAAGATGTCAGTAGCTCAGACAGAGTGTAGCTGGTTATGCATCTGAAGAGAAGTAAGAGGCAGGATTCGTGTTAAAGGTGGAATGCTGAGTTTTATTTTGGATTGACTGATGGAGTTATAACAGAAAGAGAAGAATGATGATCAAAGTTTTAGCATGAGTGACTATGTGATGCCTTTCCTGATAGGAAAGCTCAGGAAGGATACTGGGACCTGAGGAGTTTCTCGTCAAGGAGCAGGGGTGAAAGTAGAAGCTCGTGTAGGAACCCATTTCTTCCTGTTCCTCCAAGCTTCCAAGGGCTGATCACACACATGTTCTTTTTGCCCACAGGGCTCCACAGAGAGCTGCAACACCACTACAGAAGACGAAGACCTCAAAGGTAGGTGCTGGCCCTTGAAGGGGAAGGGACCCCAGCTGTGATCCAGGTACCTCAGTGTTGATGGGGCATCTATCTTTTCTGTCACTGGAACTAGGGTTGATGACTCCTTATACTTACAGGAGGGCTTGACCTAAAAGCTACTTCCATGCACTGAGATATGAGGTCCCCCATGTGATGTTAGTAGATGAAGCAAAAAAGAACTTTTTTACCAAAATCTAGACTAGTCAAATTAACGGTTTCCAGGGTCAGGGCTTAGAGAACTGTGCCTGTTGTTGATAATGAGGTTGGGCATCCCAGAGCAGAGGCATCTGCAGAAATGGGTCCTGGTTTTCCCAAGACCAAGGTAATTCTTAGAATATAGAACTTTGAGTTTTAAAATGAAGACAAAGGGTTGTGGTATAAATTTGTGGAAGAACACTTGCCTAGCCCAGCACCTCTCTTCTCAAAAAACAAAACAAACAAACAAACAAACAAAAAAAAAAACCCTGGGCTGGAGAGATGGCTCAGAGGCGTAAGAGCACTGTTCTTCCAAAGGTCCTGAGTTCAATTCCCAGCAACCACATGGTGGCTCATAACCATCTATAAGAGATCTGGTGCCCTCTTCTGGTCTGCAGGTACACAGGCATGCAGAATACTGTATAAATAATAAATAAATAAATCTTAAAAAACAAAAACAAAACAACAACAGAAAAAAACCAAGGACAGCTCCCAATTGACTCTGGTCCAGAGTTCTGGCCAGGAGTGACAGAATTAAAACAGATCTGGTGTCTGAAGCTATATTCAGCTGGCCTGTCTTTGGAGGCCTATCATGACCACAGGCCTAAACTTTGGGCTGGCCAGGATCCCAAGAGCTATACGGAATATAACCAGTGCAGTGGAATCTCCTCCTGTTCTTTGGGTTGACCTCTTAGAAGTTCTGCCTATGCTTTCAATAAGTGACCTTCTGCCAGTCCCTCAGAAAAAATAGGACTGCGCCACATGACATTGGGACCCAAAAACACCAAAAGTGTGTACATATGTTAGTACAAACAGTACTTCTAGGGCTGCAGGGAGTGTCAGGTCAGTGTGGCACTGACAGAGTACGAGGCATCTTCACTGCTAGACTTGGGGTCTCGTGCCCTCTCGAATGTCTTTTCTGGGAGCAGGGGCTCTTATGTTGGCTGTTTTAAGGCTCCTTTGGAAGCCTAGGTCTGTGAACCTCTGCAGTGTTCCCAGCTGGGAGGCCTCTCTGGCAGAGGCAGCTGAGTGGGATGTGGTCCGGTGTCCACAGCAGCCCCAGGCGTCACCTTGCCCCGGCTCTGCAGCGCCAGTGGCTTGGGTCCTGTCCGGCTTGCTCGCTCACCTGCCTTATTCTGTTTGTTTTGGCTGCTCTGCCTTGCCCTGCCCTGCCCTGCCCTGCCCGGCTAGCTGCCCCGCTCCGCACTGGGAATGGCAGCTTGGTGCCCGAAGGACGGAGCCCCCGGGACAGAACAGCCCCCTCTGCAGGCATGCAGCCCCAGCCTTCTCTCTGCTCCTCAGCCAGTAAGTGTGAGGGAGGCACATTCTGGCTTCCAACTCCCTGGCTCTTCCTGAAGCCCCTCAGGGATTCCCCAAAGAGCAGTCAGCCTAGCCCAGCTACCTGTTAGTAAGCTGTAGGGGCATGGTGTCTGCCAGGGGCAGGGACCTGCTGGAAGCACCAGTCCCAGACAGGCCTCAGTTTGGAGCCTAGAGAAGAGAAGAGTGGGTGGGGAAACGTGGTGTGGAAGTTGGGAGTAGAAAGTCCCTGGGATGTGAGCATACCTTGCTTTGGCAACAGCCAGGAAGAACATGAGAATGATGGTGGGAGTAAGGGCAGTGGTGCATTGCAACAGCCTAGGAATTGTGTCGGGGTTTAGTATTTTCTGAATCTCAGCCATATGAAAAGCATGGGCTCTGAATGAGACAGACCTAATTTTGAAATTAGCTAAGTGTGGTGATACACAGTTACAGTTCTAGTATTCAGGAGGCTGAGACTAAAGCTGAAGGATCTCCATTGAATTCAAGGCCAGTCTAGTCTAGCTACACAGTGAGACACTGTCTCAAAAGAAACAGAAATTCCAGCTATGCTACCTTCAAAAGTCTGTGAAGTATCTTAGTTTCCAAGAGCTTCAGTTTCCTTATCTGTTAAGTGGGGCCCAGTGAAGGGGTCCCCACTTGAAGTAGTTGGCAGGGTTCCTGAGATTCATGTTTTTGTCTGTAGTTCAGTGTTAAGTATGCCTCTCTTGGTTTCTTTGCCCCACATTGTCTATCCTTACAGAGTTTCTAAATCCAGTCTTCTTTACCCACAGGACCCCAGGCAGGTCCTCCAGATTAGTTTGATGGCACTCTCAGGGAAGTGTTATGTTAGACATACCAATGCTTGCTTCTCCAGAAAAAGAATGGAGCTCATTGGTCCCCACCCCCCGAACCTCTTCTTGTTCACATAGGGCTGCCCACCATCAGTGGTCTATGTGGAGGTCCCTCCTGGCTGCACCTTCAGCTGTGCTGTCCCCTCCCAGATACTCCCCTTGGCTGTGCTGGCCCAGCCATGTCATGCTGGTACTGTTCTAATGCTCGCATTTGTCTGTCTTACAGCCTCTTGCACCTGTGAGAAAAGGCTTGTGGCCTGGACCAGCCTGGGGCTCCAGTTACAGTCAGGGTTAGCCTGAACTCAGTCCAAGCTCGCCCTTACGCTAGAGACACCCCCTGCTAATAGTGGCCCTGTCTGTAAGTGAGCTAACCCTGAGAGCAGGATGTCACCATGTGCCCCTTGGGTAGGGAAGGAGGGCACCAACCTACCTGCCTCTCAGTCTTGTCTTGATTTTCTGTAGGAACACATCCTCGTATGAGAATTGCTATAGGTTTCTAGGTTTTTTGTTTTTTGTTTTTCAGCAGCTTATTCAAGGGCAATGTGGCTAATCTCTTTGTGAGAGACTGTCAAAGGTATTCGTGGTCCCAAGATCCATTATCCCAGAAAAACTCCATGGAAGAGATGAGTGGTGTAAAAAGAACCAAGTATCCAACCTAGTCTGTTCATGCTTTGGGAACTTCATCTCTAGCTTTGATTTTGCCCCCAGGCTAAGTTCTGTCCAAGACTAAATTCTGGACCACTGGATAAGGGCTATGAGTGTGGTAGTAACTGCAGCCTAGCTGAGCCCCTTCTGGTGAGAAAAGTAAGTGGTTAGAGACAGAACAGCCATATCTAAAGTTGATAAGCCTGCTAAGGCTGGAATATAGAAACTGACTAGAGGGCTCATGATATAATAGGCTACTCAGCTGCTAAAAAGATGTTTTCTGCAACCTACTTGTTGATGGAGAAGGTGGAAAAGGCCACAGACCCACAACTACCGGATAGGCTTAGAAAGGAGGTAGTCCTTGGCTCTGCAGATGCCAGAAGGGGGTTGAGGAGAAGAGTGGGCTTACTCCTCCTGCACAGGGCCTTAAAAGACAAGAGGAGGAGGGTGTCTTTAACAAAAGATCACAAGGGATCCCTGAAGGACTGAGGAAGGCTCTCTTGTCCCTCTAGAAGTTGCCCAGCAGGTAAATCAGTGGATTTTTTTCCTCCCGACAGTGCGAAAACAGGAGATCATTAAGATCACAGAACAACTGATTGAAGCCATCAACAACGGAGATTTTGAGGCCTACACGTGAGTAAAGACCCATTGCCTTGAGATGTTGATTGTCTCCCAAGTCCACCTACCTCTCTTTCCCAAAAACTGTCTGGGACGCGCAGGCTGGATATTAAGCTGTGTCCCAGTCAGCCCCTATGCCCCTAGGCTAGGGTCCCACCCAGGTAGACTCCCCACAACTGAGCCTGACACCGGGTGAATGGGTAGGATTGCTAAGTGGCTCTGCAGGCAAACCCTCAAGAGTGTTGTCTTTGTTTGTTTTTTTTTGTTTTGTTTTGTTTTTTTGTTTTAATTAATTTATTTTTTTATTAATTACAGTTTATTCACTTTGTATCCCAGTTGTAGACCCCTCCCTCATCCCCTCCCAATCCTATCCTCCCTCTTCTCCTCCCATGCCCCTCCCCAAGTCCACTGATAGGGGAGGTCCTCCTCCTCTTCCCTCTGACCCTAGCCTGTCAGGTCTCATCAAGACTGGCTGCATTGTCTTCCTCTGTGGCCTGGTAAGGCTGCTCCCCCCATCAGGAGGAGGTGATTAAAGAGCCAGCCACTGAGATCATGTCAGAGACAGTCCGTGTTCCCATTACTATGGAAACCACTTGGACACTGAGCTACCATGGGCTACATCTGTACAGGGGTTATCTCCATGCATGGTCCTGTTTGGAGTAATAGTGTTGTCCTATCCAGTATAGCCAATAGCTGACCTGCTGTGAGACAGATACAGCTGATGAAGAAGGCACATAATTCCCACCGAGGCCTGACGGGCTGTGTTTTTGCCCTCTACCCCATCCCCGGCCCTCTTTTCTGCAGGAAGATTTGTGACCCAGGCCTCACTTCCTTTGAGCCAGAAGCCCTTGGTAACCTCGTGGAGGGGATGGATTTCCATAAGTTTTACTTTGAGAATCGTGAGTGGGTTCGTGCTGCTGACATACTCCTGCCTGCCCTTCTACCCCTGCCTCTGTCCCCACCCACCCTTTACCCTAGTTACCCTTCTTCTCCTTCTCTGCCCTTCCTGCTGCATTCTGCTCTGTATACTCGCTTCCTTGTGCCCTGCCAGCTTTTAAATGGCACTGCTTCAAAGCTGAGTGCCCATTCATTTGGCGGCTGTATCAAGGCGCTGTTGATCATCACCATTAGGGTCATTGTATTCGCCTAAGCATCACCAAAGACAGACTGTAAACTCTTCAAGATTAAGAAAACCTCAGCAAGTAGTAATAAAGCTTTGTGTCTGCAGGGTTCACAATAAAGGAAATTAAAAACAGGATAAGAATGTGTAAGCAAGTAGTAGCACTAATGGTGATCAGAGAGGTCAGACATTGTGGCGAGGACACCCTGGACACTGAGGGAGCCAAGCATCTGGATGGGGGAAGTTTATAGTCTGAATAGTTCCTGGAAGTCCCAGAATTGAATCATCACACCCTCCATCTCTTTCTCCACTTTCCTAGACCCTCATTCTTCAGTTGTCCTTCCTCTTGTCTGCTTTATCTGAGGCGACTCTTATTCTGCCCTGAGTTTTATGTTGTAGCTATTTCCCACCCCCACCCTGCCTCTCCACAGCCACAGCTGCCTGCATAATCCCTTAGCTGTCTAAGTAATCCTGATAGCCAGAAGCAGTGTTTCTCTTCATTCCAAGGGAGGTCTCTTACAGCCTCTGTAGCCTAGGAATGAACTAAAGGGAATCTGAGCAGAAGCATCACCACATGCAAGGCATATGCTGATAATGGCATTCCAACTTCCTTTGCTTTCCCAAACCCAGAGAGCCCTGGGAACCTGAGTGACAGCTTGAGCTGGGTGCTTTGGGGATTTCAAACTTTAATGTGCCTTTTTAAGTCACAAATTGATTTTGAATGTATTGCTTTTATGATTTTTCTCTTCAGCCTTACTTTAGGGGCAAAATAAGCTTAGGACTTTTAAATATCTGTCTAACCAAGTAGAAAAACCACAGGCTTTTATTAGAACCACATAGTCCTGAGTTTAAATATTTTATTTTATTTTACTTTTTCTCCTCCTTATAGTGAAGAAAATAATATCGGTGAAGAAATTCATCTCTTGCATGTAACACCTCAGCATAATACCTAATGAAATGACTAGTCGCTATTATTGTTACCCACATTTCTCTTTCTTTTGGATGAAACTAATGTAATAGGGGACCTTGGCCTCTGGCTGGGAATATGGGGCCACTTGGGGATTCTAGAAATGGCTGCTGGTGCAGCCTGGCAGGAATATGTGAGTACCCAAGCCTAAAGCCTACCACCCCCCACCCTGCCCCCTGCAGTCCTGTCCAAGAACAGCAAGCCCATCCACACCACCATCCTAAACCCACATGTCCACGTGATTGGGGAGGACGCAGCTTGCATCGCCTATATCCGGCTCACGCAGTACATCGACGGGCAGGGCCGGCCTCGCACCAGCCAGTCAGAGGAGACCCGGGTGTGGCACCGCCGCGACGGCAAGTGGCTCAACGTCCACTATCACTGCTCAGGGGCCCCTGCCGCACCGCTGCAGTGAGCTCAGCCACAGGTGCGCCTGGCGGGAGAGAAGGGCCTGGGCGGGGAGAGGTAGCGATCCGGGAAGAGGGACGGACCATCGTAGAGGCAGCAAAGACTGGGCAGCGTAGTTTTGATAGGTTGTGCTTTGTGATCAGACAGACTCCAGACTTGTTGCATGTACTCTTCCTCCTGCTAAGCCTCAGTTTCTTTAGTTATCAAAAGAGGGGGATAGTGGTTCTCCATCCACTCCTGCCTGGACCGTGAGGATTAAGATACTTTAAACAGTAGCCTATCCCTCCGTCCCCTGCCCTCTCGAGCGACTTAGCCTTGTAGACTAAGATTCCCAAGAACTTCTCTGTGTTCATTATCCTGTTCTATCACCACCTTCCATTCTGTTTGACAGGGGCATAAGGAGATTCCAGCTAGAGGTTGAACCTTGGAAGCCAGTGACTCTGGAGGGCCTGAGTGACAGCGGCAGTCCTGTTGGTTTGAGGTTTAAAACAATTCAATTAAAGCGGCAGCAGCCAATGCACGCCCCTGCATGCAGCCCTCCCGCCCGCCCTTCGTGTCTGTCTCTGCTGTACCGAGGTGTTTTTTACATTAAAAAAAAAAAAAAAAGAAAGAAAAAAGAAAAAGATTGTTGAGAGAAAGAGAATGGAATTCAAACCATGATGCGTTTTAAAACAACTGATAGCCCTTGGGCTTGCAAGAAGGCAGGAGTTTGTGTGACGTTCATCCAGGCATAAACAGTGGGCTCACTCACCCACCAGCTTTGAAGAGGTAAGCTTGGCCTCAGGCCCCCATGGACTCAGGGGGACCAGGCAAGGACTCTTGACAAAGCTCTGGGAGCCATGGTGTGGTTGCAGCCCCAGAGGTGGCCTGATCATCCAGGTCTGAGTGGACTTCTTCAGAACATGCATTGACGATGAGTGAGATGGAGGAAAACACCATGGCTGTTGGACCTACTTGGGAGAGAACACAGCACTCCCAGCCTGCTATGGAGGTGGCTGCGAAGCAGAGGCTTCGGGACCGAAGGCCTGGACTCACTGGACTGTTCCAGTTGTCGTGGACAAGAAGAGATTTGGTGCTGTAGAAGTGTGCCCGCTACGAAGCTGATGAGAGACCTCACATTAGTCTGACATGCCCTCACTCATCCATTTCTATAGGGTGCACAGTGCACGTGGGCCTGGCACTGAAGCCTGATTTCTGCAGATGGGAAGGGGGAGGGGTTGCTACTTTGCCTCCTGTTGGTTTTCTTAACAAGGAGAGACCCAGACCTTGGCCAGGGCTCCTTTTGCCACTTTTGGCAGTTCTGTTACTGTGTTGATCTGGACCATCGTTGTCTTGGATTTTCATGGTGGTGGTCCCCATGCTGACGCTCATCTGGGCCTTCTGCCAAGTGCCCCTTTGAGATGGGAGGAGTGAGGCAGTAGCCTAAGAGTTGGTTGTTTCTATGCATTCTGGCCGCCCCCTGGGCTGCCTCTCTTCTTCCATGCTGCACGCCCATCTCTCCCTGTGTTTGAGATTGAACTGACTGCTTGGGTGAGGAGTGTCCTCATTGAAGAGGCTCTTTACTGACCAACCGAAGTACAGACTTTCTGCTGGACAGTCTGCATGGGCATCACCCCCTCACCTGCATGTACCCAAAAAGGGGGTCCAGAGCCAAGGCTCCTGCATTCATTGTCCCTCTGTGCTCAAGGAGTTTCATTCCAGGAAGAAGAGATCTATAACTTAAGCATATAACAGAAGATAATGGAGGAGCAATTGGTCATAGTCTGGTTCCCTCCCACCAAACAACTTACTATTTGCATTTGGGGGGTGAGGGAGGTGGGTAAGGTTGCAGCTCCTTGGCTGGCCTTCAGGAGGCACAGGAGCTGGGAAAAAACAGAACTACAAACTTTGGAACCAGCTGAGAAGAGGAGACACTCATAGGTGCTGGTGCTTGAATTTAGCTAGGCTCCTCAAGCACCGCCTGCATGCCTCAGACCCTGGACCCTAGTCCCTTCCTGCCCTGCAGCCTGCAGTGCCAGCCCACAAATACCTTCCCAACAGGGTTTGGTTTCGCTGGCTTGAAGACAGCAAATGGTCTTAGAGCTCATTGAGACCCATAGCTTCATATGGCTGCTCCAGCCCCACTTCTTAGCGTTCTTACTCCACTTCTGGGGCTAATGTCAGCATCTATAGACTATTAATAGACTATTTAAAAAAAAAAAAAAGAAAAACACCTTTTAAACAGGAAATGGAAGGCATTTGATGCAGAACTTTTGCATGATGACATAGAAATAATTTAAAAATAGTGTTTGTTCTGAATGTTGGTAGTCCCTTCATAGCTTTGTTACAATGAAACCTTGAAGATATTTAATAAAATAACCTTTAAACAGTCCATTGTGTTGTTGCTCTTGGAGGCTCATGGCCATGAACTTGGATTTTAGCAGCCTGTGTGACAGGGCTTCACTAGGAGACAAACATCTTTTCATCCATTCCCTTGGGGCGCAAGGAAGAAAACTTCTCATAAACTCAGCCTGGAGTGCTGAGTCGGGGTTGAGGGGGTGGCTGGGAGGAAGTAGGCTCTTAAAAGGTGGACTGTGATTTCGCCCCGCCCTCGGTGCGCGGCTCCCTCCCCCTAGCGGGGCTGAGTGGACCGGCCTGGGCCCTGAGCCCGCCCCGACGCTCCGCAGACCGTGCCACCCGGCGTGGAGGACGGGGTCCGCTCCGCTGGGCCGGGCGCGAAGCCGAAGGCCTGGGCGGCTGCGGCTGGGCTGAGCACCGCGGAGGGCCGTTGGCTTATCCTAGATCCCGCTGGCGCGGCGGCCACGCTGAGAGGGCGCGCGGACCCGAGCGGACACCTCGAGCCGCAGCGCGCCGCCTCTCCCCCTGCTGGGAGCCGCAGTTGGGTCCGGCTGCGGCGGAGCGTTCGCTCGGAGATGGCGGAGCCGCCGCGACGCGGCCCGAGGCCCGGCGAGCAGGGAAGCCGGGCGGCCCCGGGGCGCGGCGGGGCCCGCGGAGAGCGGGGACGCCGCCCACTCCTCCGGGTGAACCATCCTTGAGAGCAGCTCCCGTCCACGCTCGCCTCCAGTTTTTCCCATCAGACTTCTCGTGAGTGTCGCCACCGTAACCAGCTTGCAGGGTCGTCCTGGGCGGCCCCCCTCCGCCCCTGCGCGCCCCTGCCCTGTGTCCCGGCCGCGGGCCTCCCCTCACTTGCCTCTTTCCGGTCACTTCACCCGGGTCACACGGGGCTCTTGCAGCCGGTGCTTGTCTGGATGTGAACTCTCGGCCACGCCCCTGCCCCTGCCCCTCCAGCTCCCCCACCTGTGGGCTCCCTATTTCTTTGGTGATCCCGGAGTTCCCGTAGGAGGGTCCCTCCATCCTCAAGGCCAGGTCCCCAGTCGGTATGCCTTCCTCCCACAACCTCTGCCCTGATGTTTTTCCAGTGGTGGACCCACCCCTCCAAGCCTCCTTGACCCTGTATTTGCCGCCCACTTTGGCTGACGACCCTTGGGTTTCTCCTTCTTCAGAAACTTTCCACTGCCACACACATGTTCTTCCTTCACTATTAGTCATCCTACTGCTTCCCCCAAACAGTTCTCACATGGCCCCCCCCCCCCCCAACTTCTCTGCCTCCCCTAGGTATGAAGCTCAGATGCAGTGGTTACAGCGCGGAGCTTGACAGGCCTGACCTTTGAATCCCAGTTCATTCACTGACAAAGCTTTGTGATCTTGGGTAAGTTACTAAACTTTTCTAGGCCTGAAATTAGGTGTGTGTAAAGTGGGAACTAACACTAGTTCTGAGTGTTTTCCCTTCCTCCTGGAGCTGGTTTTAAGTGCAGGTGCTTCTTGGTTTACAGTGGCGTTCACCCCGATAAACCTTAGATACCCTAAACTAGAAGTGCATATAGCACTTCACCTCACCTATCGACCACAGCAGCTCCTCACTGCCCTTTGCTGTGTGAAGTCAGTTGCTTAGCCTTCTGGTTGTGTGGCTCAGTAGGAACTTGCAGTATCTCGAATTACAGGAAGAGTGTTGTGTATAAATAAATCACCTACCTTAGGAACGAGTTAAAATTCTAGGGCCTCGGGCTGCTAACCCCAGAGAGCACTTGCCTGGCGTGGGCCATGCATTCCGTCGCCAGCACCGAGACCAAAACCCAAAACAGTTTGAAGTCTACTTTATGCTAAATGCTTGCTATTTACACATTGATTTTTGTTGTTGTTGTTGTTGTTGTCGGTTTGCTTTGGTTTTTCGAGAAAGGCTTTCTCTGTGCAGCCCTGGCTGTCCTGGAACTCACGGTGTAGACTAGGCTGGCCTCGAACTCAGATTCTTCTGCCTCTGCCTCCCAAGTGCTGAGATTAAAGGCGTGCTTTACTACTGCCTGCCTTTGTTTGCACATTGGAATAAATTATAGGTCTATTTATTCCATTTTAGGTCTAGGTCTCATTGTATATGCAAAGCCCTCAGAAGAATATCCAACACTCAATAGATGCTTTTTTTCCCTCTTTTTTGGTTTTTTGAGACAGTGTTTCTCTGTGTAGAAACAGAGAAACACTGTCCTGGACTCACTCTGTAGACCAGGCTGTCCTCAAACTTACAGAGATCTGCCTGCCTCTGCCTCCTGAGTGTTACCGTACCTGGCTATAGAGACTATTATTAACATAGGTGATACATTCGAAGTATAACTTCCTCTCTGGGAGTTCTCCCTACTGTTTTCCCTAAAATTTTCTGTTAGAATGCAGCTGTTCCTGCCAGCCAGTAGTGGTGTACACCTTTAACCCCAGCACCTGGGAGGCAGAGGCAGGTGGAGAGTTTGAGGCCAGCCTGGTCTACAGAGTCAGTTCCAGGACAGTCAGGGCTACACAAAGAAGCCCTGTCTCGAAAAAAACAAAACAAACAAACAAAAATAATTCAGTTCATCCCATGACCTCTTTCTTCTTCTTCTCGCTCCCTCCCTCTTCCTCCCTTCCCCCCTTTCTTTTTCTTCCCCCCCCCCCCCCCCCCCCCCCCCCCCCCCTTTCTTTTGGCCCCCCCCCCCCCCAAGCCTGGCTTTGCTTCTACACTAGGACTCCAGCCCCGTCACAGTGGTTTGTTTTGTTTTGTTTTTTTTTAATTTATTTTTGTTTCATGTGCATTGGTGTTTTGCCTACATATATGTCTGTATGAGGGTGTCAAAACCCCTAGAACTCTGTTCTGCTGTGTTGGTGCTGGGAATTGAATCCAGGTCCTCTGGAAGAGCAGCCAGTGCTCTTCACCACTGGAGAGATCTTCAGCCCCTCTTCACAGTTTTTATTCTGTCTTCCAGCTCTCTTATGTTGATTAGTTTTAGCCATGCCAACGCTGAACTCTAAATAAATCATCTCTAGATTCTGAAAGAATCTTATCTGTGCCTAATCACCCCTGAGGTACATGTACTGAAATGGGTGGTAGAGAGGGATTGCCAGCTACTGACCTGCCTAAGAATGGCTAAAATAAAAAGTAACTGTAAACTTCCAGCAGTCTGTTTGAGAAAAAGAAAGACAGGTTAGATTTCCTTAAAACTGTTTTCTGATTGTCTGACCTTCGATTCACTTTCTATAGCTGGACTCAGTCCTTCAGATCCCTCCAGGTTAGCTCAGGGACCGTCCTGGAGTGGGGATATAGTAATAGTTTGGTTACTTTAGGAAGGAGACTTAGAATGGATGGGAGATGACCCTCGATTTGGCTTTCTGACTTTTCTCAAGTGCTAGTGATGACATGCCCTGCCCTGGGCGTGCATTTGTCTCTTCTCTCCCAATTCTGGCATGGGTGGAATGAAGGGCATGGGACAATTTTTCACAAGTAGTGGAAAGAAAATCCCCTCAAATTCTGGGCTCAGAAGATAATCAAATAATTAGTTCTCAGTACTTCTCAGGTTCCCCCACCGTAGTGTCCGCATGACCGCAAGTCCGTTAGTACTGTTGGCTGTGGTAATGAGTGTGCTTGATGTAGAAGATTAAGACTCATGAGTTTCTTCTATCTGATGTTTTGTTGGATCATGAGACTTCTAAGATGTGCCATCCATTTGTTATAGAGAGCTCATTGGCAAACTTCTCAGTCACAGGATGGGAATCGTCAGAGTAGACCTCTGTTCATCCTCCTGGCTTTTGGTCTCTTTGGATAGGCTCTTAATGTGAGTTACTGCCCTAGCTTGAGCATTGGGGAATTTGGACATTCATTTGGGTATTCTAAGAAAGAGAACAAGCTGTGAAGCCAAGGTATGGGATTCAGCTTATATTCTTCTATAGAAGTTTTACTTTTTTCTAAAGAATAAAGTGTCTGGGCTAGGGAAAGAGCTCAGTGGGTAAACATGAGGATCTGGGTTTGGACTCCTAGTACCCATGAAAAGCCAGGAATGTGGTGGTATACATCCCCAGCACAGAGAAATGAAACCAGGGGTTTGCTAGCCAGCCATTCTAACTGGAACAGAGAACTTCAGGTTCATTGACAGACTGTCTTGAAAATTTGAGAGCAGTAAAGGAAGACACTGATATCGGCCTCTGGCCTCTAGACACACAGACACTCACATGTGTACAGGCATGCACATACCCAGAGGAGATCATCAAAAATGCCTGGGGTAAGGGATGGGCTAAGGAGAATGATTAGTGACAAGCTTTCAAAGGAAGAAATAATCGACCAATTTCTCTACTTTACAGATTGTGGGCTCCAACCTTCTGAACTTTGCTCGTCTCTGATGTAAGAACCTCCACCAGAGCTGAGGGAGCTCAAGCTTCAGCCTGAGGCATGGGCCAGGAGGCCATGGTGACCTGAGACCAGTGGACTCTGTCCATTAGACCCTGTTGCTCCTTCTGCCTCCCTTATCCTGTATTGAAGGAATTGTGTTCATCTCATCAGGGAACTGACCCTAGGAGAATTCCTTCCCCTTATTTTCCAATTCTTCTGCCCTACCAAGACAGTTCCAGGCCATAGAACTCCTACCTCCCCTCTCCAGAGGTAGTCCCCCTCCCTCCCTCATTCCTCCTCGCCATGCTCCAGCTGTGGAAGGTGGTACGCCCTGCTCGGCAACTGGAACTACACCGCCTCATACTGCTGTTGATTGGTTTCAGTCTTGTGTCCATGGGATTCCTGGCTTACTACGTGTCCACCAGCCCCAAGGCCAAGGAACCTTTGCCTCTACCCTTGGGAGACTGTAGTAGCAGCGGGGCAGCTGGTCCTGGCCTTGCAAGGCCACCAGCCCCACCTCGACCCCCAAGGCCTCCAGAAACAACTCGAACAGAACCTGTGGTCCTTGTGTTTGTGGAAAGTGCATACTCACAATTGGGGCAGGAGATTGTGGCCATCTTGGAGTCTAGTCGTTTTCGTTATAGCACTGAGCTAGCACCTGGCCGAGGGGACATGCCCACGCTGACTGATAATACCCGTGGCCGCTATGTCTTGGTCATCTATGAGAACCTTTTGAAGTATGTCAACTTGGATGCCTGGAGTCGAGAACTGCTGGATCGGTACTGTGTGGAGTATGGCGTGGGCATCATTGGCTTTTTTCGAGCCCATGAGCATAGCCTACTGAGTGCCCAACTTAAGGGCTTTCCCCTTTTCCTACACTCAAACTTGGGGCTCCGGGATTACCAAGTAAACCCTTCTGCCCCACTACTACATCTTACCCGCCCTAGCCGCGTGGAGCCAGGACCGCTGCCTGGTGATGACTGGACCGTCTTCCAGTCAAATCATAGCACCTACGAACCGGTGCTTATCGCCAGCCATCGGCCAGCGGAGCTCCCTGTGCCAGCACCCATTCTTCGACGGGCCCGTCTCCCCACTGTGGTACAGGACTTGGGACTTCATGATGGCATTCAGCGGGTGCTGTTCGGACACGGCCTTTCTTTCTGGCTCCATAAGCTTGTTTTTGTGGACGCTGTCGCATACCTCACTGGGAAGCGCCTCTGCCTAGACCTTGACCGCTACATCTTAGTGGACATTGATGACATCTTTGTGGGCAAAGAAGGCACTCGCATGAAGGTGGCTGATGTAGAGGTCAGTTTTTCTTTCTTCTGTTTATTTTGCTAGAACATTTACAGCCTCTGGCTGTCAGGTTCCCTGCTTTGATTCTGAGATGATCATAGACACATTTTATAGTATGTATAGTATGCTTCTTATAGGTGGAAAGAAAGCTGCCTACTATGTGTTTCTCACGCAGTCTGTTTTCTCATGTTTCGGCATTTCTCTACTATCCTTCCAGGCTCTGTTGACCACCCAGAACAAACTCAGGACCTTAGTTCCCAACTTCACCTTCAACCTGGGCTTCTCGGGCAAGTTCTATCATACTGGTGAGCTTTTTGCCCTGTTTTATCAAGTTTGATCTGTCTCTAGTATTGACCCCAGGGTACACAAATTGGAGAAAAAGACAAAGTTTGGGGACTTAATGCAGTGATGAGCTAGTGAGGATTTGGATTAGCATAGGTGGCAGTGAAGCAAACAGAAAACCTTGAGCCCTGGGCAGGGGTCAGTAATGGCTAAAGGATGGAAGATGGTCAGTGTTATTACAAAACAGAGGGCATAGCAGTCAGTGTGCTGACAGGGACGGAGGAGGAGGACGCCGGGGACGACATGCTGCTGAGGCACCGCGGAGAGTTCTGGTGGTTCCCGCACATGTGGAGCCACATGCAGCCTCACCTGTTCCACAACCGCTCTGTGCTGGCCGAGCAGATGCGGCTCAACAAGCAGTTTGCCTTGGTGAGGCTCTTGAATCTCTTTCCTGTGCTTTCTCCCAGAGATAACGTTTCTTTTCTAACCCTCCCTGTGGATACCTTCTCCCTACCCTTTCCAGTTTTCTTTCTTTGGAGGCATCCCCACCCTCGCTACCCTCTACTCCCCAAACTTCACCAGGTCCTGGTGAGAGTCTATGCCATTCCCAGGAGCATGGGATTCCTACGGATCTGGGCTATGCTGTGGCCCCCCACCACTCTGGCGTGTATCCCATCCACACGCAGCTCTATGAGGCCTGGAAATCTGTCTGGGGCATCCAGGTGACCAGCACTGAGGAGTACCCCCATCTCCGCCCTGCTCGCCACCGCCGTGGCTTCATTCACAATGGCATCATGGTGAGGAAGTCCCACTACAAATTTCAAACATTTAGACAGCTTTCAACCAGCATGGACCTGTGCCTCCTCAAATACCAGCCCAAGGCATCCACAAAATAATAAATTTTGTTACTATAACTTCAGACCAGGCCTTTGTAAATTCAGGGAATTCCAGTGCCTTCCTAACTTTGGTCCTTAATCTGCTCTCTGTTTTACCATTTAAATCTCATCTATCCCTGTGTTTTCTTTTCCTCTCAGGTGCTCCCTCGGCAAACATGTGGCCTCTTCACTCACACAATCTTCTATAATGAGTATCCTGGTGGTTCTCGTGAACTAGATCGGAGCATCCGAGGTGGAGAGCTCTTTCTGACGGTGCTGCTTAACCCGGTAAGGTGTCAAAAGGGGAAGACTAGGGAGCCAAGGTGTTCTCAAGCCCGTGCCTTTGCTCACTAAAGCCGATTCTAAGATAGGGTAGCTCTCAAGGCTCACGTGCAGGCATCTTCTTGCAGATCAGCGTCTTTATGACCCATCTGTCAAACTATGGGAATGACCGGCTGGGGCTGTACACCTTTGAGGGCCTGGTGCGCTTTCTGCAGTGCTGGACACGACTGCGCCTGCAGACCCTTCCTCCTGTCCCTCTTGCGCGAAAGTACTTTGAACTTTTTCCTCAGGAACGAAGCCCCCTTTGGCAGGTAAGGATGGTGCTCAGGCTGACTAGAGATCTGATGGGGGTCAGAGTTTATGAGATTAGTCCTTATCAGATTCATGGCCTAACCTTCAGAATCCCTGTGATGACAAGAGGCACAAAGATATCTGGTCCAAGGAGAAAACCTGTGATCGACTCCCTAAGTTCCTCATTGTGGGACCACAGAAGACAGGTAAATTATGCACAGCCAGTTTTCTCCCACTGCCTTCTCGTACCTGCTGCTGATTAATCAGAAATTTCGTGTGCTTGCATGCATGTGTGTGCATGTGCAGGGCAGCTTGACAGGGTTATTCTCACAGCCTGTTGTTTGGAGTTTTATCTGGGCGTTCTTGAGACAGGCTTTCTCTGTGTAGTTCTGGTGTCCTGAAAGTCACTGTGTAGACTAGGCTGGCCTCAGACTCACAGATCTGCCTGCCTCTGCCTCTGCCTCCCAAGTGCTGGGATTAAAGGTGTGCACCACAATATTTTTTTAATTAAATTAATTTAATGTGTGTGTGTGTGTGTGTACATGCATGCATACATACATATACAGGGTAACTTGAGAAAATCAGTCTGTCCTTCCCCTGTGTAGATCCTGATGAGTCACACTTAGATTATCAGACTTGGTGCAACAGTGAGGCACAGAGCCACCGCCACAGCCCTGAGACGGGAGTAGTTTTCTGTTAACCCTCGATGTATAGCTTAGTTATCTGTAGAGAACTGGATCTGTTGGCTCACCGGTAGCACTAGCAAGCACTTAAGAGGCCAGGGCAAGGGATTACAGTGAACTCAAAGCCAGTTTGGGCTACATACTGAGTCCCAGGCTAGCCTGGGATATAGAGAGAAGACTGTTTCATTGGTTATTAAAGACAAGGTTTCTCTGTGTAGTTCTGGCTGTCTTGAAAGTCACTGTGTAGACCAGGCTGGCCTCAAACTCAAGAGTTCTGCCTGCCTCTGCCTCCTGAGTGCTGGGATTCCTGGGATGTGGCACCACCAGCAGCTGGTGCTAGAAGACCCTGTTTAAAACCAGGAAATACTACACTACTGCTAAAGGACATGTAGCAGGACTTTCCAGGGCAGCTGTGGTGGCAGTTGTATTTTTCTTTAGTCTTTTGAGAGTTACACCCAGGGCCTTGCACATGCCGTCTCTGTCCCACTCGGCTGACACCAGCTCCCATCTGTGGAATTTTTTTCTAATGTTTAGTTTTTGAGACAGGGTCTCGCGTCACCCAGGCCAGCCTTAAAATCCCCTGATCACTTTGCTTCAATTTTCCAAGTGCTGGGATTCCATTTATAAGTCACTATACCCGGCTTCATCTGGAGAGTGTAAAAGATACATAAATAGGGCAGAGCTGTTTGCTGAGCAGGCACAAACCCTGGGTTCCAGTCCCAGCATAAAGCTAGCATGGCGGAACAGGCAGAATCAAAAGACCTCACTTGCTATACAGCCAAGGCCACCCTGTGTTGTACAGCAAGTAAGGCCAGCCTAGGCTGTCTCAAAAATCTTAGATAGGGCTGGACAGGTGGCTTAGTAGTTAAGAGCACTGATTGCTTTTCCAGAGGACTCAGGTTCAATTCCCAGCACCCATATTGTAGCTCACAACAACAACTGTCTGTGACTCGAAGATCTGACACCCTCACACAGACATACATGCAGGCAAAACACCAATGCACATAAAATAAAAATACATTTAAAAAATATTTTTAAAAAGTCTATTAGATAACCAGACTTGGTTGTTCAGGCTTGTAATCCTAGCAGTTTGGGAGGCAGAAGTATCAGCTTCAGGGTCTGCCAGGCCACAGAGCATATTTAAGGAAGCCTGGGCAATTTTGTAAGACCTAATCTCAAAATAAGAAAAGTAAGAAGGTCAGAGGCCACAGCTCAGTGTGAGAGCATGAACCATGTGTGAAGCTCTCGACTCAGTCCTGAGTGCTAAGGGGGGGGGGGGGTGTCTGCAAGTGGTTCTAATCAGGTGAAGGTGAAAGCCCTGTCTAACCCAGGCTTGGGCCTCTCTCAGGGCTTCCTTCCCTCACTTTACTTAGCTGAAGGGAGTTTTACTACCCACAAATGAGTATTTTCTTACTTCCTTCAAATTCATGCTGTTGAGCTGGCTGTTTTCCTGGAACAGGCTGCTCTTTCTCCTCCCTACAGGCACCACAGCTATTCACTTCTTCCTGAGCCTGCATCCAGCTGTGACAAGCAGCTTTCCTAGCCCCAGCACCTTTGAGGAAATTCAGTTCTTCAATGGCCCTAACTACCACAAGGGTATTGACTGGTGAGACTGGGTCCCCTTGAGTGCTCCTCAGAGTAGTGTTGCCTTCTCCAAAAAATAACCCATGGCAGCTCCTGCCAGCACACGAGCATCTGGTCTTGCAAGTGAGATTTTTCTTCTCTTTCCTATGCTACTGTGTAGGTACATGGACTTCTTCCCTGTTCCTTCCAATGCCAGCACTGACTTCCTGTTTGAAAAAAGTGCCACCTACTTTGACTCAGAGGTTGTACCACGGCGGGGGGCTGCCCTTCTGCCAAGAGCCAAGGTCATCACTGTGCTCACCAACCCTGCTGACAGGGCCTACTCCTGGTACCAGGTTTGCCTGACGATAGGGACACATTCGGTCTTGAGGGAGAGGTGGAGAAGGTAGTAGCTGCTAGAGAGACAAAAAGGAATGAGAGGGCGCTGGAGAGATGGCTCAGAGGTTAAGAACACTGCCTGTTCTTCCAGAGGTCCTGAGTTCAATTCCCAGCAACCACATGGTGGCTCACAACCATCTGTAATGAGATCTGGTGCCCTCTTCTGGCGTGCAGGTGTACATGCAGGCAGAATACTGTATATATAATAAAAAATAAAATCTTTAAAAAAAAAAAAAAAAAAAAAAAGGAATGAGAGTAGGAAAACTTGCCCCTTAGGGAAAGATAGCTATCCTATTGTCACCAGACAAGAATATGGCCAAAATAATCCTGTCAAATCACCAGCCTTATCCCTTCCTATCCTTTGTCCTGCAGCACCAGCGAGCACATGGAGACCCAGTTGCTCTGAACTATACCTTCTACCAAGTGATTTCAGCTTCCTCTCAAGCCCCTCTGGTACTTCGCTCCCTGCAGAACCGTTGTCTTGTTCCTGGCTACTATTCCACCCATCTGCAACGCTGGCTGACTTACTATCCCTCTGGACAGGTACAGTCTCCCAAAAGCCCTCATTAGAGTACCCTTCCCTTCAGCCCAGTCTTCTCAAGAATCTGGAGGAACCACATCCCTATCCCTTCAGTTGCTGATTGTGGATGGACAGGAGCTTCGTACCAACCCAGCAGCCTCAATGGAGATCATCCAGAAGTTCCTGGGTATCACCCCCTTTCTGAACTACACGAGGACCCTCAGGTGGGAGAGCATGAGCTAAGCCAAGGTTTTGCAGGGAAAGGGAAAGAGGTCCTGTTTGGAAGAGACATCTCTCCCAGTGGCCTGGAAGGGTAGGGTACAATTTGTGGGGCTTGAATTTTCTTTCTCCCTGATACCTAATGGCCTGTTCCTTTGAGTAGGTTTGATGAAGATAAAGGGTTCTGGTGCCAGGGGCTGGAAGGTGGTAAGACTCGCTGTCTAGGGAAAAGCAAAGGCCGGAGGTACCCAGACATGGACATGGAGGTCAGTGAAGCCTGGGGCGCGGCCGCCACTCCGCCTCTAGAGTGACCTCGCCGCCCTCTTTACTGTTTCTTTCCCCTTTCACCTTTTCTCCCTGCAGTCTCGCCTTTTCCTTATGGATTTTTTCCGGAACCATAATTTGGAGCTTTCAAAGCTGCTGAGTCGGCTTGGACAGCCAGCCCCCCTGTGGCTTCGGGAAGAATTGCAGCATTCCAGTGTGGGCTGATGTCCCAGGCTTTCCACACCAGCAAAACGCTTGCTAACTTCACTGAGGGCCAGCCTTAGAGCAGCGCCCACAGGGAGATTAGTGTGGCCAGGCCCCTTAACCCTCTACCTCAGTGGCCCCTAGTACGGGGATGTTTGAAAAGAGAAGGGCATCCATCCCTTTCCCATAGTTTTGGGCCCTAATAAAGGGGCTTCTGTTGGTACCGCATAGTACTAGGTACTAGGTACCTTTGACCTATGAACCCGGTAGGTGAGGAAGAGAGGGTCCAGGGAAGGGGTAGAACAATGTATTAATTCAATGATTTCCCTCTTCATCCCCAGCAGTTAATCTGTCTATGCCTACCTGTGAGAGGGCCCTTTGCTGTGACCCCTTAAGTCAGTGGGATCTACCTGTGGCCTGGCCTCTCTAGTGTCATTCACATTGAATGGGGATGAGGTCGGACAGTTGCTCATAGAGCTGAATATGAGCCCTAGCTGTGGGCGAGAAATACCCTTAATAAAGGTCCTTATTTTTCTGTTTTTGTCTGCTTCGCTGCAATTAAAACAACAACAAAAAACCCCTAGACCATAGCAGGTATCAACTGACTTTCCACAACTCTTCTATACAAGGAAGAAGGAAAAGACCCAGAAAATAGAGTAAAAAAAGGAGTTTATATATTTATAAATGCCAAATAAATACCAGAGGCCACCCCAGGCCCTCTCCCAGACCAGGCTGTCTCCCCCAGCCCTAGGCTTCTAAGGCCTGAGACGTCTTGGCCCCAAGCTACGGCCCAAGAGCAGCTGCCAGCCTGGGCCGCCAGGGAATTGAGCGGAGATGATCTGTCCAGCCAAGAGTCACTCCCTCTGTGTGAGGGGCCCCTATAGCCACAGGCCTGTGTCCCTATGTAGGGCCCTAGAGGGGCCAGACTCAGGGGGAGAAAGTGGTTATCTCTAGGGAGACCCGCTGCCACAACTCCTTGGTCTGTTTGCTGCGCTTGAGGTTCTGGAGGATGTCGTTGAACTGCATCATGCCCATGGGTGTCAGGCAGAAGGCGCTGCGGGCACTGCGGATTGCATTCACAAAGTCGTCGTAGTCGGCAGGGGTCAGGTGAATTAAGCGGTGATGGATGTACTGGAGGATGGGTTGGAGGAGAATCTCAGCACAAAGCACATACAACTGGGGACCCAACTCCCTTCCATGCTGAGGGCTCTGCCCAGGGGGTACAACACCCTATTCCATACTTCCCGAGTTCTCACCTGCATGTATGCCTGCTGACAACGCTGCACCAGTTGGTGGAAGGCCGGGGCTCGAAGGTGGTTGTGGGCATGAATGGGGTTCAGCCGCTGCAGCGTCTCCATGACGATCTCCTGCAGCACAAACGGGCTCAGCACCCCCTTGGCTGCCCCCACACAGAACTGGTGCACGTAGTTCACTCCTGGGGGGCAGGGGGAGGGGCATGAGACGGGGGTGGCCACCTCTGCCCTAGGGACCCACTTACAGATCTCAGCTCTGGCCTGACAGAGAGCTTCCCTCCACCCCAGGAGCTGAGGCAACCCTCCGCCCACCAGGCTCACACACATACCCGACCAAGGGCTCAACTCTGAGCAAGAGCTAGAAAGGAGGTCTGGGATAGGAAAGTGGGGGAAGCAGGTCAGGAGACAATGGTCCTGGGGAGGGGAGGTGTTACCCAGCTTTGCTGCCAGCCCCAGCAACCATTTGACATCATCAGTGTAGGGGGGGGGAGCGGGAGAAGTTGTTGGGGTGATCGTTGTGTGCCCGGCGTCCTAGCATCTCCAGTGCCAGCATCCCTAGGAAATACAGTTGGGCACACAATAGGATATACCCTTCACCTTTCACCCCGGCCTGATGCTGGCCCGTAGTAAACAAATGAAGAGCTTGTGGAGAGAGTTCTCTGAAGAGCCCCTCACCCAGCTGCAGTTAGAAGTACAGAAAGGGACTTCTTACCAACACGGTAAGCGGCGTGCAGATGGTGCAAGCTGTGTGGATTGACTGGCTGACTGTGGCTCTCCTCCTCTGGTGGTGGAAAACCTCCGCTTACCAAAGGGCTGGGCTGCGTGGTCAAGGCAGGCAGTGAGGCACCCTGGATGGCTGGAAATGTGGGTGCTGGATGGACACTGCTCACTGAGGGTGGATTGAAAGCCATGTGAGAGAAGAGGTGCAAAGAAGATTCCCTCTCTACCTCCCGTGTCCAGTGCACCTCCCCTCCATTCACCTGCTCCCTGTCCCCGAAACTCACAGGCCACACTGGTGGGCAGTGGGAGCCCTGGCTCTGTGTGGTAGGGATGGACTGTGATGGGAGCCATGGAAGGGACAGGGAAAGATACAGCAGTGGCAGCAAGTGAGGGAGGGGTCACCGAGTAAGGGTACTGAGCCCCCAGGAATGCAGGATGCACGCCCTGTATGACAGATGGGAGACAAGAGCAGACACCAAGTCCTGTTAGATCACAAATGGACATTCCTACATTTTTTAGTTGGCCTTGGCCTCCCATTTTCCCAGCACCTTACCAGGACTCCTGGACAGCCCTGTATGTGCCCAAAGTACTCTATTCCAACCGCTATGAGCTCCTAGTGTTCTCCCACATGACCCAGACCACCAGTAAAAACATAGTCTCACCTGTGGGTATGCAGAGCTGGGCACAGGGAAGACAGCAGGCCGGGGCATATGAGGCATAGGGTGGGCAGGGTGAGCTGGGTGAGTGAGGTACTGAGGGCTGCAGGGCAGATGGGGCTGTAAAGCAGTGTAGGGGTGCAGGCCAGGGGAATGACCATGCCCCAGTCCTGGACCTGGATATAAACTGGACCCCACTGAGATGACTGGAACCACTGTGGCTGCTGCTGTCACTGCTGCTGCAGCCACTGTCACAGGCTCAGTCCCTGGGGCACCCCTGCCCTCGGGCAGCCCTCGCCCAGCCTCCCCAGCAGCCCTCATCCCACTGCCACCACAGCTCGCAGCCCCTTCCCGGGTGGTGGCTGAGCCGCCTGCTGTCTGCTCGTAGAGCCAGAACCACTGATGAGCAACCTCAAACAGCACTTCAGGGTATACACCCCCGCCCTTGGCCGCCTCCTCCACTGCCATGCAGGCCTTCTCCAACATCAGGTTATCCTGGAAAGGACCAGAGGATTAGGGGAAAGGGCTTATCCAGGAATGCGGGCTGCTTGAGAGGGATGTCAGAGATCAGAGTCAGTGCTCACAGTATCCACGGTGAGTGCTTCACACAGGCACTGAACAAATGATTGTTCCCTCCCACCCAGGCCATTCGCAGGGACCATCTCAGGCTCTATTTGCTTGTGTATAATGGGAATCATCCTAGCTTTACGATTATGACAGTATAAATATATAGAGAATAGAATGCGACACATTGTATATGAATATAATAGGGTGAATGTAAAGGATGAATGTGAAAATGTGAATTCATATTACTAGTGAGTATCCCTAATTTGAAAATGGGAAACACTAAAATCAAACTCTTTGAACAATAACATGACACCTCAAGTGGAAAATACCATGATATTATGCTTTCGTGCACAGATAAGGCTGAAGACAGTAAGTCAGTTGATTACCTAGCCTGCATGAGGCCCCAGATCCAATTTCACATATGTATGTAAATACATAGAAACATAAATACATACGTACATTAGAGAGAAAGAGGGTGAGAGAGACAAGATTACCTTTAGAGGCTGTGTGTGTAAATAATACATGAAATATGAATTTCATACCTACATTTGGCTCTTATCCCCAAGCTCATGTATAGGAAAATACTCTGAAACCTAAAATCCAAAACACTTCTAACCTTGAACTGAACAGACACTCAGCCTATAATATGTGAAATGATTCTCCATAAACTCCTGAATATGGAGGAATTAAGAGAGGGTCACTAAACCCCAAATAATAGCATGTCCCAAGTACTCAGAAGGCTAAAACAGAATTTGAAGTTCAAGCACAGCCTAGGCAACTTAGACCTCGGAAGGAAGGGAGGGAAGGCTGCAAGACAGCTAGTGGGTAGAGGTACTTGTTGCGAAGCCTGACTACTTGAGCTTGGTTCCTAGGACCCACACAGTATAAGGAGAAGACAAACTCCCACAGGCTGTCCTCTGACCTCCACATACACTGGCACATAATCCACACCAGCATGTACACACACCACAAAAAGAATTTTTTTAGAGGAAAAATGCTGGGTTAAGTTCCCCTATGCCCAGATGGCTGACAGCAGGAAATACCTGTTCCTTGCACTGCACCAAGGCTCGCTGAATTTCATTGGGGTTCAGTGCGTGGGCATGAGGCAGGCAGCTTAGAGCCAGCTCTGCCGCTGCCCTCACCATGTTGGAGTCTCGTGCCCGTGATGCTCTATCAGCCAATGATGCAACCTCAGGGGGTGTCAGGTGCCCGTCCCAGCATTCTACCAGTATAGTCAGGGCTGCACTGCCAATCTCCATTGCCTGTCCTTTAGGGAAAAGAAAAAGGGGCGAAGTGGGCACCACTGGCGGTCTGGGATGGTATCTTTCAGCAGATCAGCAATGTCACAGAGACAAGACCCTTCCTCGTCACCTCCATCCTGTATGCAAATCACAACATTGGGTTTACCTGTAATCCAGGACACATGGGAAGAATAGGTGCGAGAGAGCCAGTTAGGAGAAACAAAGTTGTGCAGGCCGAGGGCGTAGAGCCCAATCTCAAAGGCGCAAAGGTGCAAGTTGCGGTGAGGACCTTGGTGGCCCCCTGAGGAAGACGGCTGTGTGAAGATGGAAGTGCTGCTGTTGCCCCCAGCCTTGATCAGAACTGTCTTCGCCAACTCAAAGTAGAAGTGTGCAGCTGCCTCTGACGGCTGATTAGGTACATGGGGGGCATGACTCTCAGGGCGGCGGCCTTTGTAACACCTGAAGGAGCAATGGGGCATGGTCAGGGCTGGAGTTTCTTCAAAATGGTTTTCAAATAGTTTAGGAGGAACCAGGGTAAGTAAGGCTGTTAGGGCATAACAGTGGGGTCATACTAGGAATATGATTTTTGAGGATGGGCTAGATTAGAAAGATGGGTTTTTCTCCATACCGACCTGCCAACTTCAACTGTCTTTGCCCGGGCCCCTCCACTGGCACTAGCCCTGCGGCTTCCACTGGACGATGAGGAACCCAGGGAGTCTGACGAAGAGCTGCTAATGCTGTCACTGTCTTGTCCTCGACCCCAGGAAGTAGGGGCCCAGCCCCCTCGAAGTGGCCTTCTGCTTAAGGTGGGAGAGCTGTCCGATGTGGTTTCCGGGGCACTGCTGTCAATGCTGGCCATGCCTAGTAACCCCAAAACAAGTCAGTCTCGGAAATCAGGAGTACTGCAGTCAGTCTCCAGCCTTGAGGACTAGCCTTCCCTCCATGCCATCCCATAGGCTGTCCTACCTGTGTGCTTCTTCTTGGGCCGCCCTGGGGAGCCCCAACCTCGACCGTTATAGCCTCCACGACTGCCAAGAGCTAAACGGCTAGGAACCTTCCCCTCTGGCCGTGGCGTCAAAGCTGCCTCAGGTGGGAGACCCTCACAGGGGGAATGTGGGGAGCTTTCTGAGTGAGAAAATAGGATACCAGGATGAGCCCAGGAAAGGGCACATGGCTGTACCACCTACCCGCCCTACCCGGCGCCCCACCTCACCAGGCACATTCTTCTCTGTGAAGCCTTCAGTGGAACCTGGCCCAGCCCCTGCCACATTCCCTTGCTGAGCAGGCCCTGCAGAGCCTGAAGTCAGTGGCTGCAGGGCCCCAGGGGCAGATGGGGCCCCGTGCTTTGAAGGAGATCTCTGATTGGTTGTGGCTGGCCGGCTAGATGAGTAGAAAGAACTCAGTGTCTGTGGCTTATGTGTCTGGCTTTCTCGGTCCAAGAGTTTGTCTAAGATCTGGAGAAAAGACAAGCAGTGACATGATGTCCTTTATTTCATTAATTCTATTACCTTCCTTTCTTCTTGAAGCAGCCTAATGCTACCTCCTCAGGAAGTCTTCCCCGTTTTAACTACAGGATAACCTCCCAGCTTACATGTCTTGGAATCTTCCATAACACTTACCTGAGGATTGAACATACTGATATTCAATAAATATTGAAATAAATGAATGATTGACTTTATGCTCTCTGCTTCTCTTCTTCCACCTCATGCCCAAGCATACCTATAAGAACCATTGGTCTCTTGTTCTTTATGAGAAGTCTCCAAAATGCTCTACTTAACCTCCTACAGGCAGACCAGTACTTTTGTCATTGTACTGGAAACTTTTAAGAAAGATAGTGACATTTTGCTCACTCTGCCTGGCAAAAACCCAGCACCTCAGTGCCTCACCTTCTTGAGCTTGGCCTGGTCATCCTTGTAAGTGATCATGAGTGCTAAGGCCAGGTCACCCTTCTCCCGACGTGTGCCTTCACATAGGAGGGGATGCTCTGCCTCGCTCACTGTTGTCTTCATGCCTGTGAGGAGGGCCTCTTGAGGATTAGGAGTGGTTATAGCTTCAGAGACAGCAAAAAATATACAAAACAGGGCCAGCTACCTGCTCATGAGAAAAAGGCTCCCACTACTTAACACATGCAGCCTTAGCTCTGTCTGCTTTTCAAGACCTTGTAACCTGTTCTATTCTACTTGAGGCACTTTTTGACTTTTTTTTTTTTTTTAGAGGCAATATCTCATGTAGCACAGACTAGCCCCAAACTTGCTGTGTAACCAAATGAACCCCTGGAGCTAGAGAGATGGCTCAGAGGTTAAACAGCACTGGCTGTTCTTCCAAAGGTCCTGAGTTCAGTTCCCAGCAACCACATGGTGGCTCGCAACCATCTATAATGTGATCCGGTGCCCTCTGCTGGCATGCAGTGTACATGCAGGCAGAACACCGCATAATAAGTAAGTAAGTAAATAAATAAATAAAAATGAACTCTGATCATCTTGCCTCTACCTCCCAAGAACTAGGATTGCAGACATAACTGAGAACTAAATCTATTCCTGGCAATTTCCTGTCTATAGCTCCCTGAACTTTTGAACTTACAGCACATATGCTGTCGCCTCTCTGAGGCCTTTCTTTAGATTTTTATTTTGCCCTTTAAACACCCACCCTATGAAACACACATTTAAATAAGTTTTATTTACTTGAATTTACGTGTGTTTTGCCTAAATGCATGCATGTACCATGTGCTTGCAGTGCTTACAGAGGCCAGAGAGGGCATTGCCTCCCTTGGAAAAAGAAATCACAGATAGTAGTGAGCCATCTGGTGGGTGCTGGGAACTGAACCAGGGTCCTTCAGGAAAGCAGCGAGCCAGCTCTCCAGCCCCTGCTCTAAATTAGTATGTAATAAGCACGAACCAGTTGGTTCACACAAGTCAACTTGACTTTCCCATTACAACTCCTCAAGGTCTGACCCAGGCTTTGCTCACGAACATGCTCAAGACAAGACACTCACCCAAGGCAGCAACTGCTGCTTCAAATCCCAGCTCCTCATCACCAGGCATCTCATTATTCCAGTTTCGACTTGGGGGCCGGGAACCCGTGGGAGAAACCACTAGATGAAAATTGGGTTAAGTCAAGAAAGCAAAAGTAACACAGAAAGAATGCAAAGGAATCCAAGACCCTCATCATCCAAGACCTACCCACAAAAGCTGCCTGCTGGGTCCTACAGATGACTCTGACAGTCTTAGAACTTTTGGGATTTTTTGTTTGTTTGTTTTTGTTTTATTGGGGGAGGGGTGTCTTTAAAAAAAAAAAAAAAAAAAAACACCCTTCTCCCTCCAGGTTCTCCACTTACTGTAGGGGCATGCACTCTACCTGGAGTACAGAGAACATCAAAGATGAAACTGGCCAACATGAGGGGCAACACAGGCCTATAGTCACAGAGTGTGCCCTCCCGAAGCTCTTCTGCCCGGCACCGCATGGTACTCATTTCACTGGGACCCAGAGGGATCTTCTTGAGCAAAGCAGCCACCTCAGATTCCTGATATGCCAGCTTTACCTGAGAGTACAGAAAGAAACTCAGACCTCCTATACCTCAATGGAGATCAAGATGTAAGAATCTTTAAAGATTAAGGACAAGACAGATGGAGCCTCCAACCTCCAAGGCCTTGGTAGAAGCAGGGGGCCGCTGCAGTTCCAAGGCAAACATGCCAACTCGGAAGGCCAGATTGTGGTGCTCTGGGCGCTCACTTAACACTGTCAACAGGAAGGCTGCCTTGGTCAGGGTGTTGGTAGCGACCCAGGTCTGACGGCTTGTGGATACCTTGTTCTTCTTGCCCTAAATGGGAAGTGCAAAGAGTTGGACAAATGAGTCTGATTTACCTCAGTGGAGCTAGAAGGAGGCTCTCACTTGGGGTGGGGAATAGGAGCAGGGATAAGTGGGGCCAGGAAAGTAGAGGAAGGAGGTCTCTCTCACCTTGGCAGGGGGCGGCTCTACCTTGAGGTCAGGTGGGTTGGCTAGCAGGTCCTGGGCAAGCTCCACAGTGAGGCGGGAGGCCTCATTGCTGTAGCCATGGGCATGCAGGGCCTCAGCACAGGCAAATAACACCTACAGGACACAGGAACAAAAGACACAGGACCTTCATTTAGAGAACATCATACTTGATTATGTAGCACAATATTCCTAAAGCACTGGGTGCTCTGCTGATCTTGGGTATACCATAGGAGTTCAGTTTGGAGTTACAGACACCACCAACCTTCAAGATCATGTGATAACAAGTATTGCTGAGAAAAGTCAAAAGGGACAAATGGGGAGGGTGGCTCATATGGATTTGGCACAGAAGAGCAGTGCTACTCTCATCTGTGGGAGGGTTCATCTCAGATACAGTAGGCCAAGAAAGCTAGCAGAGGCTGTGGGAAGCTCAGAGAGAGACTTGTAGGAAGACGAGGTCTGTTTATTTGAGTGAGGGTTTCATTATGTAGCTCAAGCTGAGATTCTCGTAGTTCAGCCTCCTAAGTGCTGGGATTACAAGTGTTTGCTACCACACATGGCATGGAGGGGATTCTGAGTTCATCAGCCTTGTGTCCCTATCTCTCAGAACTCTAAGGTCTCTAAGACCTGAAGAAGGAACAAGAGCTAACCAAACCTGGTGAGAAAATTCCAGGCAGAAAGGCCAATCTGGATCTAAGTATGTAGGCAAGAGGGAACATGGCAAGCTCCAGGAATAAGTGAACTGCATAGAGGATGAAAGACAATGTTAAGATAACACTGGAGAATCTGGCGAAGATGAGACAGAGCAGAGCCCACAGCTCATGCCAAGGACCTTCATTTTTATTCTAAGGGCAGCAAGCAACCACTGAAGATTTTAAGTAGCATACTGACATTCTATCTGAAAAACATCCAGAAAAGCATCAATGTGGAAGCAAGCAGTAGGGAGGGCAGATTGTAGACCAGGAGGCTAGTTACAGTACCCTACAGAATGGTGACAGTCATGCTAATTATCTTGACACTTCCAACCAGAGCCACTGGGCCCCTCTCAGTCATTCCAAAGATACAACCCAACCTCCCTGTCTTCAGTCCCCTTACCTCCATTCGGCTCTCCTGTTCCAGTGGCTTCAACCCAGCAAACAGGTCGTGTTCCTCTCCAGCAGCCCCCTCAGCCTTCTCCTCTTCGCCTCCAGCCCCATCCTGGGCATTCAGGTAATATGCTTGGTAGTCATCATCATCCTCTCCAACTATAGGAGCTGCTTCTTTGGCTTTATGGAGTCCACTGCCACTATCATCCGTGGAAGGGAGGTCATCTCTGGTACAGACCTCCCCAGGCAGCAGGCCAGGGCGGCCAGCAGAGGCTGTGGGAGGCTCAGGCCCTTCTGAAAAGTACACACCAGCATCTTCCTCATAAGTGTCTGGGGGCTCAGGAAGGAAGGTGGAGGGCCCTCTGGAGCCAGCTGAGGGAGGACAAGGTGGAGGGCTTTCAGGGAATCCACCGAAGGTGCTGGCCTCTGCTCCCAGGGCCAGGCTGCTGTCATCCAGGCTCATCTCGGCCAGGTCTGGTTCCAGGGAGCTGTCTTCACTGCTTAGCCGGCGTTTGCTCCCACTGCCAGCTGAGCTCTTGCCCCCACTGCCAGTCCCACCTAGTACCTTGGCTTTGCCTCCACCTGGACCCATCTTATGCAAAGCCTTATCTCCTCCTTCAGCAGATGGGCGGCGGGGACCCCGCTGGGAGGACACCCCCTCACCCAATCCTTTGCGCTTGGTGCCAGGTTCCTTGGGCCTCACAGCTGGCTCAGTAGGAAGCGGTCGAGGCCGGGACTCTTCCAAACCCCCAGATCTAGAAGCTGCTGGCCTAGTGGGCAGGGCCCGGGCCCAGCATAGGGCTAGCTTTCGGTCAGTGCCGCTGTAGGTAACACCAGGAAGGGGGTAGGCCTCTTCCCAATTAAAGTAGCAGGCCTCCACTGCTGGCCGGAAGCCAGGGAAGAGCCTCTCCAGGGTCTTCTTGTGTTGTCCCCGCTTGACATTCTCGATCACCTTCAGTTGCCACTGACGCAGCTGTGCACACAGTTCCCGGCGGCTGTGGAAACAAAGAGCAGGAGGCTGCTAGGGGATAACAAGCAGTCTGCACTGGGAGTGGAAAGGGGCAGATAAAGTAGGACTACACCCTCAAAGACAGACATAAAGTGGGGAGGGGCTGTTCCTTCTGAGCCAGCCCCATAAGGAATCAGTGCAACAGTCACGAATTTTGGAAAGTAGGTACTACTTAGGGGAGGGAGAAAGCCTGTCAGAAACAGGACTCACAAAGCACCAGGAACCAGTGCTCAACACTGGTTCTCTCAGTGAGAGAGAAAGACAGAGACAGACAGAGACAGGCAGAGAGAGAGAGAGAGAGAGAGAGAGATCCCTGTGCTCAAGGAGACCAATGTCTGTGCTGTCCTGGGCCGGCCTTGTCAGAATACAGTAACCCTGGGAAGACTCACCGCTGAGGGCTGAGTGCAGGGTCCAGCACAGCCAGCCTCCACAGTGTGACCATCTCATCACACATACTTGCACAAGCGTGGGCTGCTACTTCTGACTGCCCATTGCTACGGCCTGTGTGCCCACTGGCACTGCTGTGTGAAGCTGAGGTGCGCACACTATACCACCAGCCTGTTATCTGGAGGCAAAGAGAGCTGTGAGGTACACAAAAGCTCAGAAAATAAAAATAAAAAACCAAAAACCATACCCTTTTCCATGTTCCTATCAGAAAAAAGAGATTAAGATGAGGGGAAGGAAAGAAGAAACCACACAGCTCCCCATCCTGAGGTGTTACCTGCTCGTAGGTGAGGCACTGGTCAGTGAGTATTTCTAGCAAGGGGGCAGCATTGCTGTCCCTCCGCTTGAACATCTCTCGAACAATGCTAAGCAGGTTCCAGACACCCTCAGGCTCTCGGCCCCTCAGAGGGCGCAGCAGACACGCCCATTCAGCAGCAGCGGGAGGTTCCGTGGAAGAGAGATACATTGAGTTTACATCACTGTAAACACAACAGAGAAGATGGTGACTGAGGGAGGGCTGCTGAATGAAGGAGGTCAAAACAGAGTAGGGCTTTGCCCTAAGGGAGATCCTGACCTATACATCCTGAAGGGGAGACAGACAACTGTGACAAAATTTTCGACCCTTCTCTGCATCTGCATCAATATGGTTAGCCAAAGGAAGAAAATTGACTCTGGCTCTACCCAGGTGGGAACCCACAATCATGGATGCATCACTGATACCAAGTGCCAGGCACCATGCTAGTGCAGGGATGAGACGGTAAGAGACACGTGCACTAACAGAGCAAAGCTCCATCAGTGGCCTAAGGAAGGTGCCTACTCACCACAGATTTAGTATGCAAAGATCCAGTTTACCTGAACACCACAGGGGAGGGGCCGCAGAACTTGTGCAGGGTCTTCTTTATGTTGTCAGTGAGTGTTGACTCATCTAAATACCAAGTGCTCTGGTCTGAAGCTGAGGGCCCTGCTGTAGGATCTGGGAATTACAAGCAATCAGTCACCTATTGCTAAGGACCCAGTTCACCTAACATCATGGAACCTTCAGCAAGTGATGCTCTGTCCTAGCAGCATTCTTTCTTTCTTACTACTTACCTGGTGCTCCACATACTGTGTTGATGGCTGTTGACTGGGAGGAAAGGAGTTCATCTAGAAGACGCTGGGCTGTTGGGAGAATCTGAGGGGAAGGAACAAAGGAACAAAGGCAGAGAGAACAGGGCACAGGTGAGTCCAAAGAGGCCAGTCATAATAAGAAGGCTGAGGCTAAACCTGAAAGCGAGAGGTGGGAAGACATGCCAACCTCACCCACCTGCTGAGGAAGCTCACTGATAAGGTACTGAGCAAATTTCTGAAGCTGATCCCTTTGTAGCCGAGACAGGGATTCTGAGACTGGAGCCCGCAGGCAGACTGCAGATGCCTGAAGGAGCAAAGAGAAATAGAACCATCTGAGAAAAGGTTCTGGAGCTGAAGCTGGGGCCAGATGGGCAGAGGGGAGTAAAGGGGCTCACATTGCGGCCAGGCATGCAGCAGAGAAGGGGGGGATGGAGCGTAGGATAGGGCCAGGAGAAATTGGGAGGGCCTCACGTTGTGAATGCGGAAGAGACAGAGTGCCACGACGTGGGTGCACCATTTGGCCCCTGCCCCACAGGTACAGCTACAGGAAGTGACCCGGCAGCGGTCGAACATCACAGCCACATTGTAGGCCCCTTTGGGAGGGACCATCTGCGGTGGCACCACTGTAGCGCTCAGATGGAAGCCTAGGGAGAAATGAGGGCGTGCTCAGAAGTCGCCGCCGTCAACCCTTCCCCATACTTAATTAGACAATTCAGTCTACATTGCTTTTTTATTGTTTTTGGTTTTGACACAGGGTCTCTTTTTGTAACCCTGGCTGTTTTAGAACTCACTATGGAGACCAGGCTGGCCTCAAACTCATAAGAGATCCACCTGCTTTTGCCTCCTAAGTGCTGAAATTAAAGACATATGCAACCATACCCAGTCGCAAAGATTCTCAATCTTTAACACTACTGATGAGAGGAGCAAAGTTACCACAGGCCATGATGGAACCCTTACCTATCTGCAATGGATCCTTCACAGCCCTCATTCGGAACAGCTGATCCCCTCGCTGGAACTCATCTGCACTGCCATTGGCTAGGCATGAGTACAGACTGGGGGAAGAAGAGGACATAGCAAATAATCCTCCACAGGCACTGTGAGAGACCACCGTGCTCTAGGCAGCTCTCTCTATTAGCACCCCTGAGGAGGAAATTCTGGGCACTCCCCCTTCCCCTCATCTTCCTCTTAGCAGTTCCAGTTACAGTACCTCCTTTGGTCTGCAGAAAGCCCAGCAGCCAATGTAAGATAGAACTCTGTTGCCCATTATCAGTTCTCTGGACTCACCGAATGTCCTCTTCATTCTCAGGGAAACTCCAAAAAGCAATTCGGAGTTGGAGTTGTTCAGGCACTGGAGGATAAACTTTCTCCACCACTTCAAATGGGATGTGAAATGCCACCTGCTTTGCTGACAGCTCCACCAATGGGATTACCAATCCATCTTCCGAAACAAAGATTGGGATGATGAAAGAGAAAGGGCCATAATTACTTGGTACCAGTGCCATACCCTGGGCACATATACTCTCTTCTTAGAAATATATATTTTAAAGGTTTGTTTTGTTTTGTTTGTTTTGTTTTTGTTTTTGTTTTTCAATACATGGTTTCTCTTTGTAGCCCTGGCTCTCTTGGAAATCACTTTGTAGACAAGGCTGGCCTTGAACTCAAGAGATCCACCTGTTGGGACCAAAGGCGTGCGCTACCACAAAGGGCTACGTTTTTAAGTTTAAATTTTATTTTTTCACTATTTGTCTTTGTGTGTGTTTGTGCATGTGTATGCAGGAGCCCATGAAGACCAGAAAAAAACTGTCAGAATCCCTGGGCCTGGAATTACAGGTAGTTGTGAGCCATCTCACATTGGGGCTGGGAATTGAATAAAGGTCCTATTGAAGAACAGCAAGCACACTTAGCGTCCTTCTTGTCAGGATATAATAACCCCTTAAAATTCCTTCTAGGAGGGGAGCTGGGCAGTCTCCAGCCACACACAGCCAGCTGGCCAGCTCAGGCCCAGAACAGAAGATAACAGAGAGAGATTCCAGAAAACTTGTGGCCAGACAGGAGTGTTCTAAGACTTCGACAGGTTTCACTCACAGGCACCAGCACCAAAGCCCCGACATTCGCCACAGATCCACATCACACTGCACTACTGTCTCTTTGGCAGCTCTGATTGTCTTTTTATTTATCACTTTTTCTCTAAATGACTGCAGGCCCCCATCTAAGGAGGGAAGATAAGCCAGAACTCAGAATAATTAGGGACCTCAAGAAGCAAAAGAGCCTACAAAGCCTCTGGTATCTAAAGCCTGACTTCTCATCCTGGAAGCCAGTGGTAGGTAATTATCCCAGGGCACCTGGCTGTTGCTCCTGAAATCACCTGGAATGGGATGGAGTTAGCACTCAAGGTCTTTCTAAACTGCTTTAACAAAAGGCAGCAATAACAGACTGCAGATCTCACAGCAAATGACTATATTAAAAGACTGATAAAACAACAACACAGAACTGAAAAGAACCTTTCAAAAACAACAGCACCCTTTTCTGAGCTAGCTCCTGAAGGTGGTTGGGGGGTGGGTAAAAACGTGTACTCAGGTCTGAAAAGCTGTTGTAGGAAGGTTAAGACCTTCGGAGGCTGCACAGCCAGATCCTCTCAGGAGGACGGCAGGGAGGGAGGGAAGGAAGAAAGAGAGAAAAGATCTTAACCTATGCAGGAAGGTATCAATATGCTGAAAATCTTTACCACTATGTTTTCATTTCGTAACTCAAAACCCCCAGACAATCCACTGTCTATGAAGCAGGGAGAGCACAAAAGGTTCACACTGAAAATGCTTGTGATCTGCGCACATGTGTACACACACTTCAGGAAATGTTCTCTCTCTCCAACTGAAGCTGAATACCACCCCTTTTGAACAGTGACACAGACAAATGTCTCTGTGTCCTAAAGGGGCACCAGAAATCTCTGCAGCTTTCAGAACAGGTCTTTTGGAATGGCCTGGCTAGAACACACAACTGAATCCTTTCAACCACTAACGAAAGCCAGCTTCCACCGAGGACCAGGATAAAAAACAAAACAACAACAACAACAACAAACCTGCCTTGGGCAGAGCAGGGGAAAGGTTTGGTGGTTCCTAAACCTGTGAGGCTTTTCATCTTTACTCTCCTTTCTACCCCCTCCAAAAGCAAAATTCTTTACAGCATTAATCCTTGACTTCACTGGAAGACCAAGAATGAATGAAACACAAAGGGAAGGTGCTTCATGTGAAGAGCCCCAAGATAATTAATCGCTCACCCTCCTGCCCGGAGCTCAGATATGGAAGCCCAAGGCTCCCATCCACTGGTCCCTGCTTTGGCTTCTAACAGATGCCAGGAGCAAATCTCTAGTCTAACCCTATGAATTATGGCATCTCTTCTCATTAGACAGGTTCTTTCCTCTTGCTGAAATCCTTTCTTGGTGCAGCTTATGAGGAGAGATCAACATTCTGGAAGCACAGCAACCAATGCCCCATCCCATAGAGTGACACACCTCAAGTGATCACTTTTCCACAATCCATGCCTAACCACATTCTTGTCTGCCTACTGCTGGTTTGTTAAAAGCCAAATTCCGTTAAGCATTCTTAAAACAGAGAAAAGGTATTCTCCCATATTCGGTTTCTAAGGCGTAAAGGAATAACAAAAGATCTTTCTGGCCAAGGCAGGATGTTCTCTGCCACAACACAACCTTGCGTGAGCGCGCGCGCGCGCGGATGAGCGCGCGCAGTTTCTCTCTCCCTTCCTCCCTCCCTCCCCCTCCCTCCTTCCCTCTCCCCTCTTCTCTTTCTCTCTTTCTCTCTTTCTCCCTCTTTCCCTCTCCCCGGCCTCTCTGATGTGAAGATGCCACCCATCCCTGGAAGGCCAGAAGGGCGAGTCCTGAAGTCTGCTCTAAGCTTGGGACAGCTCCCGGGCCGGACAGCTCCGGAGCAAGGCCTAAGCCGGGCCAGTCTGCTCCCCTCCCCCTCGCAGCCTTCCCCGCTCCTCCTCACCTCGCATTCTGGTACCGCCACTGCCACCTCCGCCACCGCCTCCAGTGGGAGAATTGGGCCCCGCTGACTGTTTGCGCCATCCTCGCCAGTTCTGGCAAAGGCTCTCGGCCTCGGAGATGAACGAACAGAGTGAATCCTCCTCAAAGCGGTCGGAATCCTCGAACGAGAAGCGCTCGCCGTCCTCCCACTCCGCGAACATCAGCTCCATGGGGCCCGCACCCCCCGGGGCCGGGTCTCCCCCAGCGGATCCGGGGCCTGGGCCGCCGGCCGGGGACTGAGGGGAGGCCCGGGGCCTGAGGGGCGAGCCGGGGCTGGGGGTGGCCGGGGCGCTCAGGGCGGCCGTGCCAGGGGAGGATCTCGAGCCTGAGAGGGACACCGCGCCGGGCCTCACCCAACAGCGAGGTGCGAGCGGGGATCGTGGCCAGTCTGCGAGACTCGAGGCCGGGACGAAGCGCTGGGCGGCCAGGGCCTCTAGGCGGCTGCGGCGCCGCCTCCCCCATCAGCTGATCCGAACTTCCGGCCGCGCCGGCCATCACCACTTCCGCCCTCGCGTGCTCGGGGACCGGACCGCGTACGGGCGGGTGTAGGGGACACGTGTGTTCCTTGCCTGCTGTTTTCTAGAGCCCACCCTCACACACAGCTCCCAAAGGTATGCGAACAGCTACAGATTCCAGCAACTACTTGGTGCCCGTAATGCCCCCAAGGAAGAAACAGCCGCTGTTCATGTCGAGAATAGTTAGCTGTCAGAGGACAGTGCAGTGACCATTGGCCAGGTTATTGTCACCCCTCGGGATAGGCCGAGGCCGCATCGCCTCCTGGGAGTTGCAGTTCAGAGCCCATAATCCAGCCACTTTATAGAGTCTAAAGGAGAGCCCCAGGAAAGAAATCATTTGATTTGACTTCAGGAATGGTTGTCCTTTTCCTCCGTACTGCCTTTGAATCTAGGGGTTTTTAATCTGCGTACACGGCGCGTGCATGCGCGATGTAGACCTTTTGTCAGGCTAGTGAAGTCCATGGATGCCCACCACTTCGCCTGATTATTTATGAATTACAAATTACTTAAGTTTAAACACAATTATCAAGGCTTTAATAAAACGAACTTGTAACATAGTACTGTTTATAAATTATACACCAAGAATGGGCGGGTATTTAACTCATTTTTGGTTCTCAGCCTAACCTTGCTGAGATACGGTGCTCTCTTCTAGCCTGCAGGCACAAATGCAGGCAGACCATTGTATATATAATAAATTAAATTAAATTAAATTAAAAAAAGAAAGAAAGACCCTTCTTTACCTTAGTAATCGTCACACTAAACCATGGAGAATTCTCATTTCTTTATCACATTTAATGCTATCAACTACTAAGAAAAAGTTAACTAGACTATGCCTGAAGGGGCAAAACATACATAGAATCCTACACAATTATTCCAACTATCAGAGGACAGTAAATACTTTCAGCAAATAGCAGAATATAAGAAAACAAATAAACAGTAATTTACAATGAAGTTAATTTCCTACCAAGTCTCACTTGGGAGAGTTAAGTAAAAAGTCACTGGAATATTGAGACAGATGATAATCAGCTCTACCTGTTTATTTAAAAAATAGTTGTCGGAGGGGAAGTGAAAAAACTTTATCTTCAAAAAAAGAAAAGAAAAAAGAAGGTGGGAGTATTCAAGACAGTGTTTCTCTGTGTAACAGCCCTGGCTGGCTGTCCTGGACTCAAAAGATCTGTAGATCAGGCTGGCCTCAGTCACAGATCTATCTGCCTCTGCCTCCTAAATGCTGGGATTACAGGCATGCACATCACGGAACTATTTACAACACAGTACCGTTAGGAATTGGTCTGGTGCTATGTATTCTTTTGGATGGGAAGCAGACAAGATAACTTAGAGGGCTGAAATCTGTCCAGCTCTAGTGCTGTAAAGCTTAGAAATTATAGTCCCTTCATATCAATTATTTGGAAACTAGCAGGGGGCAGAGAAACCTTAAAGAGTCTAATATCCCCTTTCTACAACATAGTACTGCTTATTTATTCATTAAGCAAGACTGAGCAGAGTATTTAATTCATTGGTAATGTTTGCTTTTAATTTTTTAAATTGTTTTGGGGGCTTTTTGTGACAGAGCTTCTCTGTATAACGCAGGCTGTCCTCAGAGTCTCTCTGTAGACCAGGCTGGCCTCAAACTCTCAGAAATCAGCCTTCCTTTGTGCTCGTATTAAAGGTGTTCTCCACTACCAGGCTTTTTTTCTTAAGCAACTTTTTTTAAAAATGATCTAATTTTTTTGTTTTTTGAGGCAGGGAATCTTTATGGCCTTGCTCAGAGATCTGCCTGCCTGCCTCCTAAGTGCTGAGATAAAAGGCATGTATGCCATACCCAATGAAACTTTTTATTTTGTGTATCTGTTTGTAAGTATACTTGAAGGCATCAGGTCCCCTGGTGAGACACCTATCACTGTTGCTATGGAACCCAATGTCAGTCCTCTGCAAAAGTAGCAAATTCTGAGCCCCTAAAAATTGTACAAATCAAACAAAACATATCTTAGAACCTCTGGGTTATCAGTTTATGCACTTTCTTCAGCAAGTACTTTGGACATACTATTTGTGAAGCACGCACTCACTGAATACAGTTTATGGTAAAAATAAAATAAAATAATAAAAAATTAAAAAGCTCTGCATACACAGGTACTTCACCAATCCTCATGTATCTGAAAGGAGAAGCACTAAATGGCATGAAGGACTTGAAAGGCAACAAAAGACATCCATTCTTGTTCATCAAGAGGCTATTTGGAGCCAGGCATGGTGGTGGTCACCTTCAATCCCAGACAGGCTGGAAGGAAAGGAAAGGAAAGGAAAAAGGAAAAAGGGAGGGAAGGAGGGAGGGAAGAAGGAGGGTAGAAGGGAGAGAAAGAAGGAAAGAAAGAGAAAAAAAAGAAAGAAAAAGAAAGAAAGAAAGAAAGAAAGAAAGAAAGAAAGAAAGAAAGAAAGAAAGAAAGAAAGCGAGCATATTTGGTCTGGGAAGTGGTGGAGCATGACTTTAACCCCAGCACTTGTGAAGCAGAAGAATGCTGATCTCTGAGGTCAAGGCCAGCCTGGTCTACAGTGTTTCAGGACAACCAGGGCTATATAGAGAATCCCTGTCTCAAAAGAACAAAAAGAAAGGAAAAAAGAAAAGAGAGCATACCAGGAATTAAAGAGCTTCCAGGGTCTAGGGGGAAAGTATGTATCTCAGGAAAGGGTATGCTGGCCAGGTTCTGTGGTGCACATCTATAATCCTAGCAGAGGCAGAGGTAGGTGGATCTCTGTGAGTTTGAGGCTAGCCTGGTCTACAAAAGTGAGTCCAGGACAGCCAAGGCTACACAGAGAGACCATGTCTCAAAAAACCAAAAAAAAAGAAAAAAAAAAAAAAAAAAGAAGAGAAAGAGAGTGAGTGATGTTAAGGGTTAGCTCAGTGGTTGGGTGCTAGCCTAAGGCTGGGAAAGGCCAAGGCCAGGCCAAGTTCATTTTCAGGATGGGGGTCAGGTATGGCGAAGAGTAGCTAATTAGAAGTAACAGCCAACTTCTTTTTAGAGGGTTTTATTTCAAGACAGCATCCAGAACATGATTCATTCACAAGAGCAAAATTCAGTATTTTGCCTCAATTTACCCTTCAAAAATGAACAGCAGTGCAAATGCAAACATCCTTAACATGCCTCTGCATAGCGTGCAGAAATGATAGTTCACTGAAAATGTTTCTCCATTTTCAGCTGAGGTGAGATTTGCTGGGAAATCTCTGTAACAACCTGGTCATTTTGTGGGGAGGTAAACTGTCAGACTGTCCCAGAGTCTCCTTAATTGATCTCATCTTTCGGGCTTCCTGAAAATACAACAGAAAAAAAAAAATAGTAACAGTTCTTCAATTTACTCCGATCTAGACCCATACATTTTCTAATACTCCAAACCCCAAGACACCCTACCTCAAAGAACAAAGTGGAAGAGGGAATGGAGTAAAATTCTAGACATTGACCAGCACTCGTGCCCACAAATGTGCCCCTGCATCTTCAAACATGCATGCATTTATACACACAGTGAGGGGGGGGGGGGAAGAGAACCCAAAAGAACAAAAACGGCATTTAAAGGATTTGGGATCTACAAATGATTGTATCATCCGAAGCTACTAATCTAGCTAACAAATTAGTAAGCTCAACCATCGTCACAACTTAGCTTTTCTCATTTTGGCCAGAGTGCGAAAATCCCAGATGAATGAAAGGCTCTTTCCATACGGTCACACGAGACCGTGTGAAGCATTTGTCTGTATTCCCCTTTCTCTTCCCACGAAAGCACTCCAGAAGCCAGCTGTCACCTGTGCTCTGGAAGAACAATCGAAGAAGTCCTGGATCTCTTTCCTGCACGCCTCGTCGCTGAATTCATTCTGCTTCCAGCAAGCCATCATCACCGACATCTCCGTGATACAGGTTGCCTCTGGAGGGGAAGAACTGGAGAACCTTCAGCAACACGCCGACCTGCCTTACACCTCTGCCCCGCGCTTACCCAGACACCCCCGCTCCGAGTGCTCACCGCCTTTCTCTCGGCGTCGGTTCCCGACGCGGTTAGCTAGGATAAGAGGCTTGTTGGGTTTCAGGACAGGTTTTTTCGGGTTCCCCAATCGCGCCAGGCGGCCTCGTAAACTGGGAGTCGCCATTTTGCACAGCGTTCCCAGTAGCCTCCGCGGCGTGCGTGACCCCTCCTGACCCTAACGCGCTAGGAGTGCACCGACAGCTGTGCGCGCGCTTTCCTGATCCTGACTCCGCCGAGCGGGTCGGCTCAAACCCCGGCGGGTCGGCAGCCGCGGCCAGGTTACCGTGCTCTAGGGTGTGCGCCGTCCCTTTGCCGGCTCGGGTCGGGGGCGGACGCGTGGGCTCCACGTCCGAGGCTGCGACTTGTTTGGCGTCTCCGTGTGGAGGCCACGTGAATGCTGCGTTGGTGAAGGCGTCGGAACCCCGGGGGCTGGAGTTAAGGATGTTGGGTTGGAAAGGATTTTTGTTTTAACAAATCTGTAAGAATGATTGCTTTTGCCGGGCGTGGCGGCACGTCTTTAATCCCAGCACTGGAGAGGCAGAGGAAAGAGGATCTCTGTGAGTTCAAGGCCAGCCTGGTTTACAGTGTGAGTTCCAGGACAGACAAGATTATACAGAAAAACCCTGTCGCGAGAAAACAAAATAAATATTAAACAAAAGAGTGGTTACTCTTAAAACTGCTGTGTAGCTGCTGTTTACTCCTTTGGCGTGACCGCACTGTGGGGTGAGGGTTATGACATGTATAACGTACATAACACTTAACGTCATTACATTCATTTAGATCATTCCCATTTATGGACCTCCTGCTGTGGCTGATTTATCAGACTTACTGTTTGACTTTCAGCTATTTTTAAAAACCGAATCCAGCCGGGCACGGTGGTACACACCGGTAATTCCAGCAGAGTTCGAGGCCAGCCTGGTCTACAAACGAGTCTAGGACGGCCAAGGCTACACAGAGAAACCCTGCCTCGAAAAAAAAAAAAAAAATGACAGAGAACCGAGGTTGTGCTACGGATTCCTATGGCATTTGCAAATGAACTCCCAAAACATTTATGCTAATGGAAGCGGAATCCAACAATCAGGTAGTTTTTAATATAATGTCTACATGCAAGATGTACTTGCATGGGTACACTTGTGTTGAAATTATTTTCCACAGATGTTTGGAATTCTCCCTTGATGACCTACATGGATGGCTTTTCTTCTTGAGTCACGTGCCTTGGGTTGAGGCCACTGTCCGGTGGGAAACGGCCCCCACCAAAGTCCATTTCTTGGTCAGTATTTAATATTTAAAAAGCTTACTTGAAATTTGGCCCAAAATGGTAGAGTTGGTTTTTCTGGGGAATCTCAGGATTAACACTCAGTTCATACCGAAGAGTGGCCTCTTGTCACACCCTACCAACACCCGTCACAGTGTGAATTGAATGTTTGTGACCTTACCTACCCCAACACCTACTTTAAAACAGTGGCTCAGGCTGGAGAGGTAGCTCCGTGCTTATGAGTGTTTCTGGAGGCTAGAAACGGTGGCGCACGCCTGTGATTCCTGCACTCTGGGAAGCGGAGGCAGGCAGATCTCTGCGAGTTCAAGGCCAGCCTGGTCTACAAATGGGTCCAGGACCGCAAAGGCTACATAGAGAAACCCTGTCTCAACAACAATTTGGTGTCGTGTCTCTGGCTCTTCTACTTAAGATTTGGTTTCCATCATCCACTTCGAAGGGCTCATTTCTACCTGTACCATTGATTATTAATATTGTTAGGCCAAATGTGGCATACACCTGTGATCCAAGAAATTGGGAGTCTGAAGCCTGCCTAAGTTACATAATGAGCATCAGGTAAGCAAGGGGTTCATACCATGACCCTGCTTCAAAGAAACAAACAACAAAAAAAAAATCATTTTCCTTTAAATGAACTAAAAATGATGAAACAAAAAAGGAAAAATAGTAGATAAATGTTTACCACTGTTTTGGTTTGTTTTTTTATTTTCCAAGTCACAAATTTTATCATCCTCAACCCAAAAAAATAAGGAAATAGAGGCAAGCAAAATGACTCAGTGGGTGAATTCAGTCCCTAGAACCACATAGTAGAAAGAAAACTGACTCTTCCAAGTTGTCTTCTGACATACACATGCACAGGATAATACAAGCTACCACACACACACACATAATAAACAAGTATAATAAAAAAGGAACCAGGTAGAAGACACTATGTAAAAAAAAAAAAAGGTTTATTATATAAGATGAAACTGGAAATAAAAAAAAATAGTAACACTTGCCATCAGCCTTGTGTCCTACCCTCCACTCTGGTAGTACATAAAAGACTATATCAGAAACTTCTCTCCAAACCTGCAGTAAATGCTTGCTGCTGTATACGCTGCAGCTGAGCCCCAAACCGGAAAAATTTCACTCTGCTTTTCCCATATGGAAAGTAAAGCTTTTTCTTTGGTAAATACTCTGTGGTTATTCACAGCTCTTTCCCTTGTGGAAATGAAGCACCTGATTTGTCCTGGTCTTTTGATTGTTTACATAATGATAAGGATAAAAGAGTGTCTGGGAAGCACTGAGGAAACCTGGAAGCCTGACCAACAAGAACCATTCATAAACAGCCGGCTCACTTTGTGAATAAAAGTGCTAACGGAGCGAGCTGGTGAATTGGAGAGGACCCTACATCCTGTGTAACCATCACGTTTCTCATTGCAAGGTGACATCTGAGCTCTGACCTAGGCTTGCACTCTGTAGTGGCTACTCTGCTATAGGTATCGTCACCTGCACTGAAATGGACGATGCCCTCGGAAACAGGGTCTTCTATGACTCTTTTGTACTATGGTATTTGTTTATATTTATTTATTTATTTATTGAAACAGGGTGTCCCACCTTATAGCTCTGGCTGGTCTGGAATACTATGATGTTCAGACTCACAGAGATCCACCTGCCTCTGCCTCCCAATGCTGGACTACTGAAACTAAAAGTGTGCAACCATGCCCATCTATACTATAAAATTTTATGTTTTTTCTTTTCTTGAGACAGTCGTGCTATTGTAGCCCAAGCCAGCCTAGCACTCATGGACCCACATATCTAAGGTGTTTTTTAAACACCTTTCTCTCTTTTTTGCAAGAAACAAAACAGGTTAAACAATCTCCATGCTACTATGAAGGCGTTTTTTTACTAAAGAACAAAATAAAGGTCGGGGGACATAACTCAGAGGCAGAGCCTGAGCAAATGCTTAGCACGCACAGGGCTTGGGATCCATCTCCAGCAAAACACACCTGATGGGAAGACAAAAACAAAAACTGTAGCAATCTACTTCCATGTATGTTAAAGCTGTTCTTGGTCACATCCTTATATGTCACTATGAAGCCTGGCTGCTTACAGCATCTAACACTGCATGCATATCTATATATAGATTCACAGCTATCTGTAGCTTAGTCAGATATGCTGATAAGCTGACTTTTCAAATGAAAATTAACTAATACAATAAGCATAGGTCTAAGGTCCATGGTGTTCTTTCCTATATCCCCAGCAAAAGCTCCTGTGTCCTGGTCAAGCTACAGCAGCATGCAGCTGGTCTGCATCTCCAAAACTATGGTTGTGGTTGTTGTGTACATATATGGGTGTTGTTTTACCTACATGTATGTCTGTGCAGCACATTTCTCCCTGGTGCCTATGGAGGCCACAAGAGTGATCAAATCCCCCCTAGAATTTGATTTAGTTGTCTGCTGCTATGTGGATGGGTGCCCTCTGGAAGAGCAGCCATGCTCTTAACAGTGGAGCCATCTCACCAGCCCCAAACCTAAAGTTTTCATTTAGCTAGCCACTTAATGGTGATTTAAATCCCTTGCCTTCTTCAATCTGTTTGAATTGGGGATTTGGGGCTAGCTTTAATGAAAAAAAAAAAAAAAAGAAAGAAATCTCAGTATTAGGATCAGCTATAACTCAACTGGTAGAGAACTTGCCTCCCCAGGATCACAAAAACCAGTGACTCAGCACCATACAGTTGCCTGGAAGAATGTAAGAAAATATGAGTAATGAATTGAATGGAGCTATCCAGCCCTAGAATATTGCAATACACTGAACTGACATCAGTGTTATGTTAGCTAATTAATCTGTTCATGAGAGAAGGAATTCCGAACATACCCTAAACAAGAAAACCAAGCAGTAAGAATGATGGAAATGTTTGTCCATCTTCCCAACGTTTACGGGAGATAGCAAGCAAAAAAGAGCTATTTAAAATAAAAGACATTTGATATTAAAGATAATGCAAGGTTTTTTTTGTTGTTTGTTTTTTGTTTTTTTGAAACAGGGTTTCTCTGTGTAGCTTTGGCTGTCCCGGTCTCGCTTTGTAGACTATGCTGGCCTTGAACTCAGAGCTCTGCCTGCCTCTGCCTCCCCTAGTGGTGGGATTACAAACTCAATACAGTAAGGGTACAGGGCTGGGCATAGTGCTGTACACCTGTAGCCCCAGCTACTTAAAAGCCGAGGGCAAGTATGGTCAGTTAGGCCCAGGAGCTGGAGGGTGGCCTGGGCCTTGCAGTGAGACCAATCTCAAAAGAAAGAGAAGCAGAGAAGCAGAATAACCTGCCCTACCCCACCCCCGCTTTGCCTCTTCACCAGTATTATAACTGATAAGAAAAGTAAAATGAGGAATGAACACTATTTACAGGTACTAAATAATGGAAGCTTTAGTTCGTAACCTGACCCATCCTGCCCATATTTGAAATGATGAAATGGCTACAGCTATGAGAAGTGTGCTTGAGTGAAATGGCTGCTTCTGGCTTCTGTCTCTCTTTAAGGAGAAGCTCTCTTACTACAGCTGAGATACTGGCTCCACTCCCTTCGGGTAGAGAGGTGGGAGTACTTGCCTAGCACTCCATCCCCGGTGCAGAGCAGAATCAGCAAACACATCACTCCAGAGTGGACAACATCCACTAAAGGTGGGCAGTGGATGTGCCTTAGGTGCAATGGTAAAGCCGTCTCCTTAAGTCTTCCAAGCTAAAGGCTACTGTGCAAGGGAAATTAGAGATTTTTATTCCTTTCCATGAAGATCTGATGTACATAGTCCCAAAATTTCCTCTGCTGGGTTTCATTGTTGTGGATCATGGTGGTGAGAGCTTCCCCCTGATAGAGACCTTGCCAATAATCTTGTAGCCACATTTCCTTCCAGCTGAAATGACAAAACAGGACTGGTGGTAAACTGGGGAGCCACAGCAGCAACAGACTCTACCTTCTTCAAGTGCTTCCAAAGAAACTATAAATAGGTCCCACAGTGGTGGCACACACCTTTAATCCCAGCACGTAGGAGGCAGTGGCAGGAGGATCTCTGAGTTCCAGGCCAGCATGGTCTACAGAGAGAGTTCCAGAACAGCCAAAGCTACATAGAGAAACCCTGGCTTGGGGAAAAAAACAACAAAACACTAAGCACTGTGGCCTCTGGCTAGGACAGGGCTCTTCTGTGAAGGAAAGGAGATATGGAGTAAAACTAATACTAGACCAAGGAACAGGAAGTAGGTCATAAACATGAAGACATCATAGTACACCTAAGTAGCTGACACTGCTGACTTGCCTCGAGCTCTCAAATGTGGAGTAAGTGCAAAGGGTTGCAGAAGGGTCCTGAGCATGGTACTATTCTAGAGGAAAGCAAGGGAGCCTTTCAGAAGGTGCTAACCTTCACCGTTATTTAAAAATCTAAATAAAGGTGCAGTGACATGTAGTGTAGAGAAAAGGCATAACCCTGGGGCTGGGGAGATGGCTCAGAGGTTAAGAACACGCCCTGCTCTGCCAGAGGTCCTGAGTTCAATTCCCAGCAACCACATGGTGGCTCACAACCATCTAGAGTGAGATCTGGTGTACAGGCAGAATGTTGTATAAATAATAAATAAAACTTAAAAAAAAAGGCGTAACCTGAATTTTCTTTTGTTAGAGGGACAGGAGTATCAAACAGCCCAGGCCGGTCTCAAATTCAGTGTATAAGGCTGATTATGACCTTAAAACTCCAGATTCTCCTGCCTCGGTCTCTTTAGCATTAGAATTACAGGTATGTACTACCATCCCTGGCTATTTCCTTAATGCTTTAGCTTTTCTTCTAGTAAGTGTGTGTTAAGCATAAACTGATAAATTCTTAGTGAAAGACCCCACTGTAAGCAGCCCTCTGGGCCCATCCACTGTTGGCAGTCCCTTTCTCCGAGCTATTCTAGTGATCCCTTTTCAAATCAATTGTGGCAGCTTGTTGCATGTGGTTTCAATGTTTTCCCATTCCATCTCCCATGCACACCTTTCCGCTTTCAACTCATTTCCCCTTCCCCTACACTGACCACCAATGAGACATCTATTGAAAGCATTCATTTCTGTCTAGAGAGAATAAATCAGGATATGAACTAAATCAGGACATATAGAAATGAAAGGACGGCTGGGGACGTAGCTCAATGGTAGAGTGCATGCGTAGCACACTCAAGGCTCTGACTTCACACAAAAAAATATGTAAATGCTTTTCAGGGGTACGGTGGCTGACTCTTGTAATCTCAGCACTTTGGAGGCTGAGACAGGAGGATCACAAGCTTGAGGTCAGCCTGGGTCTACAGAGTGACACTCTAGTATGTCTGATTAGTTGATAAATGCAGGGAGGGGGTTCTTTCAAAATGCTCTGAATGAGCTGAGGTGTTTGACTGGGTGGAAAAGTATTCTCTTGGCATGTAGGAGGCCCCGGACTTAATCTCTAGCACAGCCAGAATTCATCTTTACCTGTCATTCTCAGGAATCTCTTCGACTTTGCCAAAGCCAGGAGCAGGCACTGGACAGTTCATGTGTGAGGTCTGGGCAATGTGAGGCTCAGGGAAAGGAATGTCCCCAGGGGAGGATGCATGCGCTTTCTCGGCATTCAGCCGAGCCAGTTCATGGTCGCAGACGAAACACTCAAAGCCATTGAGGTAGTTAGGCAACATGGGATCATTCACTCCCCACTCCCTGTACTCCAGATTGTCCAGAAGAAACTGGTTGGTGATGCCCCCAGGTTGCTTATATGCCAGGTATTTCATATACTCTTCATCATTCTTGTCCAGAAAGTCAATAAACTCCGCTAGCTTTTGAGGGGACTCAAAGTCATCGATTAAGATGATGGAGTGGTTATTGGGCATCCAGTCCCTCACAGAAGGTGATCCACGATAAACAGGCACAGCACCCAGATGCATGGGGCGCCACAGTTTTTCTGTCATGTAATCATTGCAAATGGCATTTTCCAAGGCCAAATGAAACTTATAGCGGGACAAAAAGGCCAAGAGTTCTGGATCCTCGGTGGTGGCCGTGGCTGTGTCCTGTAACCGTTCGGTGGGCAGCTCGCGGTTCTGCAGGCACTTACCATAGGAATCCACCTAAGCGAGGCAGAGCACCGCGGTCAGCAAGGTGACGCGTTCGCCCAGCCCACCCCCTTCCCGGCACGCCACTCTCTCACCCACCGAGATGTAGCGCATGAGCTCCCGTACGTAGCGGTCCCGGTCTGCGGGCACGTCGCAGTGGGACTGCAAGTAGAGCAACGGCGCGTAGCCGCGGCGCCGCCACTCGGCGCGCTCCCGCAGCGGAGGCGCAGGGCGGCGCAAATAGAAGGCTCCGGGCAGCCATTGCAGCGGCAGTGGGTAGTCCGAGTGCCGGCTGAAGGTGGCCGTGAGGTTGAAGAGGCGGATGCCCGGGCCGTGGCTCAGCAGGAAGTTGTTGAGCGGCGACTCCTCGTGCAGGAGCGCCCAGCTCTGGTGCGCTAGGCGCGGTAGGGGCGCGTCAGCCGCCCGAAAGTCGGTGCCGTAAAAGAGCAATGCGCGCGTCCGCGGGTCGGCGCGCACCCGTCGGTCCCGGGACGCCACGCACGCGCCATGCCCACATTCAATGCGCTCCGAGTCGCCTGGGAAGTGCGGAAACAGACCTGGGCTCCACCATAGCAGCACCGGTAGGTCCGCCGTTTCCGCGTTCCCTGGCGGCGAGGACTCCGGCCCGTGCGCCACCCCCACTGCGCCTAGCGCAGCCGGCGGCCGGAAAACCGTGCCGTCCCACGGCTCCTCCCACTCTGCCTCCCTACCCGTCTTCCCCGCAGCCTGGGATTCCGGGCTACTGGCCGCATAGACACTGAGCACCCCCAGGGCGGCTAGCACGGTCTCGGTGCAGCGAGCAGCCATGTTCTCACCGGACCCACTCGGACACCACGAAACCCCGCCCTGTGGGCGACTGGGTAGCCGACCAGGTCCTACGACGCCATAGGGGCACGCAGCGCATGCGTTAACTTCTCTCCGTCACAGGCTTTGCAGGGAGAGGTCCCAAGTAATGAAAGGGATACTGGTTACATCTTATTTTATTTCTTTACAAATTAAAGATGCATTGAAAAATAAACCAATGAAAAGAAATGAAAGGTCCAGAGCAGGGGCATCCCGGGCTGGGAGCAGGCAAGCCTGACCACCGTCAATCCTAGCCCTTGTCCTGCCCCAGCCAATTGGAGTTGGAAGATAACTGTCAGCCACTCAGTCAATACCAAAGCCCGGTAACGTCCTGGCACAGGAAGACAGGGCTCCAGCCATCTCTGCCTCTCCCCAACAACGCCCAGTTTACAGAAGCCGTGTTCCTGGTGGGAGCTGAGAGGGATGTAGGCTGGCTCTGTGAGGTATTGCAAGTTGACCATCAGGCTCTCTCTAAAACCATCCAGTATTGGGGCTTCTCCATCTGCAAAGGAGGCTGCCACCTCCCCTGGGTGTTAATATGCTCTGCAATTCTGTCCCCAGGCTCATTCATCTTTAGCTATGTGCTTCTGTCCACGAAGTGCTCACCAATCATTGCAGGGAAGAGAGCACAATTAAGTAGAGAGACAAGTAGTCAATCCATCCTCAGTAACTAAGCTTTTGCTACTGACCACCAGGACCCCCAAAGGACCAGCCACTTTATTCTCCACCACCTACGGTCTCTACCCAAACTCTTGTGCACCTGTATATTTTATCCCTAATATAGGAAGTTGTTGATGACACGGAGCTGAATTTGCCACCTTCTGTAATAACCCTGGGATTCCCACTTCTCTTCCTGCCTGCCCCTTTCCATTCGGAGACTGGTCCAGATGGACACAATATTGCTAGGGCCTGGCTGCCTCCAAACCCCCAACACCAAATCATATACTGTGAACTGAGAAACTACATTCATTACAACAGGATTAGCAGGAGAAAGAGGGTAGAGTAAGGGTCCCGGGGCACCTTCCATCAGCAGGACAGGACAGAGTGGTAGGGTATTTGAGCCCAGAAAGGTGTCACCTTATATCTCGCCCTCCCCCCAAAAGAAGTCAACTGAGGTCAGCTTACATGAGTTATAAGATATGGAACTGTCCCAATTTCTCTGCCATCCTGGGGTACTTCCTGGAAGCTGGCATGGGACCCTATGCCATTTACCCACTTGCTTTAGCTCAGTAGCTGCCGAATCTCCTTGTGCATATGACAGAGAAAGTCCACATAGGATGCACCTCCACTTAGGCTCTTGTCTTCCACCAGGAAGTGCTTGAACAGCATCTCCAGCTTGTCTTCCTGTTTGACCACAATAAGCTACGGCCAGAAGGCAGGTTGTGAGGAAGGGCCAATGGAAATGAAGCACTCATTCTCTCCCTCCTCATGCTCCTTCATGCTCACTTGACAAGGTAAAAAATCCAGGATTCAGAGCAGTGTTACTGTAGCTCAGTGTTAAGAGTGCTTGCCTCACATACAGAATGCCTAGGGCTTAATATCCACCCCCACCATGGCAAAACACAAAACATCTGGGTTACCTTCATGTACCGCATTCTCTGCGCCCGCAAGCTATCAATGAGGCCTCGAACCTTCTTGGATAGTGGATTATCCAGAACTGGCAAAACACTCTAGAACAAAAATTCATGTATTACTATGATAGAGTACTTTTAAATCAAGAGGGAGCAACAGATGTAGGTATAATCTGAAAGGAGGAAGCCTGAAAAAAACTTGACAGCACCTTTCCTTGCCCCAAGCGGTCTCTGATATGTAAAGGACCAGCAGAATGACTTCACTGACCCCATAGTCAAATCACCAAAGTGTTTTTCCATACCCATATTATCCCTGACACCCTCTTCTCACCAAGCCACTGGTGATCTGACTGAAGGAAGAGACGTTGAAAAGGCTCTGGACAACACCTTGTTGGACGCTTGCTCCCACCCAGACAAAGAGGTTGAGACCATTTTCCAGCAAATATATATCGCCACTACTTAATCGCTCTTCAGAGGCTCGAACTGCTGGTGGTTCAGTGGTACTATCGAGGGGAGACTTTGTCTAGATAAAAAGGGAAAAAAGTCACCAAGAACTACAAAGACAGTCCCTTACACAAACTAAGAAAGCTAAGTCTCTAGATAGTAATAGGAAATGTACATAAAAATAAATTCCTTGATGTTGGCAATAAAGTAATCCCATTTGCTCCTTAGAGACCCTGTCCTTAGTACAGTGTCTCATACTCCATCATTCTCACCAGTGGTAGGAGCCGAGGGTAGAAGAAGACATTGGTCTCAGCCACATCCATGGAGGAAACCAGCTGTCGAACATAGGCACGGTCATCAGTAGTGACCTCAGCTCCAGGCTGCAGAACATCACTCTTCAGTACACAGTTCAGGTAAACTGGGAGTAGCTTCATGCACTCAGGTAGGATCAACTGAGGGGTTTATGGAAATAAAGTCAATGATCATGAGAAATCCCTCTAAAACAAGCTTTTGTTGAAACCACCCCTCCACTAACATTCTTGCCCCACCTGTCCTGCAGAAGAAGGGCTGGCACAGTTCTTTCTGTAACAGGCTAGGATCTGGGCACACTGGGTGATGAGAGTGTCACGTACAGTCTTCACAGGGCTGTTCAGAACACCTCGATATGCTGCATGAGAAAGAGAGACAGCAGTCACTGGTCAGCTTCCCATCACATGCACTTTCCTGCCGTCACACCTACCCAGGAGTGCTGAACCATCCTGGACCTTTCTCTCATCCCCAATCCCACCCTGCCCTGCATCTACCCTCACCAAACTTGGCCATGTAGTTGATGAGCGTGTCAGTCTCACAGTTTCGATACAGATCAGCCAACTGGGTGCAGCAGTTTAGGGCCAGGTTGTGGATGCGGAGCCGACGCTGCCCTGCACAGCTGGTATAAAGCAGGGCACACTAGGGGAAGGGAGAGAGGGGGAACTCACACCCCTCCCTCACAATCCCACCCAGCCCTTATCCTCTTCCCAGTGAGTGCATCCAGCACTCTCGTCCTGTCCCTTCTCCCGCCTGCCACCTGCAGTAGGGCTCCACTCTCTTCACTGAGCCGGTCATCATGCTTGAATTCCACAGTCACTGTCTTGTCACCATCCAATCCAGCCAACTCGACATCTGTTGTGTTGCTCATGTAGAAAGCCCCAAAGAAATCTACAGCACGGATACCTGAGGCCACAGGGACAGGTCAGGGCTGAAGATAAGACATATGCCTCAACTAGATTTAGCCTCAGCCAGAACTCACCAGTACTTGTCCGAACCCGCATCACAGCATCAAAGCCAACCTCCTTCTGTACATCCCGACGAAGGTCACGCAAGAACCGCTCCTGATCATTCTCCACCTGCAGCCCAGGCCCAGAGTCACATCACTGACCATACAGGTCATCCTGCAGTCAGTCTCCCAGCACCCCTTCCATACTACAAGCCCTCTTAATCATAATAACAGTGCAAAAAAGAACGACAATGAAGCTTTTCTACATGCATGACAAACCAGGTAACACACAGAGTGCTTTATATACAACTGTTTAATTCTGTAAATAAATCCGAGTTAGTAAACTCTACTTTGCAGATTAAAGAACAAAAGATGAGTAATTAAGTGACTATCTTTGGACACTAAGTGGGGGACCTCAGTATCAACCCAGGACTGACTTTTAAGACCCATGTGCCTAACCAGTATACTCTGGGCTCAACTTCACGCACCTGTAATAATAAAAATTATATAGTCCAATACTCATTAATTACTATAACACACACCACTAAGTTAATAGCTAAAGAGCTACTCCAAATATAAGCAGGTATTTCCACACCCAGAACTGTATACCTGAAAGCAGGCATATTTGTAGACAGAGCCTCCAGTGAGCTGGGGAACAACAGAGAGTGTGGCCACATCTACATACTGGTTAGGGAAGAGGAAGAGGTCCACACAGCAGCCTTGGGCCACACACTCTTTGGCCAGAGTCTGATAGGCACCCGTCTGAGGCTGGAACAGAGTCTGGAAGGGAACAGAAGAAATGTCAAAAAGCTTTACCCAACTTCATAGTTATGTATGTAAAATGAGAAACTCACAGTTTCTACCACCTTATAATTCCAACAGTAGGAAGGAAAAGGAAGACTAGAGAAGGGAAAAGGAAAATGTGCAGGGTGTGATTGGGCACACCTATAATTTCAGCACACAGAAGACAGAGACAAGTCACTGTAAGTATGAGGCTAGCCTGGGCTACATAGTGAATTCCAAGCCAGCCTAAGCTACATAGCTAGACCCTCCCATCTCAAAAAAAGCAAAAAATGAAAAGGAGAAAAGGAAAGAGTCTAGTCAAGTCCACTAAGAATTTTGTGAGTAGGTTGGCATTCACAAATGGGACATGTGAGAGGGCAGAATGTAATCCCAGTCCACCTGGGTGACAGTGAAGAGCTGACTTTGGAAAGTCAGCACCTTCTTCTGTAATGGAATGCCCCTCCCCATCTCTAGCCACACCTTCTCCTTGTCTGTGTTGATCAATTTCCTATCATCTCTATTCTTCAGCTTCCCTGGGGCCTCTGCAATGGGCAAGGAAGTGTGGAACAGAAACAGCTTTCCTGCACACTCAGCAGCCTAGGAAAAAAAATAAAAATTACTCATCCATTCCTCCTTTATTCATTTATTGTTCCCTCATCTTTTTCTTTGTCATTTATTAGGCACTAACTGTATGACACGCACTGACTTGCTAGACAGTTACACATAACCAAGGCTTGTTATCCAGTGGATAACATGGTCAGAGAAAAGCAGGAGAGAAGGTTACCAGGGACTCCTGCCTTACCTTCAGAGCTTCCATCCCAGCCTGGATAACTGGGGCAAATACTGTCTCTGTCTCTCTTGTATCTGCAAACATTTCTGGAATCTGATCCAATAAACTGAAAAGACAGACAACCAAAATTGCCACTCAGATTTTAACTGAATAGTTATCTGGCTCCCAGACTGAAAACTCCTGGACCACACCCCTGCCCATCTACAAACCCTGCTCAACTCCCTGGTCTTCTGTGGTTGTACCCTCCCACTCTTTCCATCTGGCTCCACCATCTGGCTCTTACCTGGTGATAACTGCCCGAGACTCACTGACATTGACCAGGAAGCCATCCAGCAGTGGCACAAACATGTCAGCCACATCAGATACAACCATCATCTGTGGCTGAGCCAAAGTGCTCTTCACATTGTAGAAGTGGAGCACCTTATTGTAGGTGACAAAGCCAACTCGGATTGCTGACTCTTCTGCTCCACCCTCCCTGTGGGAGGTGACACTGTTACTCACACTGGCCACCTTCTTCACCACCCACAATTTTATGATATAACGTTCCAGACATAATGCCCAGTCAACCCGAACATCCACCATTAACCAAAGAAGAGCAGTACTTCTTCAACTCTCACCTAGGCAGATAGTCTAAGAGTGACTTGAGCTCCTCACAGAGGAGCCGAACAAGACCAGTTCTAATGGCATTGTAGGAGACATCAATCATAAAGATGAAGGCAGGAGGACTGGGGAATTTATTGTTCTGTAGAGGAAGGAAATGTTGAAGGTAAGGAAGACAGTAAGCAGGCCAGTAGACTAGAAGGCAATAAGCATCAAAAGGGACCATGACAGGGCAAGGGAAATGATAACAGCTGATTTGGGCTCCCACAATCCTCTACCCACTGCTCCTCTCCCATTACCTTCCCTTACCTTGCAATAATCTACAGTGGCCAAGAATTCGTAAGAGCCCAGAGACAGCTCAGGACGATCATAAGCATCTATGCGTTTGCCGGTATGATCCAGATGTTGAAAATACTGGGGAGGAACTGTGGGGAAGATGCAGTGTGTTACTCAAAAGGTTCACCCTCAACCTAAGTATGCCAACTGTTAGCCAAGCTCCTTCACATCACTCCAATACCCCCTGTCCTCACCTGTGCTCTACTTCCCCAGCTCCTGACAAACGCTCCCTCATTTATCTAACTAGAAAGAGAACAATGCGGATGCAAGCCTTCCCCACACAGCTCAGCCTCCACAACACACCATCATTGATACAACTGCAAAAGGAGCACTGGAAGCGCCTCCCTCCCTCGATGAATGTCATGAGAGGGCACATATATGCTTTGCAGCGATTACAACGCAGGGGGCCAGATTCGCCGTGGTCCACAACATATGGTGAAGCCTAAGGAACAAAGAGAAGGGTTTCAGGTGGAGGGAAGCTACAGTGGGATCAGACATATGGCAACATATGACACAGACTGAAGAGAGAGGCAGCATGGCTCAGGTATTTTGCCTAGGGAAAGAATACAGTGGAAGAGAATGAAGACAGTAAGGGTATTACTGATCACCGGGAAAACTCCAGTTCTCTCTCTGTTTTCTATCCCAGAATGCATTTCTTCTTTAAAAAGGAAAGGGCCTATTAAACTGGCCATAGCACGCCAAGGGCTGCCATGAGTGTCTGAGGAGAAAGCTAAAGATTATACAGGATTTCTACTCCTGTCCTAGAGACAACTTCTGCTTCTTTCCTTGTATAGCTATGATACTTCTCCCCCATCACTCACAAGAGAATTCTGTGACACCTATTGTTGTCTCAGGTAGATGTCAGGTTAGAAATACAAGAACAGCATCTAACCATCCTCACTAGCAACCACAACGTACACTAAGCCTTGAGGTTCCAGTTCTAGAGAACTCTTTAAACAGCTACCTAATTTAAAAATGCTTTCACCAGGCATAGTGGTACATGCCTTTAATCCCAGCACTTGGGAGGTATAGGCAGGCAGATTTCTGAGTTCAAGGCCAGCCTGATCTACAGTCCCAGGAACAAATGTTCAGGAAGTCCTGTCTTGAAAAAAACAAAACAAAAACTGCTACTTTCAGGTACTAGACTGGCAGATGAGGGCCCAAGACAGGTGAGGGGTGGATTTTTGGATACAATAGCACCTTCTCTTTTATATGCCTTCCTATACCCAGTGCAAGGTTAAAGACACACACAGAGTAACACATTTATTATCATCATCAAGAGATGTGACCACACAACAGGAAATTCCCATATCCAGCTGTCTTGCCTCTAGACATGGCACTTCCTGAGTACCATGCCTAGCTCTTTATTTGTTTTGAGATGGAGTCTACTGTGTGACCAGGCTGGGCTGGAACTGCATGACCTCCTGTTTCAGGTTCCTGAGAGCTACAAATACAGATGTAAGCTTCAAAATACAGCTGGTTCTGGTTCTTTTCATTTGTTCTTCCTACAATCCTGGTCTCACAAAGTAATTTGTTTGGCTTTTTGCTTTCATCCTTATCACTGATACCAGGTTTGGGCCCTAGGAAAGAAAGATACCAAAGATACTGGCTATCCCCTCCTGCCCAACCAAAATGACTTCCATGTCAGCCAGAATCACGTCGAGAAAGAAACCTTATCTCCTCCCTCTTTCTCTTTCATTGTATTCTCCCCTTCCCTGACTTACCTCCTCTGGGGGCAGCCTTGCCAGTGGCTTGATGACAGCTGCCAGAGGCACCTGAGCCTGCTTAGCCATGTCAGATGTGCAAGGAATATTATAGGATGTGCATCGAATGTACCGGGGACTTGCATTCCCTGAAGGTAAAAGATATGAGTCACATCATAGAAGGCTTCCGGATACCAGCTCTCCATTGGTGAATCACTCCACCTCCACACATGTTAAGAGTTGGCAGTAGCTTTTAGCCCCCTGAAGGACTGAGGGAGGAGCAGAGATGGGGTGGGGACACTGGTCTCTACTTAAAGACTAACAAAAGCATGATCCATAGCAGATAGCTTTAAAGAATTAGCTGCCTTATGGAAATAGACATTAAAGTTCTCACCTTGGTCTTTCACCAGGAAATTGGTAGTGACTAAAGGTGGCACCTGTCCACGTACACCAGTAACAAATGGCTCTGAACCCCGGTTGTTCCTATCATCTTCAATAACCTGAATCTGTAGGAAAAAAGTGGAATGAGTAGTATGATAAGAAAAAGTATTGGACAGCAGCAGGCCAGAACTGTAGCACAAGAACAAATGACTTGCCAAAACCCACTACATGCACCAGGCATGCTTTCCTACTGGAGACCATATCAAATGCCACAATGCTAACCTTCTACTTTGCAGCAGTTATCAAGGAGATGCTTGGTGGGTCTGGGTGAGAATGGACTTTCTGATAAATCAGTCCCTGGCCTCCAATCATTGGTAAGTACCCTTTTATTCCTCCCACTCCAGGAACGTTTCAACTCTGATCCCAAAGCATAAGACATGATTAGATTCCATTCTCCATTCCCATCAAACCTTTCCCTCCCTTCTTCTCCTCAAGACACACTGAGTAAGACCAAGGAGAACAGATAACAGAAACTCATGTAGAAATGAATCTACCTGGAATGGTTCTAAACTCAATGAAATTAACAAGGAACACGGAAAGGAGAGAATTAAACAGCCAGAAATGATCAGGTAAGGTAAGGAAGCAAATGCTGCCTTCCTTTTAGGTGAGCATCAGTGGGTCCATATAGGAGAGGATAAGTACCCAATCCTTATGGCCCGGTCCTCAAACCTCTACATGTGACAAGACATTGAAGAGAACAAACACAAAAAGGATATACAAAGCTGGTAATCAAACCCTTGTGCAAGCTGATAACCTTTGGTCAGTTACTTCAAGATGAATTTGGTAAAACCAGAAAAGTAAAGGGCAAATAAGACTATATCCCACAGCAGAAGGAGTTGAAGCTTAGAGACACACCAGAGTCTAAAGTCTTCAGATGAGGTCACCCACATTCTTCCCCTGTAAGAAATGCCATGAACCTGTACGTTCATAGACACCCACCGAAACATTTCTCCTCACCAAACTGGAAGGATCTGCTGCTCAATTCTGTCTGGTTCCATCACAATGCCACACACAAGCTCCTGGAGGAGCCAGCAAGACTAAAACCAAAGATTACCATGCCACCGGGCCCACCCGTAGAGCTGGCCATCCACCATCCCATATTCAAGGCACTGCTAACAGTTTGCTGTCTCCTGCACACATTGTGACTTAGGGCATGCATATCCTTCAGCTTATAAAAGCAAGGATCTAGAAGGGTTCAGGGAAGAGAATGAAAAGGGATGGACATGGTGGATGAGGTGAAGTCACAGGCATGCATGAGTGACACTAACACAGGGATGACAAGCACATACGCCCACCCCCTGCACTTACTGGACTAGGAATGGCATCAGGGTCTATTCTGTGCCTGGTTTTCTGCTGAGGAGGCAGCTCATTAAGTTGCTTTTAGTGTTTTAATAATAAAGGCAGCAAGGATATACAGGGAGGGAAACAAAAGAACAAGAGGCAGATATTACTTCTCTAACCCTGGTGAATCAGACTTGAAAAGCTGGAACCCAGCTCGGATTTCAGAAGTCAGGGACCCAGTGGATCTGGAATTCCAAGTCTCTCTAGCCCTCTCTAGGCCTCACAAGAAGGCCTCCGTGACTCAGACTACAATGGAGCAAGATAAGGTCAGGTAGCACAGGCAGGAGGCCCTTATGGGAAAGCCCTCAAGAAAAAAAGTTCCTGAGAAGGCCAAGCCTATGCCTAAGAACTCTCATGCCGGGAGATGCCTTGGCTGTCTAGCTAGACTCTCCTTCCCACCATGGAGGAGAGAGGGAGAATCTGTTAGTGTTCTTGGGTTCCCCTTAGCCAATAGGCTTCCTCACCATGGTAGTACCCCAAAGGAAGAAGGAAGAGAACAGAATGGAATATGACAATGGCTAAGTATGAAGAGGTAACCAACACTGATGTTACAGATAGGATATAAAACAGGCCCTACATGGAAAAACTACTTTACCCATGTCCAGTAAGGAGGGGTTGAGTATTCCAGTGGCTCTGGGGGAGAAGCAGCTTCCTCAATGGACTTTACATGTACACTACCTTCATACGCTGTGATTGTTCCCCATCCACACAACAGGGGCCTGCCAATCAATAGTACTGGGGGACGTCACCTACAACACTGCTGTATAGGAGCAGAGAGGAACTAGTGAACTGCTACCTGCTCTGACGTCAACAAGAATGATATTCTACTCGATCTAAGGGAGTGGGAACTGGCAACTACTCTACAGAAGGGCAAAGATGACCATGTTATCATTATGTCCAAGAGCCACAGAGCATAACTCTCAACCAGAGCTCTACCACTATCTTGATCACTCTTGGTTCCCTTTTTCCCTATATAGCTGTGGAGTTAAACTGCCCTAAAAGACTTTGGGGACTTCAAGTTCCATTTCAAAGGCTTAGACATCACATCTAAATTTTAAGTCTTATAGAAGATGGCTGAAAAGGGAATACTATCAGAAAATGCCAAGCAAACATCTTATCTAGGTCAGTCTGCATCTCTGGCAGACAAACATGTTTCCCCAAGACCACATAAGCACCTACTTACAGGGCTGGGGATGGCATCAGGGTCCAGGCGCTTAGGAGGCAGTGGCTGAGGAGGCCCCGGCTGACTGCCAAAGGTAGGTGCTCCAGGGTATGAGCTCTCATAATTAGGCTGAGGGCCTCGGGCTGGTCCAAAGGAACCTGAAGACAAGGGCACAAAGTTGACAAACTCAACATCCCTTCCCTATTTCTTAAAGCCTCAGGAAAATAACTGAGATTATAAGGTATCGTAGTGCCTGAGGAAGCCAAGAAAGGCCATACTATCTGAATGAACTATGAGACATGAAAATTGTCTTACAAACCTCACACCCTAGTAATGGTACCCTGAAGCTGTCCATCTAATTTACTACTTGGCAAGCAGTACCAAAACAAACAAAAAGCCCTCAAGAGCTGAAGCCTTTGTCTTCTAGCCAGATGGTGGGGAGAAAACTCACCATTCTGCTGCAGCTGATAACCCGGCTGCTGAGGGGAGTGCATAGGTGGTGGTGGTACTGGGGGCCCAGGCAGCTGAGGGCCTGGGGGCAAAGCATGAGCAGGAGGCGAGGACACATGGTTGGCCTGGTTCACTGGGAGACTCCCAAAGCCCTGTCCAGGCGGGAGTGGACCAGTCATGGAAGGCATCCGAGGACCACCTGAAGCTGGGGATGTGAAGTTGGAAGCCAGTGGTGGGGCAGATCGCAGGGGAGGCTGGACTCCAGGATGACCTTGAGCCTGGCTAAGGGGAGGAGCCTGACTCTGAGGATAGGAGCCATATGGACCAGAATTAAGGAAACTTCCTGAGGCTGAGGCCAATGATGTTGGTGGGCCTGTGAGATAGAAGAAGTAGAGGTGGAGGCACAGTCATTCTGCCTCACTTGGTAAATTATTTCTGCTCCCACCAAAAAAACAGAAAGCAAAAACAACAACAAAAACCAAACAAACAAACAGAAGACTCTCCCTTCATCTGGGCTCAAAGGCACAGGAAATAAAAATTTCCAGAACCAAATCTTTCTGAAAACTAGATGATAGAGGTCCCACCAGTACTTACCATAGCCCAACCCAGAAGGGGGAGGGGCTTGGGGCACAGCACCAGTGATCTGCATTCCAGCCAGCTGTGCAGTCACCTGTGTACTTGGGGGCGGGCCATAGGGCTGAAGCACAGGTGGTTGGCTGACGACAGGGGCCAATGGGGACCCAAACTGCTGAGACCCAGGGAGCCTATTAAAAACCAAAACAAAACAGAGATGACTAGAGGGGTGAGTTGTCAAAGCTGGTGGAGTTCCCCACCATTACAGGAAGCTACCTTGTGTTCTGGCATGTTATGTTCATCCTGAGCTCTCTGAGAGCTTCATACCTGAACAGTTGTGGCCAAGTGGCATTCTTCATTGTCTACATAAATAAGATTTGTGGAAAAGCTTACTTTCCACTAGGCTCACTCCACACACACCAAGCACTCTTGGGCAAACACTTTATAGAGAAGTTAGCGCCTCCTGAGCCTCAGTCTTGTGTTGGCAAACTGCCTCAGTTTTGTGATCTACACCTGAGGAAGTTGAAAGGAAAGGCACACATAAGCACACAGCACACTTACAGCAAGTGCTCACTTAGGTAATATGAGACTGATAAATACAATTTGATTGTTTAGCTTTTTCTGTTTATTTAGGTTTTTGTGTTTTGTTCTTGTTTTTTGAGACAGGCTTTCTCTTGTGTAGCTCTGGCTGTCCTGCAACTCATTCTGTACACCAGACTGGCCTGGAACTCACAGAGATCCACCTGCATCTGCCTCTGCCTCTGGAGTTCTGTGTGTGCACGCATGCCCACATATGTGCTAGGGTTAGTGAGTGCATGCAGGTCAGAGGACAACTTTCAGATGTTAGTTCTCCACTTCCATCATGTTGAAGCAGATTTCTAGTTTCTGCTGCACAGCACACTCCAGGCTAGCTAGCCGTCTAGCTTCTTCCCAACTCTCCTGTTTCCACATCCCATCTTCTGTAAGAGTGCTGGGGTTACAGATGTGCACCATGCCTCCAGGACTGGCTATGGTGTTCAAACTGAGGTCATTGGGCATTTTACCCACTAAACCATCTCCCAGCCTCTCCCTGCCTTAATTTATCTATACTAAATAGCTAGTACTTTACACGTGATCAGCTCCATCTGTTCTTTAGTTTAACACTCATCCAGTCATTCATTCAGCCAGCCTGTTACTTTTCCTTCAACTGGAATCTCTTTTACGTGTGTATTGTGCTCGGACTTGAACCCACAGACTTGCATAAGCTAGGTAAGCACAAACTCTAATGGTGAACTATCCCACTACTCCCATCCTTAGTATTGCTTTCAACTAGTATTTTTACTAGTGATCCTTACCTTAAGCTCCTTGCTGGGCTTTGTACTGTTTTGTGGTACACAACAATAACATACTGTTATTAACCACATGGCAGATGCTCAATCAATCTTGTCAGTCTAATTATATTGCATGGTATTGCTCCAATAATGTGGATCATTTCTACCAACAGCCTAGTGTTATTCTGTCAAATGCTCCACCACACCTATATATAGCATCTACAGTTTTTCTATTTAATCTAACTCTACAGCAAAATAGTGAGACAGAGTAGATAGGAAAATAAAACACTGAAAGAATAACAAAACAAACTATAACCACAGTTTAAAACTGATTCCCACCTTAACTTGTAAGACATAACACAGATATGTACACTTGAGCAATTCTAATGTAGCCAATGGCACAAGAAAGCAAATCAAAAAGTATAGACCAAAAGGCCCTACATATATCTTCTTCATGATTCCTTCCCTTTTCTCCCAGGGGTAACTACTCCTCTAATTCTCAATTATCATCCCCTTGTATTTAAAGCAGTACAGTTCAGTTTTGTCAGTTTTTTAGCCTTAAAAAAAAATACACACACACACACACACACACACACACACACACACACACTCTGGAGTTTTCATATTTTTATGAAATTTAACTATGATGTTCCCATTCCATTAAATGTTATTCCATTAAGCTGGGCACTTTTAGTCCCAGCACTCAGGAGGCAGAGGCAGGCAGATCTCTGTGAGTTTGAGGTCAGCCTCAAACTGATCTACAACAGAGCAAGTTTCAGGATAGCCAAGGCTACACAGAGAAACCCTGTCTCAAACAAACAAACAAACAAACAAACACACACACAAACAAACATTATTCCATTAAATATGCACAACCTGATCTAATGAGGTGGCTCATAGTTTAGGTATAGTTCAGGCCACCAAGCCTGACCTGAGTTTGATTGCCAAATCTATATGGTAGAAGAGAAACAACACCCACAAGTGACCTCTGACCTCTACACTTACCACGCATGTACCTACAAACAGAAATGTTAGATATGTAATAAAAAATGCTAGCGGGGTGGCACACACCTTTAATCCCAGCATTTGAGAGCCAGAGGCAGGCAGATATCTGAGTTAGAGCCCAGTCTGGTCTACAGAGCTAGTTCCCATGACAGCCAGCGCTACACAAAGAAATCCTGTCTTAGGAAAAAAACAAAAAAAAGTGACAACTCATCTAAACATTTTCCTGTACATATATATTTTAGTTTTCATACTTTAATGAGTTTTTTTTTTTTTTTTTTTAATTGAGGTGCTAGAGATCAAACCCAGGGCTTTACCCACTTTAGAGAAACACAATTTTGGGTGAGTAAAAACAGTGTTGCTGGAGCTAGAAAGATGGCTCAGCAGTTATAAGTGTGTACTGTTTTATTTATTTATTTGCTTGCTTGCTTGCTTGCTTGCTTGCTTATTTGGCTTTTCAAGATGGTTTCTCTGTGTAGCCTTGGCTGTCCTGGACTTACTTTGTAGACCAGGCTGGCCTCACAGAGACCTGCCTGCCTATGCCTCCCAGAGTGTTGAGATTATAGGCGTGTGCCACTGCACCCAGCTCATGGTTATACTTTTTAATTTATTACCAGCACCCAAACAACGTTCTGACAGACACGAATGTTCTCCTTTAATAGACTCTTTATGCAAAGAGAAGTTTATCAGGGTCTCATTATTTATGCAGCTTTTTTTCTGAGTCTTCTTATAACTGGCCATGAACAAATTTAACCAGTCAGTCCTACTAAGTGCCTGATTTAGTGAAAAGGGAGACAGACACAGACAACCTTCCTTTAGCGAAGGTTCATGAGGAAATATTCAGGAAATGTCACTGTGGAAATAGATGTCTGGTAAAGGGGGAAAAGGTAATATGGAAAGGTAATATGGAAAAGAACCCAGGAACTAAGATGGGTTCATAATAGGGCTAGACATCAGTAGCACCTGTAACCTGGAAAAAGGACTGGCAACATGGCTCTGTGGGTGAAGATGTTTACTATCAAGCCTAAAGACTTGAGTTTGTCCCCAGAACCCACATACTGGGAGGAAAGAACTGCTTCCTACAAGCTGTCCTCTGACCTCCACATGCACCCCATGCACACATGCCCACACATGTATCACTTATGCACACAGAATGTATAAATGGAATAAAATAATTACAAGAAGACAAACATGATAGAGGGAGGAGAATAAAGAATCTAAGAGAAAGGGAAAAACAGAGCTCGTAACGTTGCTATGTCTTTAGGCTAACCCAGTACATACCTTTGCAGCTGAGCTGAGGAGCTTGGCCCATTCTGTATATCACCTTGACCAAATTGGCCATATGTACTCTGACCACAAGGGGCCTGCACTGTTGAGGCTGGAGGTGCCCCTGAGGAAGGTGGGGCTCTCGGCACACCTGAGGGTAAAGGACAGAAAATAAATGGCTGGAAATAACTTTCTCCTCTGCTTTGAGGCTGGAATGCAAAGCAAGAGTCAATAAGAGAAACTTTCACAGATCCTACTCTCCAGCTGCACAGCAAAAAGGACACCATGCAATTCTCACTACCACAGTATCTGGCATGGATATCCAACAAACAGGCTACTTTCTCCGACATATTAAGGTGAAGCTATTCAGAGCAACACAACACAGACCTTCCTCCGATCAACACACACTTTCTTTCTCACTCAATCTAAGACTCAATCTCAAAAAAAGAAAGAAAAAGAAGAAAGAAACCAGAGGTCTGGGGATGTGGTCAGTTGCTTGCCTAGGATGAAGCCTTGAATTCAAATCCCAGCACAACATAAAAAAACTGCCTGGCAGGGTCTAGAAAGATGGCTCAGTGGTTTAGGACCTGGGTTCTAATTGCAGAGGACCTAGGTTCTATTCCTAGTATCCAAATGGTAGCTCACAACCATCTGTAACTCCAATTCCAGAGGAGCCAACTACCTCTTCTGACTTCTGAATACATACATGCAGGCAAAATATTCTCACCAATAAAAGAAAATAGTAAATAAGTTTTTCTGCCTTTTCTCCCCCTTTCTCCTCTTCCTGCTGTCTCTCCCCCAGTGTCCACTTCCTTCCCCTCTCTTGCTGCAACCAATAAACCTACATTTATATAATACTAAAGAAAAAAGAGAAAGAAGAAAGAAAATAGTAAATAAACTACATGGTGTTGTTCCTATACAACAAGGAAATCAAGAGGACCAGAAATTCAAGAAACTGGTGGCTGGGGAGTTGTTTGTTTGTTTTACAGTGCTGGGGACTGAGTCCATGGCTTTACGCCTGCTAGGCAAGTGTTCCTTCCTTCCTTTCACTACCAGAAAGGTACTTCCCAGAGACTGTTCTGACCCCCACTTTATACATTTTATAAATCCTACTCATGTTGTTTTTGCTCTTCTCCATGTTCAGTAGTCTGCTCACACCTCTAAGACCTTTTTTTCCTCCAAGAAAAAAAGGTGAGATGGCTTATCCTACTGTCAATGCTGTTATCTACATTCTCACAAAAGCTGGGCTCTGTCCTTTTTCTGATCAGATCTCCCATCAAAACTACTTCCACTAAGCTTAGCCATACTTTCAAGCATAAAACACAAGAAGTGACAAGTTACATGGAAAATCCCTTTTGAAATGTTCCTGACCCTCAGGAGAGATCAGATTCAGTGAACTTGCTCACTAACCATAACAGAACCAGGCGGGTTTCCCTTCAATAATAAACCTCTCTCAAAAGAGTGACAAACTCCATTCTGATAAGTCAGACCTAACAGAGCAGAAGTGGACTCTGTCCAGTCAAAGTCCCACCCCAGAACACAGCACTTCTAAAGAACCAAGACCTAATTTTACCACTTCACTGTTTTCAATGTGATTAAAATGGTAATATTTCATTCATTCTCAAAACCTATCCATGCCTTGCCTGACTGGTATCTTCTTCTCCTCTTTGTTAATCTACTCTTTTTAATTTTTTTAAAGTTGTATTTATGTATTTATTATTAATGTATTTATTAGATTTTGTATTCATGTGTATGAGTGATCTGCTCATATGTACATCTGTGCATCACATACATGACCGGTGCCTGCAGAGGTCAGAAGAGGGCATTGGATCCCTTGCAACTGAAGTTGTGGGTGCTTGTGAGCTGCCATGTATGTCCTGGGAATTGAGCCTGGGTTCTCTACAAGAATAAGTGCTTTTAACCACTAAGCCATCTCTCTACTCCCCCATAACGTTATATTTATGTATTTATTATGTATGGAGATTAGAAGACAACTTGTGTTCTCCTTCTACCATATGGGTCTCAGGGATTGAACTTAGGTCACTATGCTTAATCGTAAGCACCTTTACCTGCTGAGCCATCTCAAGCCTCTAATTCTACCCTACCCATCTTATCTATTGATCTGTCTATTTATTTATTGGTGGTTCTAGGGATTGAAACTAGGCTCTCATACATGTTAGGCAAGCAGTTTGCTAATGATTTGTATATTCTTTTTCACTTTTATTTTTAAACAGAATCTTACTCTATTACTTAAGCTGGATTTAGACTAATTCTATAGCCCTGGCAGGCCTTGAACTTGTAACCCTCCTGCTGCAGGCTCCCTCATAACCAGAATTATGGGCCTGTCCCAACAGGCCTGGTGGAATCTACTCTCTTAAACAACATAAGGTTTGGTTGCTGAGCATTGGTGGTGCACACCTTTGATCCCAGCACTCAGGAGGCAGAAGCAGGCTGAGTTCAAAGCCAGCCTGTTCTACAGAGACAGTTCCAGGACAGCCAAGGCTACACAGAGAAACCCTGTCTGGAAAACAACAGCAAAAGACTAATAGAGTTTGCACACTATAAGTCTTCAGCCAGCCTAACCAAAAAGTCAACTATTAATAACTTCACAGATCTGCAAAGGACCAGCTACTCTTCTTAAAAAATTATCATAAAACAAAACCCTGAGGGCTGGCAGCACAGCGCCATGATAAAGCATGAATACACGAGGCCTATATTCAACCCCCCCCCCAAGACACACACAAAGAATCTAATGCAACACCAAGTTTTCTTATTTCACTGATAGTACAAAACATCCAAGAAGAGAAAACCCAAGCAAAGGAAAATGAAAGACAGTAAAAGATCCAGGGAGCACTAAAAGTCAGACATACAAATATCCTTTTCCTCCCAGAGTCATGTACAGACAAATGTGTCCCAGAGTAATCTTAATAAGAACCAGAAGTAAAATAAGAGGCATCTCAACACATAGGAGAAATAAGTGACTTCAGGGAAGCTTGAAGTCAACAGGCAATAGAAGAGCTCTGACCACAATTCTTCCATCTAGCTCTTAGTAATGCAGCCAGGTGAGGGAGTCCGGCGTGACACCCACAGAAGTGAGCTGTTACTGAATCTGGAAGATGCATTACCACTAGATGTCTCAAGTGGAAACAGTCACACATGTAAAAACAGGATGAGAGAGTCTACCCACAGGCCCTCTTTTCAGAGAGACAGACTCATGTTCCTCCATCACAGTCCCTAAGTAGCTTCATCAGAGCAATACAATCTAACCTGAAGACTGCTCATTCCCTTCCTTAGCTCAAAAGGAACCTGGAAACATACCTTGGGAAGGTGTCTGCTGATAGCCTGGCACTGGGCCATTGTAGGCTCCATAGGGAGTAGCAGGGACTGCAGGTCCTGATTGCCCACCATAACTGGACTGATGATAACCTGGGTAGATAGGCTGGTTCTGCCCAAATGGTGGAACAGGTGGAGCTGACTGGTTGACATTCATTATGAGAGCATCCCCGATCTGATCTCACCTATTTGATGAAGGAAAATAATCAGTCAAAACAAACTCTCTAAAGAAAAAGCAACTATTCAGGGAAGGAAGTAAGAAACAAAAAGGGATTGACCTTATCGGCAGTGATCAGTTAAACTGCTCCTACACCACCACAGGATCTCAGAAACCTCCTGCCCCAGCCAGTACCCAATCACTTTCCTCAAAGCAAGGATTTTGTTGCTGTGAACCCCATGTTGTGTCAGTGCCAAGAGGTTTACATTTCAACTCCAGAAATACCTAATGGACAGACAGCAGCCACCACTCTCCAGGGACATGGTTTTCAGGGTCTACTCAACCAGAGTCCTTTCACTGATAACTACCATGATGTTACAGGTAAATAAAACAATGTTTCCACTTACCATTCATTCCTTCTACCACCAACTCATCATTCATCCCATAACACTGAGTTAGTTCAAATGTATTGGGTTTTGTTTTTAAACCACGAAGGCAAAAAGTAAAAAATGGATAAACTAAAGTCCCTCCCCCAACAAAAGACAAACTGAAGAGCAGTTGCTTGGGAAAAATAACATTCTTTGTCTGACCTACAATAATCCAAATGTTACTCTGACCCCAGTCTTTCCATGAAGAGTGTATTAACCTTACAGATGAAGCTAAAGATTAAAAAAAAAAAAAAAAGTAACAATATTCCGTGACAAATATAATTCATCTCATCCCTCAAGTGGAAGGTTATGGGTATTCTAAATCCAGAAGCATACCTGTAATTCTGTTTCTGTTCTAATGTTTGTTTGATAGGTTCCTATCAAAAGTATTACAATCTTGCCCGGCAACAGAAGGATGAGTCGGAGGTCCTTTCAAGGGTCATTCCAAGAAGAGGACAGCAAATCTGAACAGTTTATCATTCTAATTATTCTACAAGCTGAAGAGGCCCAGAGTGAGACCTCTCAGGTGCTGCAGTAGGACAATGGGCCTTTCTCTTTGCTAGGAAAGCCCGAATCCTGAATCACTCCCGGACTGAAAACTTATTAAAGTCAAAGCCGTTTTAGGAGCTGTCATCCCAAAGCCTAAACCTTGTACATGCCACCAACACTAAGCTTGAGAGATGTCCCTCTCCCTTTAACTTCCTGAAGGAGGGAGGGGGACGGAATAAGCTCGGAGTAAAACTCTAATCTAGACTCCATTCTCGGTAGACAGTCGAGGGTGACAACCCAAAGGGGCGGGGCAAGCTTCCTAGAACTCTGAAAGTACCCGAGACGCGGAGGCTTGAGAGCTCCAGAGATCGAGATCGGGAAGCCAAGGCTGCCTCTAGGGCCACGATGAGGGCCGGCTCATTAAGTAGACCAAGCTTCTAATGCCCTTCAACATGCCGGGAGGGCAAGGCGGGAGCCGGAACCCGGGCCAGGAGATGAAGGGAGGGGTCTGGGGAGCTGAGACCCAAGCCCGGTCACAAATGCGGGAGGTGAGGGTCTCTTTCCAGGCCCCGCCCCCAGGCTCCTCCCTTTCCTCTAAAACCGGACCGCGATCAGGCCAGAAATACCCTGGCCTCTCCTCAGCATTCCTCCCCACCACGCAACCTCGCGATGCCACTCCTCACCCGGCTCCAGATCCAGGTTCGACTTCGTTTCTAACGTCAAGGCTCCCAGACTCAACTTCCGGTTCCGAGGGGGCTGGAGTGTCGTCCCCGGAAGTTCCGCTCCATGCTCTAGGGCTTGCCCCTCCTTCTGCCACGTCGGCCTTAGGCACGCTTCCGGGAACCCGGATGCCGCGCATGCGTCTGAGTTCTTTCCCGTCTTGGCCGCAGTTTGGGAAGTGCTGCTGGAGTTTCATGTTTTTGTTTTTGTTTTTGTTTTCCAGATTTTCCACACACTTTACGGCTTTACCAGTTGAAAGAATATTGAGAAAACTAGGTCAGATTATTTTTAGAAACGCTTCCTTCGTCATGTCGAGACTTTAAGGCTTGCTGGTCTTGTAGCCACTTCCTGTTAACCTTTCACCCCATTGATTTGTGTCCCTCATATCGCACCCTGAACTTTGAGCTACGGGTGATGCTGGTAGGGTATTAGCCCTTGCTATAAAGTTGTGTGTTTATGAGTTCCAGTGTGGGCCAATTAGTTCGACGTTTGGATAACTTCTGCCCCGGTTTATTTCTTTACTGTAATGAACATAATGCCTATTGAACAGCGAATTGAGATGAATTTAGAAACATTTCATAAGGTTGCCTAATACAGTGTTTGTTCAATAAAGATTAGTTACCATTTTATGCCGTGCCCTTTTTTATAGAGGCAAAACAATCGGAATCAAAAGATCTTGCTCCCTCTTTTAAAAGAGCTACAATTCTTTCAGTAGTGATAGGACTCTTTAAAGAATAATCGTAACTAATAATTGTGCTCTTTTTTTTTTTTTTCCTCTAACCAGTTTTTTTTTAGACAGTATCTCAATATATATATCCAGACTGTCCTGAAACTGAATATGTAATCCAGGGTCACCTCAAACTCACAATGTTTATGCTTCCACATCTCTGGTGCATGCATTGTAATCCTTTCAGTATTGTGTGTTCATGCTGCTTTAAACACTTCTTAGGGCCAACTCAGGTCCTAGGTTTCATGTATAGGTTAAGCAAAATGATTTTTTTCATATGTAATGGTAGTTACACAGTATTTCATGCTTTTAAAAAAAATGGGTACATCAGTTTGCACATGTGTTACTAACCAGGCAGTACTTTCTCTCTAGTTTGTTTAAAAATTTTTAAGATTTTAGATATTATAATTTATACAGTATTCTGCATGCACTTGTGCCTGCAGGCCAGAAGAGGGCGCCAGATCTCTTTACGATGGTTATGAGCCACCATGTGGTTGCTGAGACAACTCAAGACCTTTGGAAAAACAGCCAGTGTTAACCTCTGAGCCATCTCTCCAGCCCTTAAATTTTTTTATGTATGAGTATCTTGCCTGCATGTGTATCATGCATCTTGTGAATGCAGTGCCCTCAGAGACCAGAAGAGGGCATTAGATCCACTGGAATTGAAGTTAAAAGCCTTGTGGATGCTGGGAAGCAAACCTGGGTCATCTGGAAGAACAGACAATGTCCTTTGTCACCAGCCCTGTTTCTATCCAGTTTTAAAATAATGTCATCAGATCCTAGGATCAATGGTATCAGTATCAGCTGGGACTTGTTAGAAATGTAAATTTCTTATTTATTTTTGGTTTTGTTTTAAGACAGGGTTTCTTTGTGTAGCCCTGGCTGTTCTGGAACTCGATCTATAGACCAGGTTGGTCTTGAACGCAGAAATATGTCTGCCTCTCCTCCCACCACCTGGCTTTTCTTTCTCTCTCTTTCTTTCTTTTAATGGGGTGGAGAGAGGTCACATTGTATGGACCCAGCTAGCCTCCAACTTACAGAGATCATTCTTCTCTGTCCCCAGAGTCCTGGGATTAAAGGTGTATGTCGCCAAACCTGGCTAGAAATGTAAAATCGTAACCTACCTAGATGTAGTTCAGTTTTGGAAATGGGGTTCAGCTAACACTAGTCCTTTGAGTCCCTGACACTAAGTGTGACAAGTGTCTTTCTCCTGGATGATTCTCTTGCTGACTAACAGTTGTCTCATTCCATAATTTGCCAAATGCAACTAACATCATTGTGCACCTGGCCTGCTAAGGTGAAGCTGAACCCTTACCTTTTATACGACTTATCTCATTTAGCTTTCATTTCACCATGAGGAAGAAGATATAACCTGTCATGCTTAATGTTTACTCACTCCTACTAAGGCCAAGACTCACAGCTTGAAGATGGAGGCTATAAATTGCATTTGAAAATTTTCTGTAGTTCAAGTTTGTACTTACAATCATCTGTAGTGCTCTGGAAATTATTTTTCCTGGCTGAGCACTGGTGGTGCACACCTTTAATCTCAGCACTAGACAGACAGAGGCAGGTGGATTTCTGTGAGTTTGAAGCTAGGTTGGTCTACAGAAGGAGTTCTAGGACAGCCAGGACTACACAGAGAAACCATATCTAATACAGAAAAAACTGGTACTGACTGGACATAGTGTCACATGCCTCCCATTTTAGCACTCTGAAGGCTGAGGCAGGAGGATCAGAACTTTAAGCACCTTAACATTTATAGTAAGTTCAAGACCATGCTAAACTACATAAGATCCTGCCTCAAAAAAAAGTTCAAGGGGGTCTGGAGAGATGGCTCTATGGTTAAGAGTCCTGAGTTCAATTTCTAGCACCCACATGGTGGCTCACAACCATCTTTAATGAGATTTGGTGCCCTCTTCTGGCCAGCAGGCATACATGCAGGCACAACGCTGTATAATAAATAAATCGGTTTTTTTGTTTTGTTTTGTTTTGTTTTGTTTTTTAAGAGGCTGTAAGTGTGAATGAAGCTCAGTGAAGGGTGCTTTCCCAGCGAGTGTCCAACAACTGCTAATTTTTAGTAGACCAAAAAAGTACCTAAAGCTAAGGGTGTGGGTGTTATTTTAAGGAACCTATAGCTGTCAAAGTTTTCTGTATGATTTTGATATGCACTGACAGTTAAAGTCACTAATATAGCACGATGACTAACATATAGGTAGCACTTGCCTTTTTGTTTGTTTGTTTGTTTGTTTGTTTTTTGAGACAGGGTTTTTCTGTGCATGTAGCCTTGGCTGTCCTGGACCAGGCTGACCTCAAACTCGCAGAGATCTACCTGCCTCTGCCTCCCAACTGACTCTTTTTTTTTTTTTTTTTTTTTAAGGAGGGTTCTTGCTGTATTGTCCAGGCTAGGCAAGGCAGATCTTGACCTTCTGTCCCAAGCAATCTTTCTGCTTCAGTCTCCTGAGTAGTGGGGATTTAGATGTATTCATAAACACAATAAAAAAAAAAAAAATGAAAGGAGTCAGAAGATGTATAATTTCAGTTTAACTGTTATGTATGTAAAATATTGGTATGTAAAAAACTAAGCCAGGCATGGAGGTGCACACCTTTAATCCCAGTACTTGGGAGGCAGAGGCAGGCTGACCTCTAAGTTTGAAGCCAGACTGGTCTGCAAAGGGAGTTCTAATATATCAGGGCTACACAGAGAAACCCTGTCTCAAAAAACCAAAAATATTAAAAGTTAAAAAAAAGAGAGAGACTAATTGGTATAAAAAATAATAAAACTAAGGGATTGGAGAGATGGTTCAGCAGTTAAGAATGTTTACAGCTCTTGCAAAAGACCTGAGTTTGGTTCCCAGTTTGGTTCCCTAGTTTGGGAGGCTTACATCACCAGTAACTTCAGCTCCAGGCTATATAATGCCTTCTTCTTGACTCTAGTTACCTGAATTCTCCGGCACATACCCACATACAGACACACATAGACACATAATTTAAAAATAAACATTTGAATAGTCAATGAAGGGAAAAGGATATCCAGATGCTTTTTTTTTTAACTGATAAAGTCAAGTAATTTCATAACAGCATATTGATAAACAATAGGCTAACAGAAACTCAGATATTGTTCTTCTAACTCTGAATTCTGATTTGTAACTATGTCATAACTAATAACTAAGATAAATAGCTTTGTTTCTGATAATAGCTTTTATCACACACCAGCAGAACATCTATTCCACAGACCCTACCCACTGACAATCAGGGACCACATGAGAATGTTATGTTTTGTAACAGAAAAAGGTTTCATAATGTGGAACACATTTGTGCAATGGAAACCTAGAAACAAGTAGAGATTTTATTAATATCAACAGTTGCCTGTTTACACACACATCTGTATTTGTGTTTCCTTGACTCCCTCCCCCTGCTTTATACTATGATAGTAATTCAGTTCAGCAAACATTTACTGGGAACAACCTGAGGTAGTGGAGACAGGAAGCTCAGGAATCCAGTCTGGCTTATATGAAACTCGGCAGAAAAAGAAAAAGAGAACAACAAAATCAGACTGTGGACCACTGCACACATTCCTTGCCTTCAACTTTTTAATAGTCTAGGAGGTGTATAAATAATCTACATGTTCAGCTACAAAATACAGTGTGGGGGCTGGAGAGATGGCTCAGAGGTTAAGAGCACTAGCTGCTCTTCCAGAGGTCCTGAGTTCAATTCCCAGAAACCACATGGTGGCTCACAACCATCTATAATGAGATCTGGTGCCCTCTGCTGGCATTCAGGTTTACATGCAGACAGAACATTTTATACATAAGAAATAAATCTTTAAAAAAAAATACAGTGTTCACAAGATACCTATATTGCTCAAACCGGAAGGATTAATTCTGCAGGGGAGGAGTTGGAAGACAATGCTTTAAGGAAGAGGTATTAAAACAATCGAATCAGAGCTGACCAGACTTCAGTACTCTGTCCTGTAGTGGGTAATACAGATCTCCATAACAATTAACCAGAGGGTAGTGGGGTGTGCCTTTAATCCCAGCACTCTGGGAGGAAGAGACAGGTGAATTGCTGTGAAGTCCAGGCCGGTCTGCAAAGTGAATCCAGGACAGCCAAGGCAACACAAAGAAACACTTGTCTTGGGAAAAAAAATTTTTTTAAAAGCAAATATATGTAATTGTGTGTGTAAGTGTACAAGAGTGTGCAAAACATTCTGATATGTGAGTCATAGTAGTTGTGTGGGTTTCTTCCCCCTCAGCGGCTTGGAGGCAGCCTTTATTGAAAGAACTGACTCTTCACTTGGACCTCCACAGTGCCTGTGAGTGACTGCTTGGTATCAGAGCCAAGCACTCATGTAGCTGACAGCTACACAGGTTGGGGATATGGCTCAGAACTCCAGCTTTTTTGTACCATGCACAAAATGTTAGCCTTCGTCCTCGGGTGGAAAGGTGTCTTAGGTCATGGGAGCCCAGGAACCGCACCGCTCTGAAAGGAAGCCTCTGCCTCCACTCCTCCAGTGTTGCAGCTTCCAGCCGAGGCGTCCCCGTCTGAGCTGAGGGGCTCAGGGGCCCCAGCCCCACTCCACTTCTTTGCTTCTTCCCTTCTTCTCTTCATTGCTTCGCAGCTTCTCAGAGTCACACCAGGCAGCAAATCTCATGAAAGAGAGTTACTGGGAGGGTCCAGGACAGAGAGGAAGGAGTCCAGGGGTGGCTGCCACTGATCCTGGGAGAACACAGCAGGGAACTGAGCGGACACAGAATTTATGCACGATTTTTTTAGGGGTGGAGATTTCCAGGGTGAGGATTGGTAGGATTCCAAGTCCTGGGCTTGGGGGCGCTCAGGAATTGGGTTTTCCTGCTCAGGGATTGATGGGTTTTTGTTCAGACTTTTCACTTAAAATTAGCATAATCTGGGAAGGGTTCTATTAAGGGGCTGGAGATGACCTTTGTGACAGTTACAAAGGCTGGAAATGCCATTATGACAGTTAGAGCGGTCTGGGGGATGGGTCTGGCTGCTGGAGCTCCTCAGGCAGGGGCCTGGGCACGTTCTTATCTTGAGGGATTACAAAGTTTACAAAGCGTACAAAGTTTATAAAGGGAGTCCAGGCTTCCCTGCCTGAGTTGTCATGAATAGGCAACATTCCCAGCTTTTTTTTTTTTTTTTTTTTTTTTTTTTTTTTTTTTACTGTGGATGAACAGTCAGGGCTGGGGAAAGGTGGGGGACGTTATCATTAGAGACTAAATGCAGGTGTAGAGGTGGTTGAGGCAAGTTCAATTGTCATAAATTAGGGTATGACCCACTGTTGCAAGCCTCTGGCTTCAGAGCAGGTAATCCCTAATAACAACTGATTAAAAGTCTAGTTAAACATCTTTTGGATCTGTTTTTGAAGAAGTCTGTAAGTCAAGGTACAATTAGTAGGATTAGGAAAAGAGGAGAAGGGGGGACAAGAAGGGTAGTATCCAGTTCCACATTGGATTGTTAATAATACACTGTCCAGAGGCCTCAAGCTGTTTTCTACGTTTTTTGGAGATCCACAGGGAGTGGTAGGATCTTATCTTTTACTATGCTTGACTGGTTGATAGAAAAGCAACATTCTCCCTGAGGAAGAGACAGAGACCACCTCTCTCTGCTTTTAGCAGATCTAATTCTCGCCAGTGTTGACCCATTACAGCTGCCAGTGAGTCTGGCTGTGGAGAGTGAAGATGGTCTGAGCCACCCGTCGGAGATCCTGAAGGCAGGGAGAGGAAAAGTGATGGTAAATAACTAAAGAAGTAATCAGTCCTGCCATTCCAGTAGCAGCACCCGCAGTTACACCCAGGATTGCAAGAAAAGGCAAGATCTGAACTGCTTGTTTGTTATGCCTGGTTCTTTACCAGGTACCACTCCTAGTTTTGGAAAAAGGAGAACCAGGGCACAAGTTCCAGACCATTTAGTAGGTAGGCAGTGGTAAACTTGAGTGCTGCAGAGAATCAAGGCATTGTGAACACTTGGGCATAGGGGCTGGGTGCTGGTGTTAGGGTTAGGGTATTGCTATAGTCTGCAGGATCTAGTGTGCCCACAAGGTGCCCCGAGGAGTTAGAGCAGTTTGCAATACCAAAGAAAGCGTTATGGGGGAGCTATGGGTGGCAGTAATGTTTGCCTTAGAACAGTTAATGAGTGGGGAGGTGAAGGGCCTAATGAACCAGTTGTCGAGGCCTCCATTGGTGGTGGTGATCGCTAGTGTCACAGGGGGAAACATAAACATTTTCTTTGTGGAAAGCACTCACTGATTGCTTCATTACCAATTACCTTTCCCCAACCTTAGACCAACCTGCTGCTGTTTTTTGAATGCTCCAAGGTACATGTGGGGTGCAGAGGACAACTTTTGGAGTCAGTTTTTTCCTTCCACTCTGTGGGTCCCAGGGATAGAACTCAGGTCAGGCATCAGGCTAGAAATGATGAGCAATCTAACAAATGTCTTTATTTTCTACATATCTTTTAACTGTACCCTCTGGAGGAAAGTTTGAGGCTTGAATCTGTCATTTCTGGCCACTTGCTATATAAACTCTTATTCATCGATCCATTCATTCATTTTAGATTTTCTGTGTTCTGAAACTTGTGCTGTAGACCAGGCTAGCCTTGAACTCAGAGATCCACCTGCCTCTGTCCTCCAAGTGCTGGAATTAAACTCTTATGCACAAAAGTCATCCTTTCCATGGTTAGCAGACTGTGCGGTGCACAAGTAGGTCCTGGTTCAATAGTAAGTTCAAAGAGCAGTCGAGTTTATGGGAGCAAACCGCATCTTTTTTTTTCTTTTTTTTTTTCTTTTTTTTTTTTTTTTAGACAGGGTTTCTCTATGTAGTTTAGCTGTCCTGGAACTCTATAGGCCAGGCTGGCCTCCAACTCAGAGATCCATCTGCTTCTGCATCTTAAGTGCTAGGATCAAAGTCCCAACTCTGGGAATGAAACTGATGTCACTTTGCAATGGGGTTTTGCCAAAAGCACTTAGATTCATAATCCTTGGAGTAAGGAATGCTGCCTGAAAGAAAAAGCCTAGAACTGACACTGAGTCCTGATTAAAAGGCTCAAGCAGTAAAAAGGAGGACATGGAGGGCAGAAGTTTGTACTATAATTAGTTCTAGGAGTAACACAGCTGGGGGAGGGAGAAAAATACAGCCGGCAACTATTTTGAGCAAGCTGTGATTGACATGACATGTGTACTGGACTGTACTGATCCCAGGGCCAAGTTGCCTGACCTGTAGTGGGGGGGGGGGGGGGGGGGGGGGCCGGGGTCGGCAGGAGCAGGACAGCCGGACAGGCAGGCTGGACGGGGTACCAGCACCTCAACTTCTCTCCCAGGGACACTGTCCAAACTCCGGGGGCCACAGGCCAAGCTGTGCGATGGGCGCTGAGGAGGAGGTGCAGGTCACGTTAGCAGGGGGAGCACCCTGGGGCTTCCGACTTCAGGGGGGGGCCGAACAGAGGAAACCCTTACAGGTGTCTAAGGTAAGGGAGAGCTCCTAAAATGATGTTTCATGGAGAAGGGAACCCAGGGGAATTTGGGAAGAGTCATTCTGGGCCAGGAAGGTGGGCAGAGTGGGAGGCTGTGAAGAAGAGGTGGTGGGCAGGTGGGCAGGTAAGCATGCTCAAGGCTACAGGGGAGCAGACTGTGACCACAAGCTCCTAGAGGACTATCAGCAAAGCCAATTTCGGATTCAGGGAGTAGAGCAAAAGAAGGCCCTGCCTTCGCCATGTGGACAAGGAGGCTAAGTCTGGCCACAGCATTTGCCCCCCTGTGGGTGTGAGCCTCTCTACTCCACACTCCAGGAATGCAGGGAAGGTCCTAATTTCTACTCCAAACTCCAGGAATGCAGGGAAGGTCCTAATTTCTCTCTGACTAAACTGATATGTGACGAGTTGAGGCAGTCTCTCCCAGCCCAGCCCTGCCCTGCCTGACTGTGCCCTAACCTGCCAATGCCTTTCGTGTTTCTTTTTCTCTAAGTCATAATCCATTCTCTTACTAGGTGACTAGGTCCTAGACTCCCTTATGAAGAGTTTATGGGAGCAAACCTAATTTTTTTTTTTTTTTTTTGAGAGGGTTTCTCTGTGTAGTCTTGGCTGTCCTGGAACTGACTTTATAGACCAGGCTAGCCTCCAACTCAGAGATTAACCTGCCTCTGCCTCTTGAGTACTTCAACCTACAGACTTAGTTTTCTGTGCTGTAATGTGGGTAAATGATAATACAAACTTTATAAACCATTCTAAGAATTAAGTGCAAGATTTCATACACTGCAGTGAGAACTCAACCAATGATAGGCATGTGTCACAATCTCCCAGAATACAGCTGGGTTACCTCAGTGTGGACTACCATTCTAAAATGGTTTTTGTTTGTTTGTTGAGACAGGCTTTCTCTGTGTAGCCGTGGCTGTCCTGAACTAACTTTGTAGACCAGGCTGGCCCTAAAATCATAGCTCTCCTCCTGCCCTGGAGCACTGAGGTGAAAGGCATGTCCCACCACACCCAGCTCCATTCTAAAATGTTAACACATAATGGCACTTGGGATTTCAAGGCCTAAAAAAGAACTTCTGGCCAGTAGAGACACTGTCCTTGGAAAAATATCTTAGGGACTCGCCATTTCTCAGACCTTATCCCATGCAGTTTCTCCAGTCTCTGCTACAGTCAGAGGTTATGCTGCTCCCATCAACCAGTACCTTCTCTCTGAACAGGCCTCCTTAGTTGCACCCCAGACATCTTCCTATCCTTTTTAACCCTCCCCCCAAAACCCTCAAAAACAAAAACCTCTCACATGGGTCCTTTTTGTCCATCCCTTTTGGAGCTCTCCATGATCTACAATCTCTCCTCCAACATCTCAGATCCGAAGACGGAGCCAGGCTGGCAGAGCAGGACTCCGAGAGAGGGACCAGCTCTTGGCGATCAACGGGGTTTCTTGCACCAGTTTCTCCCATGCCAGTGCCATGACCCTCATTGATGCCTCAGGGCATCAGCTTGTCCTTACTGTGAGGAGGTATGAGTGCTTTCCTACTTTTTCTATAGCCTAGGTTTCTCCTTGCCTGCCCCAGCTCTATGTCTCACTGGCCTGGCTTGAGTGACTAACAAGCACCTTTTCCGATTATGCTTTTTCTACTGGAAAATGTTTGTATATATCTCTCAATGGAATGTATATGCAATTGATGGATGGGAGCAGGCATTTGAATGACTGGTGACTTCAATCCTTGGCCTGTCACCTCCTTATCACAGCTTCCTCAAAGCCTTCAGACCTCCCCTCATCCTTGCCCACTTATTCCAACTATATGCCAGTCTCTCCTTTCTCCACTGCCTTGTCTCTTCATCCCCTCCAGAGTCATTAGTTCTGTAGCTCCATCTTTCAAGCTCTGTCATCTTTTTCATCCAGGGTAGCAGATGAAGGGTCTGTGAGATCTCCATCGCCAGGGGAGCTTCAAGTGCTGTCACCCTTATCTCCATTGAGTCCTGAGCCCCCAGGTGCTCCTGTTCCTGGTGCTCCTTTTCAGCCTGGGAGCCTTCGTTCCCCCCCTGACAGTGAAGCGTACTATGGAGAGACAGACAGTGATGTTGATGGCCCTGCTACACAAGAGAAGCCCCGCCGAACTCGCCGCCGAGGTCCTGCAAGGCCCTTTCTGCCAGGGGCCCCACCTGATGAGGTGTACTTGTCTGACAGCCCTGCAGAACCAACACCTGTTAAAACTGGCTCTCCCAAGCAGGGTGACAGCCGTGTGAGCTCCCCATCTTGGGAGGAAGGGGCAGCTCTCCAGCCGCCACCAGCAGAGGCACTTCTGTTACCACATGGTCCTCTCCGGCCTGGTCCTCATCTCATCCCTATGGTGGGCCCTGTCCCCCACCCAGTGGCAGAAGACCTTACTACTACTTATACCCAGAAGGCCAAGCAAGCCAGTGAGTGCCTGAATCCTTTTGTTCTCAATCAGGATCTGAGCCCTAAATCTGTGCCTTCATATCCATACATTCTACCTACCTCATAGTCTCTGGAAACAGCATTTGAAACCAATTGAGAAGAATAGTGAAGGAGAGGAAAAAGAAATATTCATGGTTCCTACTTTGTTGTAAGATAACTATTATAACTATCTTATATAATGGCTTAATTCAAACTAAAAACAGACTTGGAGGGGACCTGGGGAAGGAATTTGAAGTCTTTGGTGGTGGTTGTTGTTTTGCTAGATGTCAGGATAAAGGGAGGAGAAAGGATTTCGGGTAGGGAGAACCTGAAAGCAGAGCGAAGGTGTCTCATGCTCATTACAGTGTTAATTGTAGGCGTGGTATGAATGTTACTTTTGACACTTACAAGTCCATAAAGGATTCCTGGGGAGTAGCGAGAAAGAGAGGGATCTTTGGTTTCTTATCTCAGGCAAGAATGTAGACCAGGGCAGAAAAGGCCAGTTCCACTTCCGTCAGGATCTCTGCTATTTTGATGTGAGCTACAGAGGGGCTGGATCTAGTGAAGTTTCTCTCATCCTATGCCCCCATGCCCCTTCCAGAGACTCCTTTTTTGCCATTTCTGACATCTCAGGATTAGCTCTCTCTAGTTATCTTTCTTCTCTTCCACCATTGTGATTCTCAATTTGTCTTTGAATTTGTGGAGGCTAAAATCATGAGAGTTTATAGTCTGACATCCTGAGAGTGTCCCATATCCTACAAAAAAATTCCAGATGCAGGCTTGAGATCCCATACTTATCCCTAATTCTCATTTTAGCACCCCCCTCCCATCCTGCTGGCTAAGATTCTGTTTAGTGGCTCAGGCTTATTTTTAGTCAAGCAGACCTCAGAGTTCAGGGGGGCGGGGTGAGGGGAAGGGGAGGCAGGTGCCCATGTCTGTCACACTAGGAGTTGTGGGACAGGGAAAGAAGGGAGGGGGACAGGTTCTAAAAACAGCCCAGTGAGCTCATTCAGCTGTCAGCTCTGGGGGCCAGACAAAGGGGCTTTAAAAGGCCTTGGGGTGGCTCAAGCTGGTCCTGCTCCAGCCAGCACCGCCTTTCTCAGCATGGACACCACTGAGCCCATCATCCAAGAGCCCCTCAGCCAAGCCAGCTGTGACAAAGCCCCAGCTCCTGAACTCCAAGACCCATTCTATGCAGGTATTACTATATCCCATTCAAGAGAGTGCTGGGGGCTAGAGTGAGGGCAATTGACAACAGTGTAGGAAGAGTGGTCTTTGGGAAAGGTCATACGCTCTTATTCTCTCTCTTTTGCCATTCTTTTCCTCGTTCTTTCAGGAAAGTGTCACCACCCCTTTCTGAGAATGGTTGACTACATGGCAAGGGGTCTATGACCACAAGAACTGTGGGAAGCTCATAGGAAAAGAGTGAGAGAGTGCACTATGAAGACATGTATGTGCAAATCTAAGATATGTAAGAACAAGAACATGTTGTTGTCCATGAGCAGCTTACATCAAGAAAGCATAGTGGTTGCTCATGGTGTGCCTTGGCAGTGTACTAAATGCTAAGTTGACTCATCTCACTGTGTCCATGGTGATCTTATGAAGAGGTAGCCATTATCATCCTCATGAAGTAACTCTCCTAGGTCTGAATTCTGACTCCCTGGTCTAGTCTCTCATATATAGTACTATTCTGTGTGTTATACACGTGGGGGCAAAAGGCATGAGGTCCCTAATTAGAAAGCAGCTTGGTATCTTGAGAGGAAAAGTAGATGGAATGTTAGGAATTTTCCAGGAGGAACTGGGGACCACAGACCAGAAAGTATCTTTGTCCAGGTGGGGTCTTACAGCAGGACAGCCCCTCCCACTTCCTGGCCCCACCTACTCAGGCCCACATGGCAGAGGAAGTCCTGCCCTGGTGCTTTAGCACACAGACCCTCACATGCCCACCTGATAATGCTGCTCTTTTGAGTTCTCTACTTGAAAAACTGGGCAAATGAGGAAACAGTTCTATCCTCTAAAGCCCTCTATCTACTCTAGTGCCAGCACCAGCTTGTAAGAAAGGAAAATGTATTTATTATGTGGTGACCTTGAAATTTCCTAAAGATTTAGGGGTTGCCATGGAGAGCAGCACTCTGGCTTTTCCTGCATTTTGGATCCAAGATTATCACGGATGTGAATAGCAGAGGTATGAAGCACAAAGGAATGTTTTAGCAATTGGGAGGGCTAAGATCAGTTCTAAAATCCTGTCTATAGGATGGATACCAGAGCCTCCCCAGGGGAAACTGAGGGAGGAGCTACCTGGAACATGTAGGTATACAAATGTATTTGACAACACTGTGCTAGTATATGTGAACTGGTGTGTATGTAAGCTGGGACAATAAGACATTCTGAATGAGAAAAGTACAATGGAGAAAAAAACCATGGCTGGTTTTTAGGAGGCGGATGTTAACAAGTTATTTCTATGAGTGTTTACGATGTGTGGAAATTAACAACTTGACGGGTGGAATTGTGGATGAAGAGCCTCATGTTAAGGATCTGTGTGTTGGGTGACACACACTTTTAATTCCAGCACTTGAGAGGCACCCGCAGTTGAATCTCTGAGTTCGAAGCCAGCCTGGTCTACATAGTGAGTTACAGGACAGCCAGGGCTATGTAGAGAGATCCTGTTATCAAAAGAAAGAATCTGTGTTTCCTGGTTATAGGGGTAATAGGTGAGAAGTAGGGATAAAGTCCAAACTGTGAGGATAGCATGGTGGGAGAAGTGTCCTTTATCTTTTCTCTTTCTGGGAAATGTTTGATTTTCCTGCCTTAGAGTGACACCTCCCCCACTCCACTGACAGTCAAGAATGAGAGGCAGGTGAAGAATGTGTCGAGTGGATAAGGCTCATCTCCTGGAAAATAGGAATGCAACAGAGGAAAGGGACAGGAGTTGTGGTGTGGGCAGTGTCCATGTCCTTGGTTTCACCTTCCCCCTCCACTCTGTCTTCAGTCTTTGCAACAGGCAAGAGACACTGTGGGTCCTTTCAGTGAAAATACATGAGGTAAGAGCTTTGGGGAGCAGGATTAGAATAGGCTGTGAAGTCCCTGATCAATCTACGTCTTGATCTCCTCAGAACTGCAACGTGCAGAAAGCCTACAAGAAAAGAGCGTGAAGGAGGCCAAGACCAAGTGCCGGACCATCGCATCCCTGCTAACAGCAGCCCCCAATCCTCACTCCAAGGGCGTGCTTATGTTTAAGAAACGGCGGCAGAGAGCCAAGAAGTACACGCTAGTGAGTTTCGGGGCTGCAGTGGGGACAGGAACAGAGGAGGAGGACGGCATCCCCCCAACGAGTGAGTCAGAGCTGGACGAAGAGGCCTTCTCGGACGCTCGCAGCCTTACCAATCAGTCTGACTGGGACAGCCCTTATCTGGACATGGAGTTGGCCAGGGCTGGCACAGGCACAGCAGAGAGTCACAGTTCTGGGCTGGGAGGGCAGCTGAGTGAGGTCTCTGGGAGAGGGGTCCAGCTCTTTGAACAGCAGCGCCAGCGGGCAGCCTCCAGCAGCCAGGAGCTGCCTCAGGAGGGCCCAGCAGCCATGCTAAATGGGCAGAGTCTGCAGTCACCACCTCGAGCTCAGAGTGCTCCCCCAGAAGCAGCTGTGCTCCCACTTAGTCCTTTGCCGGCCCCCGAGGCCAGCCCTAGCCCCTTCCCGGATGGTGGAGCCCCTAGCCCAGCGCCAAATATCTTTAACAGGTCAGCGAGGCCTTTCACCCCTGGTTTACAAGGGCAAAGGTCAGGTACCACCGCAGTGATTTTCCGGCCCTTAGCCCCTAAGAAGGTGAATGAAGGCCTGGGAGGCATCAGCTCCGCTCCGTCCCCCTTCGCAGCCCTTCTGCAGGAGCCCACCTCTCTGCCCAGCTTCACCACAGTTGTGCCCAGCCACACGGCCGTCTCCGGGACTTCCAGCACCCCACGTTCCTCCGGTCCTGTGACCGCTACCAGTTCTCTCTACATCCCAGCTCCGAGCCGGCCCGTCACACCAGGAGGCGCCCCAGAGCCTCCCACTCCTCCTAGCGCGGCTGCCATGACATCCACCGCTTCCCTCTTCCTGTCGGCGCCTCTCAGAAGCTCTGCGCGCCCGGAGGGGCCGGACCCCGCGGACCCGGAATCTGCTGGCGCTCGGGAACAGCGCATCTCCGTGCCTGCTGCCCGCACCGGCATCCTGCAGGAGGCTCGGCGCCGGGGCACCCGGAAGCAGATGTTCCGGCCTGGAAAGGAAGAGACGAAGAACTCGCCCAACCCGGAGCTGCTTTCGCTGGTACAGACTCTGGATGAAAAACCTCGGGCCGGCGGTGCGGAATCTGGTCCGGAGGAGGACGCTTTAAGCCTCGGAGCTGAAGCCTGTAACTTCATGCAGCCACCAGGGGGCAGAAGTTACAAGACCTTATCTCAAGTGGCACCGAAAGCCCCGCCTCCACTGGCTTCCAAAACCCCACCCCCTACAACGCCTAAGACTCCACCTCGTGTAGCTCCTAAGCCAGCTTCTCGAGGGCTTCTTGATGGGCTAGTGAATGGGTCGACCCCAAAGGCTGGAATGCCTGAGCTCCAAAGGCTCCAGGGGAGGGGTGGGGAGCTATTTGCCAAGCGGCAGAGTCGTGCCGACAGGTTCGTGGTGGAAGCTATACCCGGTTCTAGCTTTAATCCTGGCCTGAGCCCCAGAAGCCCTTCCCCCACGCCCTCACTGCCCCCGTCGTGGAAATACTCCCCCAACATCCGTGCCCCACCTCCTGTTGCTTACAACCCACTCCTCTCGCCCTTTTTCCCCCACGCTGCCCGAACTCTTCCCTATAAGGCCCAATCCCAGGGGCCTCGGGCGACCCCCAAGCAGGGTATCAAGGCCTTGGATTTTATGCGTCATCAGCCGTACCAACTTAAAACTGCCATGTTTTGTTTTGACGAGGTTCCTTCATCTCCTGACCCCACTTCAGTGCCTCTCAAAACTGCTCGAGTCCAGGAGATCCGCAGATTTTCCACTCCGGCACCCCAGCCCACTGCAGAACCCCTAGCTCCCACTGTGCTTGCCCCCAGAGCGGCTACCACACTGGACGAACCCATTTGGAGAGCAGAGCTGACCTCACCCCCTGTCCCTAACCCAGACTATCCTCAAGAGTCTCCCAGGAGCTTTGCTGCCACTCCCAGCTCCTGTGGTTTCCAAGTAGCCAGGCCCAGGTTCTCAGCCACCAGAACAGGGTTACAGGCTCATGTCTGGAGGCCTGGGGCAGGGCACCAGTGAGCAGGGAATAGGTCCCAGGACCAAGTAAAGGAACGTAGAATCCCAGAAGTTTCTTCTGCTTTGTCCTACTGGCTTCCCCCCAACCCCACATCTGAGGCTGATTGCCTCTTGCCAGAGATAGTGTTTCCCCTCAACTTTCTCAACTCCCTGCCGCTGCTTTTGAACCAATTATCTGTGCTTTGGAATCTTCTCTGTATTTCCTTGCCTGGATCTCTGGCTTCTCCACCCAGAGATCTCAGATCTCTTTGTTTTGTTTTTCATTTGTGTTTCTCTCTGTGGGCAGCACCTTAGTGTTAGGTAAAGTGACCACTGAGATCTCAAGCAAAAGGCTCACTATGAGTCAAGCAACTAAGGGATTGAACTATGTCCTTAGCCCCTGCTTATTCTGTTAGCTGGTATAGGTCTAGGTGGGTGTGTGGATGTGGGTGTGGGTGTGGGTGTGTGCGTTTTCACAAATGTGTGTGGTTAGGATCTGCTCTGGAAAGGCATCGAATAGGTATACATGTGCACTTCTCTTGAGGCAAAGGTAAGAGGGGAGTTCTTTCCCTCCTCCTGGAAGGGTCAGATAGCTCCTCCATAAGGAGTCCTGCGGGGCACAAGAGCTTAACTGCACTTTCTCCTGAGAGGAGTGTCTGTAGCATGTAGAGATGTATGCACAGCATCTTATAAAATAAAATCTGACAAGACTGGCAGGCAGCGACACTTTTCATGGGTTATACAAGTTAGACTTGGAATAAAACCAAGGATTCTATTTCCTTGGATTTCAGGAAGTTACTAATCAGGGTCCTGTGCTGAGCAAGTAAGGAAATTTCTCCTGAACTGCTTACTGAGTCTAAGACAGAAAGGATGGTGAATAGAACCAGAATGGATGGAGAGAGTGAGGCAAAAACCAAGAGCAATGAGTGAAAGTGACCAAGAGGGAGAGGGTAAAGTTGGCCAACAAGAAACCGACTATGTGTGAGGGGGCATAGAGGAAAAGTCTGAGCTCAGGGGAAGAATGCATGTAAGGATGTGTGCCCAATGTTAAAGAGTTGTGGCTGTGTTATGTCCTGTGAGTCTGACCTTCCCCTTTTCTGCAGCTCATTCTGATGACCTAGCAAACACAGGCCAAACCTCCTTTTCATCCCACCCTACCTGTAGAAGCCTAGCTTTGGTTCCTTTCGCTTCAGGCCCTGATTTCCAATCCCAGGAGGATAAGAACTGCCCTTACATGAAGACCACCACCAGCAATGCTTGCTGTTTGATCTGGAAATTGAACTTTGCAATATTGGGTGTCACAGTTCTTTGGTTTGTGCACAAGAATAAACATATGCCCACACCTTCTGTTGCTGTCATCTATTCTGGTTTTACATCAATCCTGATTTCTTTGGTCTTCTCCACTCCATTTTGCTGACTGTTCCTTGCTCCTTGTCTTTCTCCCTGCCTTCTCATCCTGCCCTCCTGCCAATTATTTTGCTTTGATCTAATCACCTTCACCACTTCTCTGGTTCCCTCTCCCTGCAGTGTCCGTGGAGAGTGTCCTCCAAAGGTCATTCTCTCTAGGCAAGGCTCAGTTTGCACAACTGAGAGTAATTAGAAAGGCTCTCTGAGCCCTTGACACTTCCTGAGTCCCTGAAGACAGTTACAGTGTTAAGTATTCTCTGGGAATCATGTGAAGGGAATATAATGGCAGGTACGGGTGGCATGGAACAAGGGAGTGAGTGTGTGGAGTGAGACTAAAACAGGGAATTTGGGAACCGCCTGGAGAGAGAAGGAAAGTGTCATTACTTTTCTTACCAGCAGGGGGCATATTTGTGCCAATGAGCAGATGCTTCCAAGAACAGTGTCAGAATTCCAAGGAAAGGACTGAGCCGCCATAGCGTAAATAGTGGATTTTTATATCTTTTATTTCAGGTATTTGGTCATAGAAGATCAGACTTTAAGTTCTGTTTTTTTTGTTTTGTTTTTGTTTTGTTTTTTTACGAGAATGTAGTAACAACAAAGTTACCTTTCACTATTTATGGTTTTTCCTGTTTCTTCTTTGGGTTGGGAGGAAATGGACCAAAGATAAAAGGTCTGGGCAGTGGCCACCAGCTCTGGTGTGTGTGTGTGTGTGTGTGTGTGTGTGTGTGTGTGTGTGTGTGTGTGTGTGTGGTGGGGGGGTATGTGTGTGTGGGGTCTGTGTGGTGTGTGTATGGGGTGTGGGGGGGTGTGGGGGGGTGGTATGTGTGTGTGTGTGTGTGTGTGTGTGTGTGTGTGTGTGTGTGTGTGTAGGACTCTCAGCCCCTAGTTTAAGCATGACAAGAATAGGATAGAAGAAGGGTGTGGTCAGGAAGGGCGGGGGTGGGAAGTCCACAAAGGGACAGGGGTACATCTGGAAACTTCAAAATCCACTGCTGGAGAGGAATGGATACAAGAGAGGGTCATGTGGTGTGAATGTGAGTGATACAATGATACGTGTGTAAAAAGATGTCATAAAGATTTTTTGTTTTTTCTTTTTTTTTTTTTTAGACACGGTTTCATTGTGTAGGCCTGGAATTTAGAGACCCACCTGTCTCCACCTCTTAAATGCTGGGATTAAAGGCATGTATCACCATGCTGGGCTCAAGAAACATATTATTTTATGTTTATTAAATTAGCACCCCTCTCCTCCCAAAGCCAGTTCCCTAGGCAGCTGTGTTAGGGCAAAAGGTAAAAAGGCAAGCTGGTTTCAGAATATGAGCAGAAGATGAGGGTCTAGGTATTACTGTAGCTACCATTGCAGTTTTCAACCTTCCTAATGCTGTGACCCTTTAATACAGTTCCTTATGTTGTGCTGACCCTTTACCACAAAATATTACTATTATTAATTAGTTTTTGTTTTTCGAGACAGGGTTTGTGTAGTTCTGGATGTCCTGGAACTCACTCTATAGACCAGGCTGGCCTCAAACTTAGGGATCCAACTGGCTTTGCCTCCTGTGTGCTGAGATTAAAGGCATAAGCCACCATGTCTGGTGTCTCATTATTTTCGTTGCTATTTTATGACTAATTTTGCTGTTATGAGTTGTAATGAAAATATATGATATGCAGGATATCTGATAGGTGGCCCCTGTGAGAGAGTCTTTTGATTCCCAAAGGGGTTATGACTTACAGGTTGAAAAGCACTGTGCTGAGAGAGCAGCAGAGGAGGGAGGCTGCCAGGTCTCCCCCACATCCTCTGCACTGAGGCTGACTTAAGGTGGTTCCTGTCCTACCAAGATTTAACCCTCTCAGAGAAAAAAGTAACCTATTCAGGAAGTTTAAAAGCAGAACCACTGTGAAAAAATTCCATCCTATCTTCAGTTTAGGGCCTTAATTTCTCCTACCCATGGGTACTTCCAGCCCTGGCCTGGAATGGCCCTGACTGGCCTACAAACCATGTTTTCTGTTTTTCCATTTCCCTATTCTTAATTCTTACCCACCACTTACTGTTTCCTCTGCCTCTGTCTTCAATTGCCTCCTGAAATTCTTTGGATCTAAGGCTCAAGGTTCAAAGAGGAAGCACTTCCCCTCAGACAATTGATCCCCAGCTCAGACAGCCTGGTGGGAAAATTTTGTAGGCCTTGTCCCTTACTGAACAACAGGCAAGGAGGGCAGGATCTTGGTTCCAGGGTCTCAGTACCCCCTGTGCCATTTGAGCTGCTTGTATTCATCATCTCTATTAATAACCACCCTCCCTCCCCCACTGCTGGTGCTGCCCCTACGCTTGCCCAGCTCAGGTTCTCCAGTCACAGCAGCTCAGTCCTCCAAAGCTGCTGGACCCGAGGGAGAGCTGTCAACCAACTGAGTGGCTGGTAAGTCTGAGTTCTATGGTATGAAGGGGCTGGAGCCCACTCTTCTGACCTTTCGGTTTGCAATTGTAATTCATCCTTGGGGAGTGTCCTCTCATCTCCGCTCAGCTCTCAGCTGTTCAGCTGGAGCCACAGAGTTGGAACGAAAGGGACCTAAGGAGTTAGGAAAACTTAAGATGTATGGGGAGGACCTGAGGAGTGGGAAGGGGTGGTCTGAGAGCCCACTAAGTTGGTAGTGTGTTGTGTTTGTGCGACAGGACTCCATAGAAACCAGCATGACTGTAAGGAGAGAATGGAGTTTATGTCTTTTCCTAACTTGTCCCCACCCACAGCCAGATCTTATTACTGTGTTTCTGTCCCCCACAATTCTCAACTGCTATGCATGATATTGCTGAACTGACATCTGTCAGAGCTCAAATGCCCTCAGTTCACTCTCTACCCCCAACTCTGCAGCTTGGGATAGGAGTGCCTGAAAGAGCAAGGAACACACCCATGACCTCTCAGGCCATGTTCCAGTTGGCCTCCTGGAAGAACAGCAACCTTTCCTTCCTATGGACAATATTTTGGCTGAATCTCCTCAACACGAGCCAAAGATTTCTTTACCCTGTTGGACCTTGGGGGAAGCCTAGAGGAGGAGACCGGAGTCTGAAGCCATACCTGTAGTCTGACATCCCAATACAAATAAGGACTTTAAATCATGCCAGGCCCAAGAAACCTGGGTGCATTGCCCTGCCAGTGTTGTGTCTTTTAAACATCCCTCAGCCACAGCTGTGTTCCCGAGTCCCACACAGGAGCTATGGAAAGTGGACACAGTGGTTTGATAAGAAGTAAGGAAAGGGATACAGCTCTACCTCTTGACCTGCTTCCAAAATAATCAGGAACCTCAGGAAGTGTGGTTTTACCTTTTGGGGAAATACACATTTCTGTGAAAACCCGAGAGTGCAAGGCATAGCTTAGTGGTAAAGAGCCTGCTCGGCATGTGTCAAGCCTTGAGTTCAGTCCTCAACACTGGAGAAACACACACACACACACACACACACACACACACAGGCTGTGTACACACAGCCCTGAAGAAATATTGTACCCAAACCCAAGATAAGAAATACTACAGGAGAAAATCCACAGGAGAGGTCTTGAAACCACATGGAGAGATGGACCGGACCTTAGATATGACTAAAAGCAAGTATAATGGGTAAAATCTGAATGATAGGATGAAGGTTTGGAGGTTTGGGATGGAGTAATCATTGCCCAGCATTGTGCTCTAGGTTAATTAAATAAATCCCAGTCTCTGTGTGATGATTTGGGTATACAGCTGGTTTAGGAATAACCGCTAACTAAAAGATAAGTAAATAGTAAATAATAATAACACATCCATCTCCCTATGTGGTTCTAAGACCTCCCTTCCAGATTCTCTCTCCTCCCTCTTCTCTCCCCACTCATTTCTTTCTCTCCCCTCTCCAGAACATAATGTTCCACCCTATACTCTCTATTGCTCAGCATTGGGGCTAGTTATGTAATTGACAATATAGAGAACAAATATTTACACAAACTTGAGACAGGTGATGCTTACAATAAGCATCACAATGCAATGTCCAGATTGAAGCCAGAGAGTGGGATAGAGAAATCAGCATTTGAATGAACAAGGGCAAATTGTATACATTCCACAAGAACAGCATACCAACAGTTCCTCCATGGCCTCTGCCTGTTTAAAACCACTCTCTTGTTCCCAGATCTGCTCCTGACCTCATTTCTACTTCTCCCGGGGTCCCAAGACTGAAACCTTGAAATGATTCTTTATCTTCCTATAGCCCATGTTCTTGTATCCTGTTTGAAATCTTTAAATCTTGGATATGTTTAAATCCTCTGTTTTATTGCTTATCAATAAAGTCATACTCTAGTAAAAAAAAAAAAAAAAAAGAAGTACTACAGTAGTGCACACACACACTTTCCCCATTCCCTATCTCTCCTTCAAGCCTGCTTCTCACCCCCCTTCCAGGTCAAATCCACCTCCACCATGCCGCTCTCCGGAACCCCAGCCCCAAACAAGAGGAGGAAGTCCAGCAAACTGATCATGGAACTCACCGGAGGTAGGGCATGCTTGTAGCTCCCTAATGCAGGGCTTTTAAGAGTGTCCATCCCTGACTCAAGAATCCCAGAAATGACATAAGACCAGATGTAAGTCAGAGTGAAAAAAAAAACAAGAGGAATACAGCTGTGGAGGGTGGTGTGGGAGATAGGGTGATGGAGAGGTAAGAAGGGCAAGAAGAAAGAGGCAGAAAGAACTGAACACTCACTCTGTATCCTCCCATCTCATCCACCGATTACTCTGAGACAACACCCTGCTACATTACTCAGCCAGGCCCAGGATGACAGGGCCCATGGTAGGGGGTATGTGTGAGCAAGTTAGGCTCACCAAAAGGTTAACTTCCTTATTTCTTTCTAAGTGCTAGGGAACTTGTGTAAGCACTTAAAATAGGAAATTGCACAGATATACTCCCTCGGGATGCATACTAGTTACCAAGTGTGAAGTTCCCGATACCTGTGGAGCCAGAGTTCACTAAAGAAAAAAGAAAGGAAAAAAACAAGAATGTGTATTTAGCTGGGTGGTGGTGCCGCATGCCTTTAATCCCAGCATTCACACTTGGAAGGCAGAGGCAGGTGGCTCTCTGTGAGTTCGAGGCCAGCATGATTTACAGAATGAGTTCCAGGATAGCCAAGGCACAGAGAAACCCTGTCTTGAAAAACAACAACAAATCTGTATTTAGAGATGGCAACTGCACTTGGGATTGGCCTATCTGCTTCCCCCAATGTTCTAATTTCTCCAATTTCCTTTTTTTTATTGCTATTTTCCCACCTCCTGGATAAGGTGGACGGGAGAGCTCCGGCTTGAACCTGGGCAAGAAGATCAGTGTCCCACGGGATGTGATGTTGGAGGAGTTGTCACTACTTACTAACCGAGGCTCCAAGATGTTCAAGCTGCGGCAGATGCGGGTGGAAAAATTCATCTATGAGAACCACCCCGATGTTTTTTCTGACAGCTCAATGGTGAGTACGGACATCAACCACTCTCTTGAAGCCCAATGTCTTTCCTGGAGTTTTTTTAGTAGGGCCCAAATCCTCAACTACCAGCAATCTCTTCTCCATGAGAAACACTCATTAAGCCCTATATATTAAGTTCCCAAAAACTCTAGCGTGAGTTACAGTCCATTTCTGAAGCTTAGTCCCCATCCTGGAGCCAGTGCAAAAGTGAGGAACACCACACCCACAGGAAGAAAATTCCTTCCCAGTGTGAGCCAGCTAAAACACAGTCCTGCATATTGAAGTTAACAGATACAATGAATGATTTTTTTTTTTTTTTTTTTTTTAGTAAAGTATGTCCTTTATCAGTGGAGACATAAAACAAGAATTAAAAACTACAGAATTGTGGAGCCAAATGTATGGCTCCGTGGCAAAGCAGGTGCTTAGGACCTAGGTTTCATTTATAGAATACTCCCCCCAGATCAAACAGTAAGCCTACAAAAATCTAAAGAATGTACCCTGTTAAATGTGACCTCCAGGTTCACACAGCAAGCTGGGTCACCCAGGTGGCTGAGGAAGGGGGGATTGCTCGTGAGTTTGAGAACAGTTTTTACAATGAAATATGTTGCCTGTAACATGTAAATTTTTGGACAAAAAGCAATATAAGATTTGAAAAATAGCCAGCTATCGTGGCACAAGCCTGTAATCCCAACACTCAAGGAGGCAAAGGCAGGTGCATCTCTGAGTTCCAAGCCAGCCTGGTCTACAAAGCAAGTCCAAGACAGCCAAGGCTACACAGAGAAACCTATCCCCAAAGGAGGGAAAAAATGCACAAAGAATCCCCCCCAATGAATTTGAATAATAAAAATTAGGTTTTGTTTTTTTTGTTTTACAAAGAAACTTACCATGTAAATGTGGCTAGCCTGGAACTATGTAGACCAAGCTGGTCTCAAACTCACAGATCTTTTGCCTGCCTGTCTCCTGAGTGCTGGGATTAAACATGTGTTACACTTTGGAGCCGGCCATAGTGGCATACTCTGCCTGTAATCCTAGCACTGTCGGGAGGCAGAGGCAGGCAGTTCTCTGTGACTTTGAGGCCATCCTGGTCTACAAAGTGTGTCAAAGATAGCCAAAAGCCAAGGCTACACAGAGCAGCTCTGTCTTGAATCCTCCCCACCCCCCCAAAAAAAAGGGTTAAAGAAGTGTGTTATAGGGTGCTGCGGTGGCACAGGCCTGTAATCCCAGTACTTGGGGAGGCAGAGGCAGGCAGATCTCTGTGAGTTCCAGGCCACCCTGGTCTACAAAGCCAAGAATGGAGAACCCTATCTCCAAAAAACAAAAACAAAAACAAACTAAATAAACAAAAAAGAGTGTTACATTTTAAATACAGGACAAATACTTTCTTAATGTAAACACATCCTATTAAATCTCTAAGGTAAATTTTATACTAAAAATATTGTTATATACCTGAGTGTTAAATTTAAGGGATAGTCTGTAATTTTATTTCTTAAATCTCTTGATGTTAGAAGGGTTTAATGAGTTTTTATAATCATCTTCATTTTGAGTCATTCGTTTTTATTTTTTTAGTTCTAATCTCTTCTCTAAGGATACCAAACAGGAACTAAAATCCTCCTTCTTTATGATCATACATCTTCTGTTCAGACTTCTCCAAAGAAAGAGAAGTTGGGGTTGTAGAGAGGCCAGGCACAGGATGTTACCATCGAGGAGGATCCATTTCCTCTCCTCTGCCTTCTCTGGGTGGCTGGGGACAGTGGGAATGGATGCCTGCATGACATGGCCAAGGCAGGAGTTTCTGTCATTAGCCCTTATGTAGGATCAAAGTCAAAGTGCTGAGTGGCTCATATCTAACTTTAGGAAGCCAAAAGCCCTCCTCTGTGCTGGGTCTGGTTACACTGGGTGGAGTGGGGGACATACAGTGGCCAGGAGGGCCTCCTTAAGGAGTTGGTGGGGTTATTTTTAGGCTTTGGAGCTGAAACCAGTGTTGCCCTTTTGGCCATCCTCCTCTATTTCACCTGCTACAGTTTCACTGTGAGAAAGTTTTGGTCTGATAGGCAAGAGGAGAGAGGAAGAGAGGAACAAAACAGGGAAAGAGAGTTCTCAGTGCTGGGCATACTGTGAAGGGGAGGGACAGAGGTTTTTCTTTCTTTCTTTCAAAAGAAAACTGGTTTCTCCTTGGAAAATTCATCTTTGCAATTTCTTGTTGAGGAGATGCCTTGGTTTGCTTTGCCTTGTCAAGACAGGAAGAGAGGGAATTATACCTCTCCAAAAAAGTAATTCCTTTAGGCTAACACTCTTCTCTATGCATTTATTAGAGAGGATGTTTTCAGAGATTTGGGGTCTTCTGGCTGAGTCTTAGCTCTGTCTCAATGTATACATATACGTATCTGTCTTCATGTATTTTCCACATCCATTGCTAACCTTCTTCTTGCACTGTATTTTCTTTTCAGGATCACTTCCAGAAGTTTCTTCCCACAGTGGGAGGACAGCTGGAAACAGCTGGGCAGGGGTTTTCCTATGGCAAGGGCAGCAGCGGAGGCCAGGCTGGGGACAGTGGCTCTGCTGGACAGTATGGCTCTGACCACCACCATCAGCAGGGATCTGGGTTTGGAGCTGGGGGTGCAGGTGGTCCTGGGGGCCAGGCTGGCAGAGGAGGAGCTTCTGGCACAGCAGGGGCTGGTGAGCCAGGATCAGGCAAGTATTGTCTCCAGAAGTCATGCATCTGTTCCCCAGGACAGAGATGTCCCTAGGAATGAGACCTACTTGAGATATGGGAAGAGGGAGACAGAGGTGTCTTGGACCCAGAAGGTATCCAGAACACAGCAATGTGTCTGTTCTACCCACAGTCTTATCATTTATTTATTTTTTCTGGTTTCTCAGATTCTATAAAAATCTTCCCCGAGACTACCCTACCATTATGTTACAAACCATATACAGTTTCCAGGATGTTACCTCTGGTCCCTAGACTCAGCAGCTTTCCTAGTGGTAGAATATGGGTTTAGCTTTCATTAGCTACTAATAGTAGCTGCTATTATTTGATTTGCATTTCTCTCTCATGGCTACCAGGTGACCAGGCAGGTAGAGAAGGAAAACATATCACCGTGTTCAAGACTTACATTTCCCCATGGGATCGGGCCATGGGTGTTGATCCTCAGCAAAAAGTGGAACTTGGCATTGATCTACTGGCATATGGGGCCAAAGCTGAACTCCCCAAATATAAGTCTTTCAACAGGTAGGAGGTTCTCTGCTGTGTAACCCTTCACTTGGTATGGGGTTACAGTTCAGATGTCTCAGGAGGCTAAGGGGCAGTGGCAGGAATGTGTGATTGTCACAGAGCATCTCTGCTCTCCTGCATCTCATATCAGTATGGTGAAGGAAAGATTTGTTTGGAAGTAAGATCTTTATGTTAGCTCACTGATAAGCAGTTTGGGCATGGATTTTTTTTTTTTTTTTTTTTTTTGAGCTTTGGTTATTTTTAAGGTAAAATGAGGATACTACAAATTATGGAGGTGTCTTCTGGGTTCTTCCCATTCAAGGTGACAATGTCATTACTCTCCCTACAAAATAATTTTATTCTTTTTACCCTGCCCCAAGTTTTTATTGTTTTGGAATTGGACATTGCAGACCATAATAAATAGATCAGCAGGCTGAGGATGGTTTACAGAAGTGCTTTTGCATTTGACTCTTAAGTCCTCCTGGCCCTATGCATTTGAGGTGAGGGCAGAATTAGGAGGAGGCATGTACATTGTAATGCAAGATGGTCTCATACTATTGGCTGCACAGTATTTGGAGCCCTTTTCTAAAATGCTGGCATGTGCCCATAAGACCATGCAGCCCTCTCATCACTAACCTCGGAGAGCCAAGCTGGGTAAGTGGGCTGTTACAGGAGAATAAAGCAATCTGTAACTATGATTTACAGAGTCTTTTCCCTTAAAACACGGTAATATTTTGCTGGGTGCAGTGGCCTGTAATCCCAGCACTTGGGTAGGCAGAGGCAGGTGGATCTCTGTGAGTTTGAGACCAGCCTGGTCTACAAAGTGAATCCAGGACAGCCAAGGCTATACAGAGAAACCCTGTTTTGAAAGAAAAAAAAAAACAAAACAAAACAACAACCCAAACAAACAAACAAAAAACCCCACAAAACAAAACAGGGTAATATTTCATTGATAAGTATTGTTTCTTTTATTCTGATTCTTAACTATGTAACATGTCCCCCTCTCAGGACAGCAATGCCCTATGGTGGATATGAGAAGGCCTCCAAACGCATGACCTTCCAGATGCCCAAGTTTGACCTGGGGCCTCTGCTGAGTGAACCCCTGGTCCTCTACAACCAGAACCTCTCCAACAGGCCTTCTTTCAATCGAACCCCTATTCCCTGGCTGAGCTCTGGGGAGCCTGTAGACTACAACGTGGATATTGGTCTCCCCTTGGATGGAGAGACAGAGGAGCTGTGACATGTTTCCTCCTATATGACATCATTTCCCCTCTCTGGTTCCAGTTTGAGAAGGGATGCCCCAGCTGTACTCCAGTATCCTTGTGGCAATGGAGGGTAAAGGGTAGGAGTCATTGTATTCCCACCCTTCAAGTTGCCACTCCAAAGCACCCCTCCCCACCAGTTCAGAGCTCCCATCCTGTTGTTCCATATGGAATCTGCTCTTTTATGAATTTTTTTTGCCACCAGTAACAGTCAATAAACATTAAGGAAATAAACTCATTCTTTCTCTGATATTTCAAGACTGATGAAAACTGAGGCTGATGATGCACAAAGACTACTTAAAGCCAAATATTAAACCCTCTGTTCAGACTTTAAGACCACACATGAGCTTTGGTTGTTTACATATCCATACCTACATCCTCATCCACAAAACCACATTCATATAAACAAAGATTATTCAGTATTATATGAGATAAACCCACATGCTGGTTCATGGGTTTATAAAGCTAAGAAGCTTTTATACACAGATTAGAAAATAAATGTTGGTAACACTGGTATTAGTTATCTTTGTGTAGCCAATTAGAAGCTGAGAAACACCAGGAAAGGAAAATGGGGGTTTAAGAAAGTGAAGGTTGGGGGCTGGAGAGATGGCTCGGCGGTTAATAGCACTGGCTGCTCTTCCACAGGTCCTGAGTTCAGTTCCCACATGGTGGCTCACAGCCATCTATAATGGGATCTGATCCCTTTTGTCATGCAGGCACGCATGCACGTAAAGTGCTCATATGTATAAATAAATAAATCTTTAAAAAAAAACAGAGTTAAAATAAAGAAAGTGAAGGTTCCTTTGATTGTCACAAAACAATATCATGTTTAAAGTTACTGGAGGAGCTGGGCACAGTGGCGCATGCCTATAATCCCAGCACTCAGGGAGGCAGAAGCAGGTGGATCTCTGTGAGTTTTAGGCTAGTCTGGTCTGCAAAGCAAGTCCAAGACAGCCAAAGATACACAGAGAAATCCTGTCTTGAAAAAACAAAAATAAATACATACATACATACATACATACATACATACATACATACATACATACATACAGCTACTGGAGGAGCTGAAGAGATGGCTCAGCATTTTAAACACCATTTTTCCAAAGGACCAGTTTAGATTCCAGCAGCCATTGTAATTTCAGAAGCCATTGCTTCCTAGGGTACCAGGTATGCATATAGTGCACATACATGCATGCAGACAAAACATTCACATACATAAAATAAAAGTAAAGAAATCTAAGGTTGCCAGAAAGCACAGTAAGCTTGGGAATACATATGTAAAAGCTTATATGGGGCTGGAGAGATGGCTCAGAAGTTAAAAGCACTTGTTGCTCTTGCAAAGGACTGGGGTTTAACTCCAAGCACACACATTGGGGTTTAGTTCACAACCACCTGTAGCTCCATTACAGTGAATCTGCTGCTTTCTTCTTCCCTCCAAATGCACCTCCATATGTGTGGTGCATATACACACATACAGGCAGAACAATCATACATATAAAATAAATAAAACAAACCATATATCCCAAAGGACTAAATAGAAGAGCACATAAAATGGACAAAGAAGTGGGAGAAACCAACTATCGGTTCTCCCACAGTGTGCTTGGTTCTGGGTCAGCATAGCAAGAAAAAATTTAAGAGTTCCAGGGGAATTAGTGATATCCAAAATGTACAGTGGTTGAAGAAACTATGAAAGCACAGTAGGAATAGAAATAATAGAAATAAATGACAATACTCTTTCTATTGATTTCATATGTAGAGTTACTCTAGAATCTCAAGCTTAAGCCTTTTTTTTTTTTTTTTTTTAAGACAGTGCCAGTGCCTCACTATGTAGCTCTGACTGGCCTGGAATTCACTATGTAGACCAGGCTGGCCTTGAACTCATAGAAATATGCCTGCCTCTATCTCCTAAGTGCTGGAATTAAAGTCTACTTTCCTAATTTGTTTTAACTATGAAATTCTTTTTCTTTTTAGAGACCAGCCTGGGCTACTTAAAATCCTATCCCGAGAGAGAGAGAGGGAGAGAGAGAGAGGGAGAGAGAGAAAGAGAGAGAGAGAGAGAGGAGAGAGAGTAAGAGAGAGAGAGAGAAAGAGACAGAAGAGAAAGAGAGGAGGAAAAATTCTCTTTTGGAGAATTCTTATATTTTTTAAATGTGTAAGCAAAACTCTATTATGTGCATTTTCCTAAGAAGGTTTGCATAGTTTGGATGGCTCCTCGAAATACCTGAAATGAGGTTTATATGGAAACAGTGCATTTAGAAGATGACATCCAAGCAGCATAAGGGAGTGAAGAGTAAGCCAGTATTAGGTGCTTTGGGTGATGGAGGTAATCCCACTGGAAACTTCAGATAGCTACTCCAAGAATGGCCATGACTGGCAGCAGCATGGAGCTCGAAAGTGGGCATGGTGGCTTACATTTGGCCAGTGATTCTAGCATTTTGGAGGAGCAGAAGGATCATGGGAAATATGAGGCCAAGCCAAGTATAGAGTGAATTCTAGAACAGCCTGGGAGGGCTACACAAGCAAGCCTGTCTCAAACAATAACAACAAAACCAAAGAAATAAAATATGAAATACAGATGCATGTGGTTGTTCAGGTTTGTAAAATTAAATGTAGGGGCTCTTCTAATACCACTGTAGCTCCCAAATAATGACATGGAGACCTATTATGTTAATAAGCTTCAAGTATTATAACTGGGCTCCACAGCTCGTCTATTCTTACCTGACTATACTGGCCTGGATTAGTTCTCAGCTATGTGCCCTATTACCTGCCACCTTAGTCTTGCCCTGGCTGCTCCATCTGTGTCCTCATGGTGACTCCCTTGGCAACTTCTTTGCTCCACCTGGACCCCCTCCTCCCTTGGATTGGAAGTCCCACCTTAACTCTACTGTCCCTGTCCTGCTATAGGCGGTTCATCCCTTTATTAACCAATCAGAGGTGATAGAGAACAATTTTTACACCATTTTGAGACAGGAGATGCTTCATAGAAATGACAATGTCAACATTCAGACTGCATTCAGATCTCTGTGTACAGAAATCGGCTTTGATTACACAGTGCACAAAACGTCCTCCAACACAGGCCTATAATTACAGTACTCAGTGCTGAGTACACACGGTACTGAGGCAGAAGGATCATCTTGAGTACAAGACCTGCCTGAATTACAAAGTGAATTTCAGGATTGGGGCTTGGGAGGCTGAAAAAATGGCAATAAATGCAAATTCGGGCTGAGGACCTGCTTTATCACTTTCTTCAGGTGATCTATGTATGCTGGAAAATTCTGAGAAACATGACAATAAAACATACCCCAGGAATGGGTAAAGGTGGCTCATGCCTTTAATCTCTGCACTCAGGGGGCAGAGGCAGGTAAATCTCTGAGTTCAAGGCCAGCCTGGTCTACAGACAGATGTTAGGCCTTAATAATAATTACATGAATCTATTGTAGAAAAAGGTTATTAATATCTACTATACTAGCATACAATTATTGCGGCAGTTAGTATTTAATCTGCTATCATATCAATAAAAGACACAGACATCTGTTAGATTTTTAATATACCTATACATTGGAACAGGACAGAAACAAGACCTCTATGCTATCTTTATATCTCTCATCTCCATATTCCATGCCATTTGCTTTAATTACTCCTACCCCATCCATCATTCCCATAGTTACTCATGCTTTTCATCTGAGCTGCTTTCCTGCATTGCTAATCCTCAGAGCAAACTCCCTGACACACAGTTCTTCTTTATGCTAACCTATGGTGGTTCTGCTTTCTTTTTCCTCTCCTATCTCTCCCTCTTCTCTCTTTCCCTTCTGTGATCCAGGCAAAATGTTGTTGCGAAAAAATAAAATGCCAAATTGTTCAATTTTACCAATGAAGATTCAGGAGCCAGATGCTGGGGTGAAAATCTACTAGCTCAGAGAGCCGGAGAAAGCACCCAGCTGATCTTCCTACTCAGCCAATGTCCCAGAAGAAAAAAAGCCTTTCTTACTCAGCTCATGTCCCAGATAGAAAAAGACAACATGCTTCTTCTCCACACAGTCTTAAATACCCTTCAAGTCCCTCCTTTTTCTTTAATCTCTGTCAGCTGGTTACTTTTTCTGCCTCTTGACAGAAAACTTTGGGATAAAGGTATGTGCTAAGGCTCAGCCACAGCATAACCATTTGTTTATGATAAAGAGAAAGTTGTTGGATTAAAGGCATGTGCTAGGGTTGAGCCACTCCACCTCCACAAGGATAAGCAGGGTTTTACAGTTCACAATCTTGGGGTCCATATGGGATCAAATATCCTGCAACTTTAATCAGTATTAAATATTCATAATAACACAACAGAGCTGCACAGAGAAATCCTGCCTCAAAACAAAATAATACTAAACTAAAACAAAACAAAACAGCATTTATGATTGGGGGCGCCATAACATGAGGAACTGTATTAAAGAGTCAACAGCCTTAGGAAAGAATACTAAACTAAAACAAAAGAAAACAAAACAAAAATTTATCTCAGAAGCCAGGTGTGGTGGCACACACCTGTAATCCCAGCTCTTTGGGTGGCAGAGGCAGGTGGATTTCTTTGACTTCAAGGCCAGCCTAGTCTACAAAGTGAGTCTAGGATAGCCAAAGCTACACAGAGAAACTCTGTCTGGAAAAACCAAACCAAACCAAACCAAACCAAACCAAACCAAACCAAACCAAACCAAACCAAACAACACCAAACACCAAACCAAACCAAACCAAACCAAACCAAACCAAACCACAAAAACATATCTCAGAACCAGCCCCTCAGGTATACAGAAATGGAGTATTTAGCCACCAAATATCATTCTCACTGCTTGTCAATTGTTATGTCGTGCTTCTATATAAAGAGAGGCAATAGAATATAATTATACTCCAGAAATTCTAAATAGAAATTTTCAGAAAAAAAAAAAAAGAAAAGAAAAAAACAACTAAAAAAAAAAACACAACACTTTTTTTTCTCTTTTTTTGAGACAGGGTTTCTCTGTGTAGACTTGGCTGTCCTGGACTCACTTTGTAGACCAGGCTGGCCTCACAGAGATCACCTGCCTTTGGGCATATGCCACTGTGCCGGGCACAGAAATATACTTTTTTAAAGATGCTTTTTCTTAATGTATTTGTCTCCATGTTTGTGTGTGCACCATGTTCACCACGCAGTGCCTGAGAAGGTCATAAGAGGGGTCAGATCCCCATGGAACTGGAGTTACAAATGGTTGTTAGCTGGGAACTGAATTCAGGTCCTCAGCAAGGGCAACAAGCATTCTTAACTTCTGAGCCAACTCCCTATCTCTAGCACAATTCTAAAGTTTTGAATTGCACATTGTCCTAGTAGCATGATGGAAATTATGCTGACCTACACAGTTTCCTTTATGTAGATATTCAGGCTACAAAAGCTATCCTCTCTTTAGAAATCATCCTAGTAGTCATACTCTTGACATACGGTAATGCTGTATATTTAGTCTAATTATTTGGTGTGTTGCTACAATTGTTCTATTTTATTAATTCTTGTTAAGTTCTATAAATTAAGCATTTTTTTTTAAGCGATACTGAGTATCAAACTTAGGATCTCAAGTGTTCATTTGCTAAACAAGTGCTCTTCCACCAAGCTATACCACCAGTTCTATAAATTAAAACTCTATCATAGGTATGCAAATATAAAAAAACATAGTATGTTCAGAGTTTAGTATCTCAAGTTTTAGGCATATGGGGCAGGTTCAGGCCATATTTCCTACAGATAATGGAAAACGAATAGCATGTCCAGATAGTCTGAGATGGGAGGTGTTCTGTGTTTGTCCCAGCCATGTAATAAGCTGAGGTAATATAGGCACAGACAGACTTGCAAAGAGTTCTTAGTTTCCATCAGCTTCTCGGGCTTGTCAGGGTATAGCACCTCCCTGCCAAAGGTGGAGATTGTGCTCTTTTTGCTGTCTTATTGTGACAGGTTCTTGTATAGCCCAGATTGGCCTGGAACTTAATATAGCCAAGCTGGCCTTGAACTTCTGTTCCTCCTGCTTCCATCTCTCAAGTGCTGACTAAAGGCATTGCTGCATCACTATGCCCTGTTTATACAGTGCTAGGGATCAAACCCAGGGCTTTGTGCCTAATGGCAGGCACTCTGTCAACTGAGCTAAATTCCTACCCTTGCATATTTTTTAGGATGCAGGACTCACACATTCTGGGTGAAGTGCGCTGACACACAGCTACATTTCTCAGACCCATATATAGCCTTTATTTTTTTATCAATTCTCCCTCCCCAACACTTCCAAGATCCACCCCCCTTCTCTATTTACCTAACTTTGTCTTTTTTTTTTTCCCCCCCATCGAGGTCAATTTATGTTCCCAGTGATCTTGGATCTGTGGCCTTCCACTGAAGCCTGGGTGGTTTATCAGGGGCTATGCTTTTAGAGAAAACTGACTTCCCTTCTCAGAAGCTGACAATGTCAGCAGCTCCTTGGCTAGGGTTGGGACTTTGTGTCAAACTCCCCTCTCCATGTTGGGATTTGGTGTGGCTTGGGCAAACACAAGACCCTTTGCATGCTGTCACAACTATTATGAGTTCCTATGCGCAGCTGCCTTGCTGTGTCTAGAAGACAGTGTAATTTTGTAGACAGCTGCTGCCTCTGTCTCTTACACTTTTCTGCTGCCTCTTTTGAAATGTTCCCTCAGTCTTTGGAAGAGTGGGTGTGTTCCTTTTCAAAAAACTATTTTAAAATTATGTGTATGTGTCTCTGTGTTGTTGTGTACTCATGAGCGCAGGTACCCTTAGAGGCAGAAGAAAGTGCTGGATCCCCTGGAACTACAGTTACAAGGGGTTGTGAGATGCTTAATGTGGGTGCTGGGATCCAAAATCAGGTCTTCTGGAAGACCTGATTCCTTAACTAGATCCTTAACTCCTGAGTCTCTGCCCCAACCAGTAGTGGAAGTTATGGTTTCTTTAAAAACTCAGTTATGTTATGTAATTATGTTTTTGTTTTAATTCCAAGTGTGAGATATGGGGTTGCTTTTAGTTTGTTCATAACTGTTAACTATGATTGCCTTGTGCAGGCTCAGAGAGGGGTGTGACAGCTGCAGACAGGTTAATTTTGAAGAGTTTGAGAGGGTATAAATGCCAGAGCACTGACAGGAAAAGGGGTGCTTGAAGGAAGAAGGCTGCTGCTGGTTCATTCTGCTGCTGTTTGCTGTTTGTTGGTTAGCTGGACTGCTGTATATTCTTAAGACTGAGATTGGTATTGCCCCAAAGAACCCGATAACCCTACTCAGCAGGAAGTAGTAAAGAGACCTGTACTCCTCCCTACTAACCTTCTTTTTTCTACCTGGTGTTGGGGTATTGGAGGGGATATGGGGTGGAGAAGGGAGGTAGAGGCATAAGAAGCCCAAATAAAGTAGATAAAAAGTGCCTATACTAACCCTCATCTGTATTCTTTAACAAATGTTCATTTTATGCCTACTGTTTATTATTGGTTCTATATGAGGCCAAGGAGGTACAAATAACCCCAATGTAATAAAGTGTTTTTATAGTCAATCATGAAATAATTATTAAATTAGTCCCTTGAAGTGGGCAGAGAGTATCTAGCATGTGCTAGTTAATATTACTGAAAACCTAGGAACTAAGTATTTTTCAAGATCAGATTTTCTGAAATATAAAAAAAACAAGAGATAAAAAAATATGAGACAAATTAAAAAATTTACAAGAATCCAAAATGATTGTGAAGTTATTTCTTTTTGTAGGTAAGTCTACTTAGAAGACAAGCTATGTTCAGAAGTAGTAATGGTAGCCTAGTACATAAAAGTGTTTACTTGTATTTGATCCAGACAGAAATCACATCACATTTGCAGGCTTTGTCATCCCATTACTATCAGTTTAAAGATGGCTTCTGCAGCCAGGCACAGGAGTGCATATCTGCTATCCAGGCATTCTCCAAGAAGAGGTGGGAAGATAATAAATTTCACTCCCATTGGAGAACAACACAGGGAAAAAGGTCATCTTGAACTATACAGTGAGATCCTGTCTCAAAAACCTAAGGCTAGCTGGACATGGTGGCACAAACTTTCAATCTCAGCACTTGGGAAGCAGAGGCAGGGAGATTTCTGAGTTCTAGGTCAGCTAGGGCTAAACATTGAGACCCAGTTCCAGAACAAACAACAAACAAGCAAAAACCTAATGGCTGGTGAGATGGTTTAGTGGATATAGGTGTTTGCTTCTAAGCATGATGACTTGAGTTGCATCCTTGGGATCCACACAGTGGAAGGAGAAAACTGACTTCCAAAGGTTGTTTTTCTCTACTTCCCATCCTCAAATAAATGTAATAGAATCTTCATTGACAAAATTTCAACAAAAATTAAAAAAAAAACCATAAAAGCAACAATTAATGTTCAAATATATAATAGATCAGTGGTTCTCAACTTTCCTAATGCTGTTGACTCTTTAATACAGTTCCTCATGTTATGGTGCCCCCAATCATAAAATAATTTTTGTTGCTACTGCATAACTCTAATTTTGCTACTGTTATGAATTGTAATGTAAATATTGGATATGCAGGATATCTGATATTCAACCCCAGAAAAAGGGTTCTTTGATACCCAAAGGGGTCCCTGCTATAAAACAGTGAGGGCTTGACTAGCTTCATTGGGTTCTATTCTCTAGTAGCATGAAAAAAGTGTTTTCTTCTTTCAGTGTCTTTTGACTGGCATCATATTAATTTTCTTTCTTTTGAAAGGGTCTATATATCCCTGGATGGACTGTAAGTCCCTGTGTGGTACAGCCTGGCCCACAACTTGTGGTGATATTCTCCACTCTGCTACCATGCCTAGCCCATCAGCTTTATTTTTTACTGAAGTGTTGGTTTTGAATTTAAGCCTTCACATATGCATTACCTTGTTTTAAAAATCAGGAGAAGTCTGGCATGCTGGTGCACACTTTAAGTCCTAGTATTTGGGAGGCAGAGGCACTCGGATCGCTGTCAGTTTGAGGGCAGCCTGGTCTATAAAGAGGGAGTCCAGGACAGCCAAGCCTACACAGAGAAACCTTGTCTCAAAAAAAAAAAAAAAGTTTTATCTACTGTTATTCTTTACATGTAAGGATGTTTTGTCTGCCTGTCTGTGCACCTCATGCAAGTTGTGTCCGCAGAAACCAGAAGGCATCAGATCCTCTGGAACTGGAGCTATTAGCTGAATCCTGGTCCGCACCAAGAGCTCCATTCTCAGCAAATGCTCTTAACCTCTAAGATCTCTCTTCAGCCCCTAAACATTGGTTTCTGAAACACTGATGGGGGAAAAAAAATCTTGGTGGGTGTGGCATTGCTGGACTTTAAATCCTAGCAGTTTGGATGTTGACGGATCTCTGTAAGTTCCAGGCTAGTCAGGGCTACACAGTGAGACCCTGCCTTAAAAATAAAATAAATATTGATTACAACTTCATTCATTCATTCATTCATTCATTCATTCATTCATTCATTCATTCATTTTTTGATGTTTTGTTTTCTGAGACATGTAGCTCTGGCTGTAGTGGAACTCACAAGAAATCCACCTGTCTCTGCCTACCAAGATCTGGGACTAAAGGGATGTGCCACCATACCTGGCCTGATTACAACTTGAAGTGGTTAAACTGAAGTGGTGAAATGAATTTCATTTGGTAATAAATGTTGCAAGTGGGAAATTTAAGTTGTACACTGTGGTTAGCCATATTACTTTTTATTTAGACCTAAGCACCTCATGAAAACTACTCAAAGGCTTCAAGAGGTAAAAACAAAAACAAACAAACAAAAAAGCCTTTCAAATTTCTATGTTCCTGTTCATTCTCTTGTGTTTCCTTCTTCCCTTGACCAATGTTCCTTAACTCCTGCTTTCGAGGCTTGCTTTATTGGCATGAGAACAGAGGCGCTAGTGTGTGTTCAGAAGATGTGTACAGAGATCCGAAAGAAACAAGTGCCAACCACACTCCATGAAATTTCCCTCTGTATCCCACGGTTCAACACCTATGGGTGCTTTTCTTTTCTTTTTTTTTTTTTTTTAAAGATTTATTTATTATTTATTCAGTGTTCTACCTGCATGTGTGCCTCAGGACAGCAGATTTTACTACAGATGGTTGTGAGCCACCATGTGGTTGCTGGGAATTGAACTCAGGACCTTTGGAAGAGCAGACAGTGCTCTTAACCGCTGAGCCATCACTCCAGCCCCTCTTTTTTCTTTCTCTCTTCCTCCCTCCCTCTTTCTTTCTTTCTTTTTCTTCCTTCCTTCCTCTTTCTTTTTCTTTCTTCTTCCTTCCTTCCTTGTTTGCGTGTGGGCGTATGATTTACTTCCAATTTTGGTTTTGAAAATTGATGGGGCGGGGCATCTGGGATAAACTTTAAACTTCCCGAGAAGCCAAGTAAGTTTGGCAGAGGGTAGGAAAAGAACGGATAAAAAAACTCTTGAAGGTAACGTGGTGACGAGGTCAATTTCGGGCCTACCCACTCCTTCCCAACAGTTCCACAGGGGGGGAAACTCGCAGGGAAACGGAACCTCAAGTAAAAGAAATAGCTCTCAGTTTGATGCGTTAGTTTGGAGGAGAGCACATGCCTAAGTTTACCTTCATATACGGTCTGTCACAACAACTGTCGCCGGCGGACACAGTCCGCCAGCCGGCGTTCTCCGACTTTGTCAGAGCCGCTGAGCCCCACCTGCAAATCTTTTCGGCTAGCCCTGAGCCGAAACGCCGCCGCCATCTTACACATCACTATCGCGAGATACCCTCAGCCGTCAGTCGCTGGACTCATTTTCCAGCGAGGCTCTTTCGCACCGCTCTCGCCGCCGCTGAGTGAAGTATCGCGATAGCTGGTTGCCTTGGCTCCCTGTAGCTATAGCAGCCGCGGCGGTTAACGATGCGACGGCGGGAGCGGTGAGTGCGACACCCTCAGGGGGCGGGGCCGGCGGAAACGGGGTGCAGGGGTAGCGCTGGGGTAGGGGGTGCAGGAGGTCGGGTCTTGGGGGACCTGCACCCCGGGGTGACGTGTTAGGAGGGACTCGCGTTCTGTGGGCACCAGGACAGGGCGCCTTTCTGAGCTGGGGCGGCTGCTGCTGCTCGGAGGTCCGGGGGCAGAGGTCCGGGAGCTGACCCTGGTAGAATTGGGTTCAAGGGGGCCCGGGTAGGAGCGGAGAGGGGTGCGTGTGTTGGAAGCTGGGAGCTTAAGGAGACCCAGAACCGGATAAAAGGAACCAAGCTACATCCGAAAGAAGTGGGAAAAATGGGGTAGTGTGCAGAAGAGGGTATGTTGAATGGGGTTAGCGAGTTGGGCCCAGGATGTTTTTCACTGTTTGGGGTGGGGTAGGAGTGCGGGGGTAGGGGGAAAGAGGGAGGGTCAGATTTGTGCAAACACCCATTACCTGCCTGCCCCACCTAGGCTGGTCTGGGCCAGAGGGCCAGTACTTGACTCCTAAATTGTATGGCGGGAATGGTGGTGCCCGGGACCCTCACAGCTTCCCGTTTTCCTTGCCAAAGAAATAGCCAACGAACCAACACGCTGGACTTGTGGAAGGAGAAATCTTGATAAACTAGTATTAGTTGGAGAGATTCTTTTTAGCGTAGAGACTGTGTGAGTAGGAGAGTGAGTGATTGCTGCTCTAAAATAAAGCGTGGGGTGGGGGCGGGAGAGAGAGAGAGAGAGAGAGAGAGAGAGAGAGAGAGAAAAAACAAACGAACCCAAAAAACCTGAGGTGTGCTTCCTGTGGAGCATTTGTGAACTGAAAGAAGGGGGTGTGTGTTTACAACAAGTTCCTTCCTAGATTCATTCAAATGTAGAATGCCTTTACGATGTGCTTGTGAAATTAAATATGCAGTGTAAAAATCAGTAGAGATGATATGGCAAAAGAATGTACAGTAAGACACTTAAACCTTTCACAAATAGAACTTAAAACTAATAAGTGTTTCTGTTGCAGCAGGAGGCTGAACCCTCAATTTGGGACAGTTCTAGTACCTGGCACAGGAAACCCAGTGTTCCCACAGTGTGCCCATTCATATTATTTGTCTTTAAAGAAATAGATGAGGTTTTATTTTAGGAGATATAATAAATTTTGAATAAAGTTTGAATATCTGAAAATAAAAGCAATCTTCAGGAATTAAAATTACAGAGGGGAAAAAAAAAAAACAACAACAAACAAACTAGCCCCATGCATCTCAAGAGCTGTTTTCTGGAGTTGTTTGGACTTTTTGGCTGGTTAATTCATTTCTAGTGAAAATCATGGCCTCATGTCAGGAGTTAAAGATAATTTATCCATTTTAACCTGCAGAAACAAGCTTTGTAGTAATTTGTCTCTATTTTGTAGGTATACATTTATAAGAAATGACTTCTTTTGATTTTTTTTTGATTACATAACTGGATTTTGCCATATTGAGATTCACAAATTCATTAATTAGAATAATGGCTTTTAAATCCTTAAGCTAGCTAGTCATGGAAACCACTTATTTGATGTGTATTAGAGGAGCACTTGATTTGTGGTGTTTGTAACTGAACTTCAAAGTAGAAATGCTTTTCTGAGACAAGGTAAAGCTTTGTGTGGTAGTTGAATCAAAAAAATTTTTTTGGCATGAATCCAACAACAAGCTTTATGGGACCCCTGTCATGTGAAGAACACTGTGTAAGTTGTTAAAGGGGAAAAGATTTTATCATTGTATCCATTCAACAAACATTTATTGACACCTATTTTGTGTGGAAGACCTCAGGATATAAAAATAGAGCTTGATCTTTGCCTTTGATTGCTTAAAACCTATGTGGGGAGGCAAAAACGAGAGTGTACCAACATGAATTTGAAACAAGGTTCTGATGGCCCAGTGCTATCATGTTTGCTTAGCATGAGAAATGTTCAGGGTTCAAGTCCCAGCTCTGTAAACTACATAAGAAAGATTCTTTGTCTTGGACTCACTTTGTAGACCAGGCTGGCCTTGAATTCAGAGATCCTCCTGCCTCTTTCTCCTGAGTGCTGGGATTAAAGGTGTGCACCACCTCACCTGGCTACAAGAAAGATTCTTTAGCAGGGTGTGGTGGCACACGCCTTTCATTTCAGCACTGTGACACAGAGGCAGGCAGATCTCTGTGAGCTGAGGCCAGCCTGGTCTATAGAGTGAGTTCCAGGAAACCCTGTCTCAAAAAAAAAAAAAAAAATCCATTGTGGTAGGGAGAGAGATTGAAGTTGAAATTGTCCAGGAGATAAAAATTTAGGGAATGGCTGGAAGAGCATACATTTATGGAAGGAGTATCTCTATAGGCTCTTCTCCTTCATATAGTTATACAACGAATGAGAAACTAATTTCAATATTAACAATGTTAAATATGAGGGTTTGTATTGCTAAACAGAATTGAATAAATTATAATCATGCTGTGTATAACTGTATGTGGAACTATGCTTGGGAAAATACTTTTAACAAATTGTTAACATTTGCAAGCTTATAGAAAGGGATTGTTTTAGTAGTGGAAGTGGTTATTTATATTCATATATGAGGCAAATGATGCTTTTAAGAAATTTAATTTTATGTGTATGAGTGTTTTGCCTTCAAGTATTTGTATATACTACATGTGTGCCTAGTGTCCCTGGAAGCCAGAAGAGGGTGTCAGATCCCATGAACTAGAATTATAGATGCTTGTGAGTCAGCTGCATTTAGGTGTTAAGAACCAAACCTGGGCCTTTGGCAAGGACAGTGTATATTCTTCACTGCTGGACCTTCAGCCTCATATAATTTGATATTTTATTTTTTTTTTTTTTTTTTTTTTTTTTTCTGAGACAGGGACTTTCTCTATAGCCTTGGCTGGCCTGGAACTCAAATTAAAAATGTATCTCTTATGTGTGTGTGCATGTATGTAAATGTGTGTGAGAGTGTGTGCCATGTGTCATGTGTCATATGCCATGTGTCATGTGTGCCATGACTTGTGTAGAGATCAGAGGACTATTGGAAGTTGAGTCTCTCCTGCCACCAGGATCTGGGATCAAAGGAAGGTTATTTAGTCCCTTAGGAAAGTGCCTTTATCCTCTGAGCCATGTCATTGGCCCTAGTTTGTTTGTTTTGAGGAAGGATCTCAGATATCATAGGCTACCTTATTTAATAAGTACCTGAGGATGGCCTTGTACCTGAGCCTCCTGCTTCTGCCTTCCAGTGCTGGAATTACAGGAATTCACCATCACACCTACCTGTAGGGAGACTGTTCCTAGGTTAGACTTTAAGGTAGTTTTTTCCCTTTTTTTTTTTTTTTTTTTTTTTTTGACACAGGCTCTGTTACTGGCAGTCCTGTACTCTCTTTGTAGACTAGGCTGGCTTCAAGCTCACAGAGATCCACCTGCCTCCGCCTCCCAAGTGCAGGAATTAAAGGCATGCACCACCACCTCTGGCTATGACTTTAAGGTAGTTAACTAAACATTTTGGTATGGCAGTTTTTCTATATAAAAATACATGCATATATACATACATACATACACACATGTATACATACAAACCTGCTTTCATAGTTTTTGCATTTTTTGTTAATATATATGGGGTTTTATGTAGAAATCAGAGGACAACTTGTGGAAATTGGTTCTTTTCCTTCTACCATGTGGATTCTGGGGTTTAAACTTAGGTGATAGGCTTCAGTGATAAGTGTCTTTACCTGTTGAGCCACATTGCTTACCTAGCTTTTATAGTTTTTTTAAAAACTCTCAAAGTCCAAAATTTGAGTTTTCTGGTTGAAATTAAAATTATATATGCATATATTTTAAAATATTTCTTTTGGGGCTGGAGAGATGGCTCAGAGGTTAAGAGCACTGGCTGCTCTTCCAGAGGTCCTGAGTTCAATTCCCAGCAATCACATGATGGCTCACAGCCATCTATAATGAGATCTGGTGCCCTCTTCTGGCTTGCAGGTGTATCTACAGACAGAACACTGTATATATAATAAATAAATAAATAAATCTTTAAAAAAAGATTTATTTATAAAAAAAGATTTATTTTACGCGTACAAATGTTGTTGTCTATAGATACACGTATGTACTACATATGTCCCTGGTGAGGTTGGAAGAGGGCGTTGAACCTGCTAGTGCTGTAGTTAATTACGGTTGTGAGCTGCCATGTAAGTGCAAGAGCAACAAGTACTTTGAACTGAGTCATCTCTCCAGCCCCTAATTTATTATTTTTTTTTTCCAGACAGGGTTTCTCTATGTAGTCCTGACTGTCCTGGTCTACTTTGGCTGGCCTTGAACTCACAGAGATCTGCCTGCCTCTGCCTCCTAGAGTGCTGGGATTATAGGCATGTGCTACCATGCCCAGCTTTCCAGCCCCTAATTTTAAACATTTTTAGATTACATTTATGTGTGCTTGTGTGTGGGTATGTGCCTTGGTATGTTTTAAAAGTCAAAGGACAACTTGCAGGACTCCATTCTTTCTCCCATGTGAGTTCTGGCATTGAATTCAGGTCCTTAGGTTTGGCAGCAAGCCTAAGGATAGCTAGATAACTAGATAGCTCCGAGCTGTCTAGTTGCCAGAAATTAAAGTTTTATGTATTTGTAAATAATTTTTTTTTTTTATTCTCCTGAGACAAGATTTCTGTGTGTAGCCCAACTGTTTTAGAACTCACTCTATAGACTGGGGTGGTAAACTTATAGAGATCCACCAGCCTCTGCCTTTAGTGCTGGGATTAAAGGTGTGGGCTACCACTGATCAACTGTAAATAGCGTAAAAAAAAAAAAACAAAACAAAACAAAAAAAAAAAAACCAAAAAAATTAAGTGAAGTCAGGGATGGTAGCACATGGTTGTAATGAATTAGAAACAGGAGGATCAAGCTGGGTGCAGTGGCACAGGCCTGTGATCCCAGCAGAGGCAGGTGGAGCTCTGTGAGTTTGAGGCCAGCCTGGTCTACAGAGTGAGTCCAGGACAGCCACGGTGACACAGAGAAACCCTGTCTTGAAAAACCAAATAAATAAATAATTTAAATAAATGGAAAAAAAAAGAAACAGGAGGATCATATGTTCAAGGTCAGCTGGGTTATAAAACAGACTCTGTCTCCAATAGGATGATAAATACCATCAGTGATGAAACTTTGTTACATAAGTAATAAAATACTTAGAGGCTAACTAGTCCAATCCACTTTATTTTTATTTTTTTGATGAAACAAAACCCTAGAAAACTTTGTCTTTGCAATTATCTGTATCCATGTGTGTCTGTGTTTGGGTCTGTACACATGTGCACAGTGCATTTGGAGGCCAGAAGAAAGTGTGGTTCTGTGGAGCTGGAGTTCATGTGGTTGTGAACTGCATAACATGGTACTTGGAACCAAACTTGGGTTTCCAGCAAGAGCAGTAGGGTGGTCTTAAATGCTGAGCCATCTCTGCAGCCCCAGAAATTTAAAAGCTAAAGGTTAGAGCTAGGCATAATGGTGCATGCCTTTAATCCCAGCTCTTGGGAGGTGGAGGCAGGCCAATTTCTGCTAGTTGAGGCCAGCCTGGTCTGTGTGGTGAGTTCAAGGACAGCCATTTGTCTCAAAAAAAGTGACAAGCTGACCAGGTGTGGTGGAGCACTCCAGAGGTAGAGGCAGATTATGTAGTGAGCTCCAGGACTGCATAGAGAGCTCTGTCTCAAAACAAAAAATTGCAGGCGAGCTTCAGTTATGACTTCCAGGTTAGCCTGGGCTGTTAAGTGAGACTGTCTCAGAAAACAAAATCAGAAGCTCTGGAGTTCCAGATGTCTTTATGTCGAGTGTTTTTTTTTTTTTTTCTCTCTCTCTTTCTTTTTTTTCCCTCTTCCTTTCTCTTTCTTTCTCTCTCTCTTTCTCTTTTGCTCTTTCTTTTTCTTTTTCTCTCTTTTTCTTTCTCTCTCTTTCTTTCTTTTTGAGACAGGGTTTCTCTGTGTAGCATTGCTTTCCTGGACCAGGTTGGCCTTGAACTCACAGAGATCTGGCTGCCTCTGCCTCCCTGAATGCTGGGATTACAGGCGTGCACCACTGCACCCATCTGTCAAGTGTTTCTTTCACCTTACCACGCTGTCAGCTGTTATTTGAATAATCTTTAAAGCTTTAGAATATAACTATAATTTCATTAACTTTGTGAGGCTTTTATATGATCCATTTTGTTCACATTTACTTCCTCACTTCTCCCCAATTCTTCCCAGTTCCTCCCTCCTACCTCCCACCACATCCCAACTTTGTGTCCGCTTTTTGTTTTCATTTACTTTTAGTTCTTTTGAGACAGGGTCTCACTATATAGCCCTGACTATCTTGGAACTCACTATGCAGACCATATTGGCCTCAGACTCACAGAGATCCACCTGTCTCTGCCTCCTAAGTGCTGGAACTAAAGGCATATGCCACTTTGCCCCTTACCCCATTTTTTTCTTTTGTAACACACTTGAGTTTGACTGGTGCTGCGCATATACTCATGGGTGTCAGCCCATCCAGTGGAGTGTAGTTGACCTAGCAGGGGCTACACCCTTAAAGAAAACTGACCTTTCCACAGAAGCCATCAACAGTCAACAGTTTCTGAGTTAGAAGTGGGGCCTGGTGAGTCCCTACTACTTCCAAGCTGGAATGTCATTGACTGGCTTAATGTTGTACTGGTCTTAACTAGGCAACCACAGTGTTCATGAGTGCAGTGATTCTGTCACGTACAGAAGACTGTTTTTCTCTGATCCTCCCCGGTCTCTGGCTCTTATAGTCTTTCTGCCCCCTTCCTCAGTGTGCCTGAGCCTTGTGGGATGGGAGTAAGATAGATGTCCATTTCTGGCTGAGCACTTCACAGATACTTATTTTATACTTAATAATTTTTATGGAAAGAGTTATGGATGCTCTCAGCTAACTTTAGGAAACCAGTGTAGTCAGTCAGGAGACTATGGATAAAAGACAGAGGACAGACTTACTGCTGACTTCCCTATAATGTATTTATACGTTATGCCTAGGGTAAATACATTCAGATCATTTATCTAAGTATTTATTCTGTATTTGCTTTGCTGTGTTTGTTTGTTTGTTTGTTTTTCAAGACAGGGTTTCCTCTGTGTAACCCTGGCTGGTTTGCTGATTTTTGTTTTTGGTTTTGGCTTTTTTGGTGTGTGGGTGTGGGTGAGCATTACTGTGCCATTTTATCTTTTTTAAAGTCTGTTTTATTTAATGTATGATTGCTGTATCTGCATGTATACATGTGTGCCAGAAGAGGACAACAGACCCCTGTATGGTGGTTGTGAGCCACCATGTTGTTGCTGGGAATTGAACTCAGGACCTCTGGAAGAACAGACAGTATTCTTAGCCACTGAGCCATCTCTCCAGCCCCTATTTTTTTTTTAAGTGGGGTGTTACAACTATGTTATGATACTTAATAGTCACAAGAAATACAGGTTTAGCAGGGCATGATGGTGCACACCTTTAATCCCAGGACTTGGGAGGCAGAGGCAGGTGGCTTTCTGAGTTTGAGGATAGCCTCATCTACTGAGCAAGTTCCAGGACAGTCAGGACTACATAGAGAAGAAACCCTGTCTTGGAAAAAGAGAGAGGGAGAGGGAGAAAGACAGAAAAAAGAGATGGATTGAAGGTGAACGAGTAGTGTGTTTTCTTGAGTTGACTTTTTGAAGTAGTTTCCCCATCTGTATTGATTTTTGTTGAAATAGCATATGGATAAAATGAGATTTTTTTTCCCTCTAACTTTTTTTTTTATCTAGGTGCCCATGTTTTTGTGAGTTATATTTGAGACATTGAGATATATTTCCAAGAAAAGTTTTGAGTGAAAGAACAAGATGATACAAAACCTGGTCCTCTGTAAGAGCAGTTGGTGCTCTTAACACTGGAGTATCTTTTCAGCCCCCTTGTCACTTTTCTTCATCATGTTTTGTTTTAGAGGTGAGAGTTCACCACCTGTGATACATGCTAACCTCGTTTGTTGCTCTTGTTTGTTGTTGTATGGAGACAGGGTCTCATTCAGTATCTTAGACTGGTTTGGAACTCAATGCACTGCCCAGGATGGCCTTGAACTCATTATGATGCTTCTTCCTCAGCCTCTTGAGTGCTGGAATTATAGATATGCGCTATCACACATGGCTGGATATAACCTTTTATCACATAAATTATTTGTAAACAATAGCTTTCATTTTTTTGGATATTTTTAAAATCTTGTTTATTCTGTTACTCCATATGATGTATAGAAATAAAAAAATTAAAATTTATTTATTATTATTTATTTATTCTTCTGCCTGATGTTTGCCTACACACCAGAAGAGGGTACCAGATCTCATTATAGATGGTTGTGAGCCACCATGTGGTTGCTGGGAATTGAACTCAGGACCTTTTAATCATTAGATAGGCTGTTAGTGTGTTAGATGCTTATCCTGACTGAAGTAAAATAATGTAGAGGTCTTGTGAAGGAGGGCTAAGGTAAGAAAGGTTCTTGTTTTGTTTCTGGTTCAGAGTGTAGTCACCGAGCACCACCAAAGGCTCCTGTACCTAGTAGGAACAAAGCTATATCTGTTTTTTGTTCCCCAATACTTTCAACTGAAGATATTTAATACCACTCTTACAGCATTTTGAAATGAAATCAACTCCATGTATCTTTGGGCTAAAATTGTTCTGTTTTACCAGTAAAGAAATTAATATGACAGTTTTTTTTTTTTTTTTTTTTTTTTTTTTTTGAGACGAGACAAGGTTTCTCTGTGTAGCCTTGGCTGTCCTATATTTGTTTTGTAGACCAGGCTGACCTCAAACTCACAGGGATCCGCCTGCCTCTGCCTCAGGAGTGCTGGGATTACATTCGCGTGCCACTGTGCCTGGCAGTAAATATTTTCTTAAAGATGTTGAAACTTGGGGGAAAATTTGGAATGGAAATATTTAGTTTTCATGGCATAACAGCACATTTAGCTGCTTTGGCTACTGTAGATTTTTATACAGAGCAAATGGAAGCATTTGTAGTGGGGCTGGGAATGTGGTTCATTTTGTAGAATGCTTGTCTAGCATACAAGGAGTCCAGGGCTTGATACTCAGCACCATCTGAACCCCCAGTACTTGGGAGGTAGAAGCAGGAAGAGCAGAAACTAAAGGTCATTCTCTTGCACATGGTGAGTTCAAAGTTACAGGAGACTCCCTTGTGGGAGGAAAAAAGAAAAGAAAATAGAAAAGAGCTAATTCCCTCTTGAGGAATTTTTTTTTTTTAATCTGTAAGAAGCAGTTATTTTGGTAAAGTCTGATTAGGGGAAAGCTGTGGAAACAGACAGTGTTTCCAGGGTAGTGGTGATAGACCTGACTTCCACTGTAGCCGAGCATGAAGTTCTGTGAGCTAATGTTAGCTGCAGCAGAAGCAGTTCTTGCTACCATTGGTCTCTGAATTCAGTGCTGTGTGAAGTGGCCAGAGAAGGAAATGATCCATGGCTCTCAGCCTGTGTAAGGAAGCACTTGTAGGTCTAGCTATGTTGCTACACAGGATGTAGATGTTACTTTAAACATACAGAGATTTGCTTACTGGAGGAGGAGCTGCTTCTTAAGGATCAGGTGTGAATCTGAAGGGATGACCTCATCCTTCTGACCAGACCTGCCCTAGACGCTGAGTGGATGCTTTTCTTATTACAAGTCCTACAGCGGGGAGAAACAGGATATGATTGAAACTTCAAGCACTTGTGAGTAGGGGGCAAAAAGCCATTGGGGGAATCTCTGAAATGTGTGGGTGTGAATGTCAAGGTGGAAGTGACAAATGTTTGTACTTTCTCTAACTTGAGGATTACAGAAAAGTGCATGAGAGATTGAGAAAAGCTTTAGAGGCTCTATTTTTCTTCTAGTGGCCTCTATTTTATTTTATTTTGAGACAGGTTCTCACTATGTAGCCATGTCTAAGCTGGAACTCACTGTGTAGACCAGGCTGATCTTAAGCTCATAGAGATCCACCTTCCTATGTGTTGGTATTCGGTGTGTGCCACCATGCCCACCTTTAGTGGCTTTAAAAACATTATTTGTGTGTGTGTGTGTGTGTGTGTGTGTGTGTGTGTGTGTGCAGTAGCTCTTGCCATTCTGTGCATGTGGAAGTCAGAGGACAACTTTGTAGAGTCACTTCTCTCTGTTCTTTATGGAGGTTCTAGGACTCTAGATCAGGTCATAAAGCTTGTGTTGCAAGCACTTTACCTGATACTGAGCCATCCCACTGGCTTCTTTTGGATATAAGTTTTTTCTTCTTGGTGTTAGGAGTGAACCAGTCACACACACACACACACACACACACACACACACAATTTAGAAGTTCAAAAAATGTTAGTAAAATGTGTAAGCATTGTAAAACATCAGGGGAGTTCTTATATAGAAAAAATTTAAAAATTACAGGGAGCGGTTTATTTTTAAATAATTGGGTGTGTATCTGTGTGTGTGTGTGTGTGTTTGTGTGTTTGTGTGTATATGTGTGTGCACGTGCACACACATATGCTGTGTGCCATGTGGTGCCTGCATAGGTTGGAACGAAGCTTTGGGGAGTTGATGTTTTTCATCCTTATATGGGCTCTAGAAATTGAATTAGGCCATCAGGCTTGTGAAGTGCTTTTACCAGTTGAGCCATCTCATTGGTCCAATTCTAGTGTACATTCAGAATCTCAAGTAGGCCTGAAAGCACAGATTTGAAATCCTAGCTACTCTGGAGGCTGAGACAGGCCTGAAAGTTCAAGACCTGACTGGCCTACATAGTTTACTTCAAGACTGGCCTGGGTGGTGTAGTAACACCCTGTCTCAAAATTAAAAGTCAAGGCCTGGGAAGTGGCTCAGCGGTTAACAGAACTTATCTACTCATGCGAAAGGCCCAAGTTTTGTTCCCAGCACCTGTGTTGGGCCACTTTTTAACTCTAGCTCCAGGGGGATTTGTTTCAGCCTCTGAGGGCACCAGCACTTATATGCACATTCCTACTTCACACACATCTACACAGAATTTAAAATAATGAAAAGAAAAATAAGTAAATGAAAAGTAAAAGATGCTAGGGATGCAATCTCAGTGGTAAAGTGCTTGTTTAGTGTATGTGAGGCCTTAAAATCAATCCCCAGAACTGTTCCTCTCCTCTCCCCACAAAATCAAGATCTCAAATACAGAAGAATAAGATGACAGAAAACTGACTGGGCAAGTAGATCATGTGAAAAATGTCTGGGAAGTTGGGAGTTTGGTGAGTCATGAGTGTACTAACCTAGCCATGTTTAGTCAGAAGCTGCTCATGCACTGTGGCTCCTGAAAACACCTTTAGTTGTGTCTCTGGGAATGTATGCAGGTGACACAAATGTTGGTCCCTTTGTATTTTTTGTACTAGGTTAGAAATATATTTGAGTGATGGCATAATGAATCCTGACAAAGTTAAGAGCATTCTAAGGAAGGTCGTAAGTAGTTTGAAAACCATTTCGATAGGAAAGTTAGGATTTGTAATAGAGGTGGTGGTGAAAAATATTGAAATTACAAAAATAGTGTAAAAACTGTATACCTACACCCACAATTAACTATTAATCACCTTCATTTTATTTAATTTCTGAGACAGTCTGTTAATAGAGTACCTTCTGGGAGTTAGAACCAGGGCTTTGTACATCCTAAGCAAGCACTCTATCAAGTGAGTTATAGCCCCACTTCTTGGGTAATTTGTCTTTCAAACCTCTTAATATTTAATAGATAATATTTTGAATTTTTTGTTCTATAGGTGTAAAATCTGACTTCTCAAGAGATACATTTTAAAGTTTTAATTTTATTATTATTATTATTATTATTATTATTATTATTTTAGGCAGGGTTTCTTTGTGTAGCCGTGGCTGTCCTGGAACTCACTGGCCTTGAACTCAGATATCTGCCTGCCTTTGTCTCCCTGAGTGCTGAGATTAAAGAGGTGTGCCACTTCGTTTGGCTCATTTTAAAGTTTTTAAAGCTGGGCATGGTCATACAGGCCTTTAATCTCAGCACTTGGGAGGTAGAGGCTGGCATGGTCAGTGTATTTAATGGACACATAATAATTGTACATATTTGTGGGTACAGTAAAGCATACAGTATACATATACAATGTATAACGATAAGCTCAGGGGTAATTAGCCTATCTGTCATCACATATATAACTTTGCTTTGAACTGTGTATGTCTGAGTGCTGGGGTTAAAGGTGGACCTTACCATGTGTGGCACTGTTTTTTTATTTTTTGAATAAAGTCTCCCTATGTAATCTAGGTTGGCCTCAAACTTAGAATTTTTTTTTTTTTTAGAGATTTATCTATTACTTATACAACATTCTGCCTGTACACCAGATCTTACTATAGATGGTTATAAGCTACCATGTGGTTGACTGGGAATTGAACTCAGGACCTTCAGAAGAACAGCAAGTGTTCTTAACCTCTGAGCCATCTCTCCAGCACCTCAAATTTAGAATTTTGCTGTGTCTGCTTCTCAACTTTTCTATTGTAGATACAAGCCAACACATCATTACATCAGTTATAAATCTTATTTCCAACTCATTTCTCTAGAGTGTCTGTATTGCCAAAATCGACAATGTATTGTCCTCTACAAGATGACCCTCACTGTAGAAACAAAGCTGAAAATTTGAGAGCTCCCAGGCTCTTGCACTGACCAAGATGATATGAATTCAGGGATTCCTGTGGCCACTTCAAGTTTGATAATTGACTAGAATAACTTAGTGAACTCAAGAGAGCATTTCTTTCAAATGATTCTGGTCCTATTTTAGCAAAAAGGTACAAATCTGAAACAGCAAAAAGAAGAGCTGCATAGGATGAGATCTGAGAGGGTTCTAAAGACTAAGATTCTCTGTCCTGATAACCACAGAAGGTCTAGTTTTATTGTCATCCAATAAAACCAGAATCATGGGAGAAGAAAGAATCTTATTGACAGCAAGCTGCAGGAAAAAGATTTCACACAAAAAGTTTTCACACAAATTTATCTCAGGCACAGAAGTGTCTGAGATAGGTTTTCAAGAAAGTCAAATTCAAACCAAATTCAGGTGGGCTCTGTAATGGTCATTAATTCCTCAAGCAATTAATCCCCTTGATTTGGTTTCCATATTGTCCACTGAGCTTCAGGCATTGTAGCTGTCCCTGACTCCTGTAAACCTAAAAGACATTTAGAGATTCGAATGACTTGAATTGCTCTTTTGATATTTTTATTATTATTCTACTCAGGCAAGATTGCCTGCATTGGCTAATTACTTAGAGAGTGAGGAAAAGACAGAAACAAACTTGATAAGGCTGGGTAAATGGGTAAGAACTGTTCATTCATTAGCTTTGTCTTTCTGTCACATGAGTGCGTACCAGCAACCTGGGAAGTTTACTGTCTCGGTGTGCAGCTTTTATCTGAGCCTCATTTTGTAGGCATGAATATGGTTTGTTGGCCATAGGGAGATTATACCTTGGGACCAGACTTCTCTGATCCTAAGAATTCAGGTTGATAGGTGGATCAAAGCCTCAAACAGGTGATTGGTCTTTCCAGTATTGCCAACTTTAACCTTGAAATTGGTGAAATTGGTATGTGATTCAGCTGGTTAGCATAAACTCAGTGGATTTCACAAAAACAAGAACAAAACAAAACCCCTACTCTAATTATTGGGAAAAGTTCAAAAATTTTGAGAGTTTCTTCCAGGAATGAGGGATAAAGACAAATCTGTTTATTATACAACAATTTTGGAATCAGTTCAGATACTTCTTCCTTCACAAGTTTTTATAAACTTTCCAAGGTACTTTGTTCTTATCTCTGAATAATTTTTTACTAGTGAATCTTGAAAGTCTTTGTTTCTTAGAGATTAACACTATGTTTGGCTTTTTTTTTTTTTTTTTTTAATGTTTGGCTTTTAGTAGCCGTTCATTAAATATTTAATGAATTGAAATATTTAAGATAGGGATGGCAAGATGGCTCTGTGAGTAAAAGAGCTTGTAATCAAGCCTGCTGATCTGATTTCCAGAACCCATGTAGTAGAAGGAGAGAAGTCCTCTGACCTCCACACATGCACTCTGACATATGCTTATGCACACACATATGATAAATAAATAAAACATTTAAGACATTTAATGGAAAGGTGGAAAGCTCAGCATTGGGTTGTCTTTGAGTTTTTTGTTTGTTTTATTTTTCATGACAGGGTCTCTCTGTAGTCCTGGCTGTCCTGGAACTCACTTTGTAGACCAAGTTGGCCTCAGACTCAGAGAGATCTTCCTGCCTCTGCCTCCCAAGTGCTGGTAGCACATTAAAGGGATGTGCTACCATGCCCAGCTTTAGAGTTATTTTAAAATCACACACAATCAGTAGTTTCACCTTGTTTCTAGCTGGGTCTTAGCATAGGTGCCAGACATGGACTAGTTCTGAAGTTAAAGAAAATGAGAGTTTATTATAGAAAAGAAATATGACAGGCTACAGTATGGGCAGCATAGCAACAAAAAGCATCTTTATTGTTTTAATTAATTTTTGTGTCCTGGGCACAGATACCATGGAGTCTGTGTGGAGGTTAGTGAACAACTTGGCAGGACTTGATTCTATTTCTATTATATGGGCTCTAGGTAATGAACTCAGGTCAGCAAGCTTGATAGCAAGTGCCTTTACACACTTGAGCCATCTTTATTGGCACCTCTTTCTCTCTCTCTTATTATTCTTTCCATTTTTGAGACAAGGTCTCATATAGGCCAGTCTGGCCATGAGTTTGATATATAGCTGAGGATAACTTTTAAACTCCTTATTTTCCTGTTTCCATCTCCCAGTAGCGGGATTATAATTTAAAAAAAAGTGCGTATCATATTTATAAAAGCAATGAAAAAATTTTGCTCTAAAGCTCTAAGGCTCTTCAGTTCCCTATTTTGTGCCAGCCTGGGTATGGTCAGGTTGTTTATCAGGTGATTTTCATTGTACTTCTAAGTAAGTACTCTAGGGAAATATACCCAAGAAATAACAGGGGAAGTTTTACAAACATGAAGTGGAATGTTTGTAATTATTGAGCAAGGTGTGTCTAGCAAGTATCACTCAACCTGCCTTGTTCATCTGTTCTGCCTCAATCCAAGACTAGTCTGATATTTGCTGCTGTACCATTTTGGTACATGTTTAGCCATTTTCTTTTTTAAAATCAGGATTATTTTCCTTTAGCCACCATGAACCATGTGTAGTAAATGGTACTGATACTGATTTCTTGGGTAGGGAAATTGTGATTGCATTGTCTTCTGATTTAAATGACAGTAGCAGAAGAATAAGAATGCGCAGTCTGATTTTCCTACATAGTCATTAAAAACAATTATTCAAAATTGGCACACACACAAACAGAACTTGTTTGCCATACATAGTTGTTTGCCAAGTTTTTGAAGCCATCCAGTTTTACCAGGTGGCAGCTGCTGTTGTTTATGGAGACTTAATTTAATACATAGACATGAAACAAAGAGATTCTTGTTTTGTAAAAAGGAAAACTGTTGAAAAAAAAAAAGCTTTATTGAGATGTAATTCACATGCTATATAATTCAGGCATTTAAAGTATACAGTTCAGTGGCTTTAATATATTCAGAATGGCTACTACCACAATCACTTTTAGAATATTTTCATCACTGTAAAAAGAAATGCTGTATCTATTAATAACAGTCATTTTGTTTCCTTCATATTCTCTCACTGCTGCAGACAACAAGTAGTCTTTCTGTGTATATTTGTCTATTCTGAACATATCATATAATTTTTTTGTTTTTTAATTAAATTTTTATTTTTTATATTAATTACAGTTTATTTACTTTGCATCCCAAATGTAGCCTCTTCCCTCATTCCCTCCCAATCTCACCCTCCTTCCCTCATCTCCTCCCTGCCCCTCTCTTAAGTCCACTGATAGGGGAGGTCCTCCTCCCCTTCCATCTGAATCATATAATAGGTGGACTGGATTCTTAGTAGTGTTTTCAAGTGTGTTCATTTCTAAAGCATTTCTATAGTGGCTGAAAAATACTTATTTTATGAATATACTTTTTTGTTTGATAATTTTATTTATTCATCTATCTATCTACAGACAAGGTCTCTTGATGTACTCTGGCTGTTCTACTCACTATGTAGACTTGAACTCACTATGTAGGTCTTGTACTCAGAGAGCTCTGCTTGCCTCTGCCTCCTGAGTGCTGGAATTAAAGGTGTATGCCACCATGACCATCTTAATAGTTTTAATTTTAAAGACTTACTGATTTTTAATTATGTGAATATGTGAGTATCTCTATGAGGTATTGTGGTTTTTCCTTCTGGCCTAAAGCTTGCAGAATAATGACTCATGAGACTCAAAATATATTACAGATACCTAGGCCATATTGCTAGGCTATTCTCTGATAGCTTATAACTTAAAATAACTTATTTATACTAATTTACATTTTGCCATGTGGCTGGTTACCTTTGCTCAGGTACCATATGTCTGTCCTCTTTCATGTTTTCCCACATAACTCTCATATACCTGGTTCCATCCCAGATCTGCCTGCCCGATGTCTTACCTCCTATTTCATGCCTAAGCTATAGGCCATCAGATTTATTATTGACAGGTGAAATTTCCAAGATATTCTTTTAAAAATGGGGTATATCTGTGCTAGTGCAGGTACCCTTGGAAGCCAGAAGAGGGTGTTGGATCCATTAGAGCAGTGATTCTCAACCTTCTAACGCTGCGACCCTTTAATATGATTTCTTGTGTTGTGGTGACCCCTAATGTGTTTTGTTGCTACTTCAAAACTGTAATTTTGCTACTGTTATGAATTGTAACGTAAATTTCTGCTATGGGTTGAGACCCATAGGTGGAGAACTGCTGCTCTAGAGCTTGAGATGCCAGACTTGGGTGCTGGGAACCAAACTTGGGACCTCTGCAAGAACAGTGTGCCATTTTAACTGTGGAGCTATCTCTAGAGTCCCAGTTCGAATTTTGATAAACTTCAGTTAATCTAAATTTACTCTTTTTTTTTTGTTACTTCTGTGATCTTTCAGTAGACAAAAATCACCAGAAGTTAAGATTTTTGTCCTCTCTTTGTAACTCTAGAATCAAGCAGCACTTTACCTTAAAAGACATTATCATCACTAAGTATTACAACTTCGAGTAGTTTGCTCTCTTCTTCCATCATGAATTCTGGGTGTACAACTCAGGTTATCCAGTTTGTGTCACAAGTGACTGTACCAGTGAGCCATCTGACTGGCTGTAAGCAACATTTTATTCTGTGAAATACAGTTTTTACATAAGCCAAGCAGAAGAAGTTGGTTTTACGAACATTAGAAACAAAGAATAAAGAAAATGGGAGGAAAAAAAATACTAAACCCACTAGGCAATTCCAACTAGGTAGAAATCCTCTAAGAGTCAGTGTCCTTCCAAAATTCTTATTATTTTGTTTTGAGGATTGATCCCAAGGTGTGTGATCTACACCCGTAGCTACGTTTCTGTACTATGTTTTGTTTTGTTTTGTTTTAAATGGAGACAGGGTCTCACTATGTTAGCTGGCCTGGAGCTCACTATCTACCTGTTTCTATCTCCCTGAGTGCTGGGATTTCAGGATGTGTCACCATCCTGAAATCTATACTATGTGTTAATGACTTGAAGGGCTACCTTTTATGTTGGTTATTATTGGCTTTCCTGGACTTTTTTTGTATACCAGGCTGGCCTGGAATTCACAGTGATCCACCTGCCTCTGCCTCCCAGAGTGCTGGTATTAAAGGCGTACCCCACAACGTCTGACAAGATTTATTTGTTTATACATAATTTATACATCTGAGTGTTCTATTTGCAAGTATGACTGTGACAGAAGAGGACATCAGATCCCCTTATACATAGTTGTGAGCTGCCATGTGGGTACTGGGAATTGAACTCAGGGCCTCTGGAAGAGCAACAGTGCTCTCAACCACCAAGCCATCTCTCCAGCCCCTGACTTTATTATTTTTAGATTAATCTTTATATTAATTTCAGATGTATGGGTGTTTAGCTTGCATGTAAGTATATGTACCATGTGAGTGTTGTGCCTGTATAGGCCAGATGAGGGTGTCAGAGTGTTTAAAAGTAGAATTACAGATGGCTGTGAGCTGCCATATGGTTGCTGGGAATTGATTCCAGGAACAGCGGCCAGTGTTCTTAATCACTAAGCCATCTCTCCAACCTGTAATATTTAATTTTCATTGTCTAGATTTAGAATTACCATGGAATTACACACCCAAAGGTGTCTCTTGAAGTTTTCAGAAAGATTTAACAGTCGGTACCACTCTGAATGTGGGTAGCACCATGGCTTGGCAGCATGGATTAAGATGAAAAAGTAAGCTGAGTTCCAGGATTGCTCTCTGACAGTGTGGCCAGTTATGGCTCCTTCAACTAAGCCTTTCCTGTTGTGAGTCAAAATAATTTTTTTTCCTCAAGTTGGTTTGTCAGATATTTTGTCATAGAGAAAAGAACAAGTGTATTGTACATCTCTTTTTGCATTTAGCACTGATCAGTAGAAGTCTGTGCTTTGTCTTGATGTGGCACTTTTGTGCCTTGGCACTAGGTATTAGAAGACCTGGTTAGAATGCTAATAGTGAGCAAGAGAAACAATGTCTTTTTTCTTTTAAACTTGGTACTTGCTTTGCTGCCAAAGAACTACTTTAGGTTAAGCATTTTGTTAAAATGTAAGAACTTAATTAGTTTTGGGCAGTGTCCATGGCTCTTTAATTTTACCAATAAACTTTAATTAAATCTTGTTTTAGTGAACTCATGTATTTTCTCTCAAGGTATAGCAATACAGCCAATTTTCATATTTGGCAAGAATTCTGCTAATGAGTTTTTTCGTCAGTATGCTTATAAAATAACTTATTTCAATAAAGCAGTTTTTAAGCAGAGTAATACATAGAAGCGCGTGTGTTGGTCCTCTGGGCCTTTGTGCCCTGCCTGCAAATGCAAGTTCAGTTTGACTGATCACATGTTTCAGGGTAGGGCCCAATTGCAGTTTGCTAAAGAGGTGTGGAGATCTTGTCCTCTTTGGGGTGGAACAGCCTTTAGATTCAAGTCTTGTTTTAAATTGACTGACAACCCCAACAGCTTAGTTTACATAATTTCTATTCATGGAATTTCCTAACTTCTTCAATAGCACAGCCCATTTTAATGTTTAAAACAGAAGACTTTGGCCCATTAAAATGGCCTAAGTGCAGATTGTTTTAGGATTTTGAATTGATTCAGAGGCCATTGTTTTGTTGATTTTTCTAGAGCACCGCCAAGGTGTCTTCTCACAGTTGGCATACAAAGGGCTCTTTTAGGACCAGCCTTTGGAAGCAGCTGACACCCTGTAAACCGTAGTTTTTGATGACTCTTCCCATCAGGAATGCCTTTGTAGGAAACAGTCTCTTATAGTTCTAAGATTCCATTGAAGTTTGTCTTTTCCAGAAAGTTTGGGTTAGTTCCTTTAGTTATTTTGTACCATTTAGCTTCATAATGAATTGATAGTGTTCAGTTCCTGGTAGTTGGCAAAAAAATTGTTTTATCCCTGATATCCTGTTCTGTGCCTTTGTAGTTTAGAGGAACAGTTTCCCATTGTTGGTATTTGCACTTGTCTCCTCCCTCTGTACCCTTGGCCTCTGTTCCGTTCCTGTATCACTTGCACCACAAATGCCTTTGTGACAGCTTGAAGTGTTTTGCTGAGCTTGTATGGGCGGTCCGGTAAGCATTGTAGTTGTGTTAAAACTGTGTAGAGGGAGGTTACAATGACTGGGTAGTATTTGTGAAGGTTTTTTTTTTCCCCCCCACAGTTTGCTATGAAATTGATATTTGAACTCAGTTTTCAGGAGACTTTATGTTATCTCTTTTCTGTCATTTTCTCCTTCATTAAATTTTGGAAATTTTATTTTCCTCCTCTAACACATGTGTGTATGTGTGTATTTAAACTTATATATTTGAAATATATATATATATATATATATATATATACACACACACACATACATATTTGAATTTGTTAGAATTAAAGGGAAGAGTTACAGGTTTGTTGAAAAGAGTTAAGTGTTTTAAATTTCCTTCAAACAAGTTACTTGTGAGACGGTTATGTTCCTTTGTATTTATTTTTAAACTCAGGTTTAAATTCAGTTTAAAGAAGTAACAAAGGTCCTGTTCTGTGGCTAACCTATACAGTAGCATTGCTTCTGGAAGCAGAGTGATTTCTGTTTTCCTATCACCAGAATGTTTTTGGATAAGTTCATTCAGATTTTGAGAGTTTGTTGTCTTTCTGGGAAGTGGTTTGCTGAGTGTTTCAGAGTAGCAATGCTTGCTTTCCACGGAGTATCTTAGGAAGTTAGATTTGGTCACTAGAACCTGTTCCCTTCAGGTGTGAATTATTTGATCCTTTGAAAACAAAATGTTTTATATTTGACGCTCAGCTCATTCCAATGCCACTTGAATAATATTTCATAATATGACTATTTCATTGAATTGTATATGTTGACCTTCATCTAGGAAACAGCGGTGTGTGTGTTTGTATTTGTATGTGCTATATGGTGTATGACATTTGTGAGAAGCTTTGGGTTCTGTAGAAGCGCTACTGGCAATATGAGAAAAAATTTGTTGAGATTTTATTGCTGTTTAATTGAATCTGCTTTCAGGTAGAGGCTGTACTTTTATAATAATGATTTCTTGAATTTCTAGATTCTATATTAACTACTACACATAGATTCTAATTTCTACTACAACCCTAGTAGGGAGATAGTATTTTTTTTTTTTTTTTTCATGCATACGTAGAACTTTTACTTGACCTCTCACCCTTGCCAGATGAGGAAAATGACCCCCGCTTGTTAAGAATTCAGGAAATGCCATGTGTCCAGTAAGTAGTGGCTCCCATTATTACAGTTTTACAGCCGAGAGAGGCAGCACTGGGGTCACCCCTGCTCCCTTTTAAGTGGAGAGTTAAAATGGGAGCTGAGCTACAGTTCAGTAACATTTGAGAATTTGAAAGACTTTTAGGATAGATTTCAGTACTTTCTGTCTTTTACTTTTTACTGCTAACACTGAAGAGAGATTTTTTTTGTTTGTTTTGTTTCTGATGCTTTGCTTTGGCATCCTCTGTCACCTTCCTTTGCAGTCACATGCTTGCTCTCTCACACTGGAGTGGCTTGTACCATTCCGTACTAGTGTGCTCAGAACAATGAGTCAAGCTGGTGCCTTCATTGGCTTCCTTTCCTGTTTTCCTTAATTTGATAGTGTCATTATATTTTCATTATTGTGCAAAATAACCCAGGTTACTAGTGTGCTTATAATTATTGTAAAATAATTCATAGTTGTAATCAAGTATCTAAATTATAAAAACATTCCTTAATGGTTTAAATAAGTAGGAGAGGAAAAACATCTTTGGTTCTTAGTGATTTAATCAGAGGGTTATACAGGGTAAATTTATGGAATTCATTTTTACTTTTTTGGTTTCTAGGGGCCAAATAAACTGCTCTGAAACTCTTCTTTCAGCCTGTTACTAGTTTGCTACTATTGGCAGTGTGGTTAGGAAAGAATGGGTTTGTCATGCTGGCCAGAGTATCTTTCCTCTATAGACTTTCTGGAAACATAAGTGAAATTTAAGTGTGATGTGATTTAGGCTGCAGACTAAATTTAGGGAAGAGCTAAAGAGCTGATTGGGCATATTTGGCACTGAGTATCTCTAACCTGGAAAAAGTTTGGTTTGTTACAAGACTTTGTTCTTCATTAAACCTTTACCCCCTCCTCAAGACAGGGTTTTTCTGTATAACCCTGGCTGTCCTGGAACTCTGTAGACGAGGCTGGCCTTGGACTCAGATATACCTGCCTCTGTCTCCTGAGTGCTGGAATTAAAAGCATGTACCACCAGTCCTGGAAAAAAATTTTTTTAATGTATATTAATCACATATTATAATACTTTGTACACATGTATAATGTATTTTGATGATATTCAACTTGCCCTATTCTTTCTTGTTCCCTTCCTATGTCCACTGATCTCCTTCCCCTTCTCAATTGGCCCCAAGAAAATGACTTAATCTAAGTAACTACTTCTTATAAGCTGTGACCATCATTAGTTCCTGTCAGAATGAGCTGCTGCCTCCAGGTGAATGCTGAAATTAGGTAGGCCTGGAAAGATGGGTGTGGGAAAAGTACAGTTCTTACTTGCACATCTGCAGAATAATTTAATTTTTTTTGTTTTGGTTTATGGGGCAGGATCTTGCTGTACAGCCCTGTGTGGATTGGAACTTGCTGTGATAGACTGTGCTTGCTGGCCTTGGATTAGCAGTGATCTTCCTGCTCTATCCTAAGTGCTGAGATTACAGACACCGTGCCAGCTTTTCTATAGTTGTGTGCATATGAGATTAGTCATAGCTGTTATTTGTGGAACTCTTAAATGTTTTGTAAATTTTTTTCCAGGTGGGGCTGAGGAGATCTTGCATAGTTCAGGCTGAACTTGTTATGTAGCTGAGGATGACCTTGAACTCCTAATTTTCCTCTGTCACAGGTACTAGTGTTACAAAGCTCATGCCACCTTACCTGGTATAGAACCTACAGCACTTTTTTGTTTTCTAGATAGGGTCTCTCTGTGTAGCCCTGGCTATCCTAGAATTTGCTCCGTAGACCAGGCTGGCATCAAACTCAATTTGATTGCCTCTGCCTCCTGAGTGTTGGGACTAAAGTTGTACACCATCACTGTCAGCCTGAACCTGCACTTAAAAAAAAATCTTTTAATAATTCATTTATTGTGTGTGTGTGTGTGTGTGTGTGTGTGTGTGTGCACGTGCATGCCCCTCAGTGCCCTAGTGGAAGTCAGGGGACAGCTTGCAGGAGTCTTCATGTGGGTTCTGGGTTTTCAGCTTTTAGAATTCAGGTTTTCAGGTTTCAGGAATTTTAATTCACTGACCATCTTGCTTGCTGTTCTGGCTCAGCTAGCTGGTTGGCTGGCCACTGAGTTCTTGGCGTCCGGCTGTCTCCAGTGCTTAATGCTGAGGTTTCATGCATGTGAGGCCAGGCCTGGCTTTTATGTAGCTGCTGGGGCTTTAAACTCAGATCCTCAAGTTTGCAGAGCGAACGATATTACCTACCGAGCTGTAAACCTAACTCTCCCACCCCGCCCAGTGCCTGTACTTTTAATTACTGTCCTCTTTGTACTATCTTTCATTGATGTTGGCAAATTATTTGTGGAACTGTGAATCTTTATAGGAGAGAGCTAGGTAGCCCACCAACTCTCTTCATGTAACAAATTGAAACATGTTTTCTTTTGTTTCTTTAACCATCTTCAGTTACTTTGCTTGTGACGGTTAAGTTCCTGTAATAGAAAAACATGATTTTCTGTATTTTAGCACCATATAATTTTTTCTTTTGTACATGATGTACTAATTTGATGCCAGAGTTCAACCCTCAGGATATATTGTTCGCTGGGGTAACTGTTACCTAGAAGTTTCAGATAACCAGCTTATAAATCAACAAATAGTTGACCTTTGAGAAATGGTTGTAGATGTTTATCTGTATTTTTAAGCTTGAGTTAGAAGGAAATAAATATTGATTTTATTAATAAGTCTCTCTCTCTCTCTTTTTGAGACAGGGTTTCTCAGTGTAGCCCTGGCTGTCCTGGAACTTGCTTTATAGATTGGGTTGGCCTTGAACTTATAGAGATCTGCCTCCCTCCACCTCCCGAGTGCTGGGAATAAAGGTATGTATCATCACGCCTGGCCTAATAAGTAATTTTTAAAAGTTACCTGTATCTTATTTCAGATATGAATTTTGGGGACTTGTTTAAAGATAATCAGATTTTTTTTCGTTTGTTTGTTTGAGACAGGGTTTCTCTGTGTAACCTTGGCTGTCCTGGACTTTGTAGACCAGGCTGGCCTCAAACTCACAAAGTTTCACCTGCCTCTGCCTCCTGAGTTCTGGGATTACAGGTGTGCACCACAGCACCCAGGAGAGAATCAGAACTTAGTCAGATTCTAGAATTGGTTATTATAGTTACATTTTCTTTTTCATCTAAACGTTCATGAATTCCACACTATTATCTCCAATTCTATAAAATAAAAATTGCACATATTGCTGTCTGTCTTCAGAAATAACTAATATGAAGGGAGTGTGGGGCGGGGTGAGGCTGGGGGTCTCTGTGACCACCATGGCCAGCAGAGAGGCAAGAAGACAATTCATTCAACATGACTAAGTAGCCAGGGTTGGTTCAAACTTTGGGAGTCTGAGCCCGAGTAAGTTATTTCAGGCATATTTAAGCATAGTATAATGTGGTAAAAACTTTCCTCGTGACAATTAACTCAATTCTGTATGCATAATAAAGCTTACGACATGATGACATCAAAACTCTTTGTAAAGTTCATGTGATGTCTTCCATAAAGATGAGTTCTATAGACTGACTGCATGTGACACCTTCCATAAAGATAGGTTCTATAGATTGACAAGCTCATGATAAGGGTCTGGGGGGAGGATCTAGTTTGGTCTCATTCATACAGTGCAAAGGCATCAGTCTATTAACCACATCAGCTCGCAGCTCCTGGGCAGATAACAGGTTATGTGTCTCTTTTTTGTGAAGGAACAACCCCGTGTGTTTAACATTTCAGTTTTCCCTAGTGCTTTTTTGTGAGCATAAGAACCTCGGTAGAATGTAGATGTTGGGATCTAAGTTCCCGACATACTGAGAGCAGAAATGAGGATAAAAGACACTGAAGGTGGGAAAGGTGACAAGATAAGACTAGTTGTTGGGTCTTCCTCTTTCTCTCATCCTCTCTCTTTGTATACGTGTATATACGCAGACTATGTAGACCATCTATATACACTTTATATTATAACATGCATCATGCAGTGTTATTTTCCTTTATGTTATTTTCAAGTATTTTAATCTTTGGCTTGTCTTCATTCTCTTCTCTTTGAAAGAACAGAAGTTAATTATGAAGTGTAAGTCTATAACATTTTTTCTTTTATAGGTTATTTCTTTGCTGTCATTCCTAAGAATTTTTGACTAATGAAGGATTACAATTTTTCCTTTTGTTTTCTTTCAAATTTTATACTTTAATTTTTCCATTTAGGAATATGTTCCACTTTAAATTTTATGTCAGATGGTGTTTATGAATCAAGGTTCCATTCTTTGAATGTAATTGTCCCAGGTTACATTGCTTGTTGAATACATTCTCCTTTTAAAAATTAAATTGTTTTTGTCTTTTCAGCAACATTTCTTTCTTTTTTTTCTTTTTAAATGTCAAGTTTTATTTTGTTTTGTTTGTTTTGGTTTTTTCAGAGCTGAGGACCAAACCCAGGGCCTTGCACTTGATAGGCACGCGCTCTACCACTAAGCTAAATCTCCAACCCCCATTTCTTTCTTTTAATAAATGTATCCTTTTCTTGTCTTATTGCACAGGCTGTTATCTCCAGAATAATGTTGAGTAGGAATGATTCAGTTAGACATCATTGCCTTGCTTGGGACTTGGGAAAGTAGGAGTGATCCTTGTTTTTAAAAAAATCTGTTTGGGGGTCAAGTGAGATTGCTTAGCTGGTTAATACACATAGCATAAAGCCTGACAACTTGAGTTCAGTCCCTCGACCCCACCTGGTGGAGGAGAGGGCTGACTCTCACACTCTGACCTCTGTGTGCATATTCCCAAACATATATACACTACATTAAACACACAAAAAATACATAAATGTAATAATTGAACAAAAAGAAAAATCTATTTTGGAGTTGGGTGTGGTGCTTCTAATTCTAGCTCTCCTAAGGTATATGATGAAAGATCAGCATTTTAAAGCCAGCTTCTAGGCCTGCTTGGGCTACAAGACAAAACAAAACAATCTATTTTAGAACTAGATATGATTCCACAAGTTCTAATCAGGTTCTGGAATCTGAGGAGATGGCTTAGTGAACTTAGGGCTTGCCATGGAAGCACGAAGACCTGAGTTTGGATGCCTCACACCCATGTAAAAAGCTGGGCACAGCAGCAAACACCTGCTTTTCAGTGCTAAGGACACAGAAGCAGGAGGATCACTGAGACCCCATGGCCGGTAGTCTAGGTGAACTGGTGATCTCCAGGCTTAGTGAGAGATCCCGTTTCAGAATACAAGGTAGAGAGTGATTAAGGAAGTATTAACCCATGGCCTCCACATGCATTGGTATATAGGTGCATATAGAGCACACACGAACATGTACAAACACACTTAGGTATTTCCTGTAATCATTGATTGTTTAGCATAGTTTATCTTTGTAGAGCTTTAAAAAAAGATTTATTTTTATAAGTTATGTATATTTGTATTGGGGTATTATTTTTTTTTTTTTAAAGTGTGTGCTTGTATGTGGATGTGAGCGCTGGTGCCTGCAGAGGCCACAGGCATTGGATTACTCTGGAGCTGGAGTTAATAAGGTGGTTGTTGGTTGTGAGCCACCTGATGTGGGTGCTGAGAATCAAGCTCAGGTCCTCTGCAAGAACAATACATGTTCTCAACCTCCAAGCCATATATCTCCTTTGTAGACCTTAAGTATACCTGTATTGCTCATAATAGACTCAATTATTTGGCTTAATTTAAACTTTGTATTAAGAATAATCACGAAATTTAAAATTTTCTTCTATATAGTTTGTTCTATGTTTTTAAAAATATATAATTTTATTTTATGTTCATTGATATTTAGCCTACAAGTATGTCTGTGTGAAGGTGTCAGAAGCCCTGGGACTGTAGTTACAGACAGATATAAGCTGCCAAATGAGTGCTGGGAATTGAACCCTGGTTCCCTGGAAAAGCAGTCAGTGCTTTCAACTGCTGAGTCATCTCTCCAGCCCCACAAATGTTTTGTATTGTTTTTAAATATATAATTAGAAAAATGTTCTTTGTGGCTTACAACTTTTTTATTTTCTGAGGTCCCTAAAACAAGATTTGCCTTTTTCTTTTAGATACCACAGTTCACTTATTCACTGAATTAGTTATTTATTTTATTTATTTTTAGATTTGCTGGTGTTTTCATGCTTTACGTTAACTCTCAGTCATTTAGTGAAATAGATACTACATATGTTTTACAGCCTCAGAAAATGAAGTTCAGGATCCTGTCCTAGATAATCTGCCTGGAATTAAACCTAAAGGCAAAAGTATAGAAATAGAATATTGTCTTTTATCTTCAATTCCAGTCCTAGTCCTCTTTGTATTAGATCATTGCATTTGGTCCTTCTGATGACATTATATTATACTTATATGTATTTTCTGGTGCTCAGGAGTCAAGGCAGAATCTTGCACATGAGCTATCCTCAGGTGCTTTTCCATCTTATTTTTGAGCTAGACTGGGCTACGATGCCTCAGGATCTTCTTGTCTCCTACTCCCCAGCACTGGGTTTACAAACACATACGGCTTTTTGTCTGGATGCTGAGGATCAAATCTCAGGTCCTCATGCTTTTGCCGAAAAACACTTTCCTGACTCAGCTATCTCCCCAGGTCTTATAAATGTCTTTTTCTTTTTTCTCTGACTTTGAGATTGCCTCTTTGTTTTTGTTTTGTTTTGGTTTTCGAGACAAGGTTTCTCTGTGTAGCCTGGGCTGTCCTGGACTCACTTTGTAGACCAGGCTGGCCTCGAACTCACAGAGATCTGCCGGCCTCTGCCTCCCTGAGTGCTGGGATGAAAGGTGTGCACTACTGTATCCAGCATCAGCCTCTTTTTTAAAAGTTTAAATGTGAAGTTTACAGAAAAGTTACAAGAAATAGTAAGATGAGATCTCATACACTATTTTAAAAATAGGATCTTATGTAGTCTAGTCTGGCCCAACATCTTTGTACTTAAGGTTTCGCTCCCTGAACTTTGAAACCAAGTGCTGGTATTACAGGCACATTATATAGGTAATGTTGGGGATTGATCCCAGAGTCCTGCGTTGTAGGCACACCCTGCCAACTGAGGTTTTTCCCCAGCCTGGCATTCTTGTACTTTTCAGTGAGATTTACCTATTGTTAACATTTTTCTATATTTGTTTTATTATCTGTGTATTCCTTTTGTATGTGTTTGTGTGTACATAAATGTGTATTTTTTTTCTTTCTGGACCATTTAAGAATGAGTGGCAGATATGTTTTTTTATATTAAAGTAGTTCAGTATTATTTTAAAAGTTTTTTTTTTATCTTTAAAAACAGATTATTAGAGCCATATAGCTGTAATACCATTTATAGTCTCATGTTTCTTCAGTAGATAACATTTGAAAACAAGTATGCTACTTAGTAGTAGGCCTAGAACCACACACTTCATTTTTAAGTGGAATGTTTTTGTCATCAGTGTTTGTGTTTGCCTGAACCATTTTTACTACCTTTCTTGCCCTTGTTCTTTTTGGCTGTCACTTTTAGTTTCTGACATACCTAACTATTTATGAGAACTTACTGCTTTCCTCACATTATACTGCCATTTAGAGCCTGTGAATTCTCCTTCTGTCACTGTCTGTCTTTCTTTGTTCTCTGTGCTTGGGTATGTGTCATAGGGCAGGCAGGATTTCAGTGAGCGCCAAATGTGCATATTGAAAACCCCAGCTGCCTGCCAACTCCCTTTTGCTGAGAGCCAAGTGGAGGCTTGGTACTTGTCATTCCTTTGTAGCAGTTGAGCTAAAGGAATGCTGCATAGCATGTTGGAAGTTGCTGAGTGGCCTTGAGTGTAGTTTTTATAAGGGATATGTGGAGATGTAAGGGTCTTACAGTCTTTGTGGTAGATGTGGGTTCCTCCTGGTTCTACATTAATCAACAGACATTATATGTTGAGTGGCTCTTTATGACTATCACTGTGATGGGGGTTTTGGGAGTACTATAATAAGATACATAATTAAGTGACAATAGTATAGCACCCAATTCCAGCTCTGCCACATACCAGTTAGGCAAGTTGAAGTCTTTAAGTCCCAGTTTATTCTTCTGTAAAGATGAACTATTAGTATCCACTTGATAGGCTATTGTGAAGTTAAAGAATGTCAGTATAGTGTCATCATATACTTGATACTAGGTATTATTTTTTACATAGGCATATGATACATGACTGATTCTTATAAAACAAAAGGAGAGTAATAAAAACATAGTGAATTTTATGACCATACAATGTATAACCAAATACTTTAATTATGACACATAGATTATGAAGATTATAAATAGCTCAGGAATGTAGAGAAGGGGAAGAACAGTCTTATGCAACCAGTGAATAGTCCTGTGCCTCAGTGTTTCCATTATACACACTGAAGACAGTGTCAGATGTTCTTTAGACAATGATTAAAACCTGAAAGCATTTTTGCTTTTTTTTTTTTGTTTGACTGAAACAGGGTTTTGCTATAAAGTCCAGGGTGCCCTGGAGCTTATGATCCCCATGCCTTCAGTTCTTCTGTAGGGTTACAGATGTGTACAACCATACCTCCCCTGTCCATTTTAGTTTTTGTTGTTGTTTTTTATGTCAGGCAGAGTCTTGCTGTGTAGCCATAGATGGCCTGGAACTCACTATATGGACCAGGCTGGCCTTCATCTCACAGAGATCTGCCTGCCTTTGCCTCCTGACTATGAAATTAAAGATTCATGTCATCATACCTAGCTTTTTAAGTTTGTTTGTTTACTTTTTTTTTTTTTTATTTTTCGAGATGGGGTTTCTCTGTGTAGCCCTGGCTGTCCTGGAACTCACTCTGTAGACTAGGCCAGCCTCAAACTCAGAGACCTGCCTCTGCCCTCTGCCTCTCGAGTGCTGCAGTTGAAGAGTTGTACCACCACTGCCCAGCTTTTTTCTTAGGTTATGGGAATAGTCTTGCTATTTAGCCTAGGCTGGCTTCAAACTTACAATCTCTCTGCCTTTGCCTCTTGGGTGCTTGGATAATGGCACCTGCTAGTACACTTGGCCTGTATTTGATTTTCTAAGTCATATATATAGTAGATATTAAAGGGAAGCTGGAGATATTTGAAATCTAGCACTTTAGCCAGGTATGGTTGTAGAAACCGATTGAGCACTTGGACAAGAAGGAAGATTGCTGGAGGTTTTAAATCATCTGTGTCTGTGTCATAAGTTCCAAGCCAGCCAAGGCTATATATTAAGACCCCATCTCAAAGTAGAAATGTGGGTCATTGAGATGGCCCAGAGGGTAAAGGCCTCATACCTTCCAGCTTAATGACCTGAGTTTGATACTGGGAATCTACATGGTGGAAGGAGAGAATTGACTCCTGAATGTTGTGCTGGACAAGGTTGATACACACCTTTAATCCTAGCCTTCTGAGTTTGAGGGCAGCCTGGTCTGCATAGAGTTCCAGGCCAGCATAGTGAGACCCTGTCTCTCAAAAGCTGGAGATGAGATGATTTCCTTCTAGGAATGGTTCTTAATTTGATAATCCTCACTGTTGCCTCATAGACACTTTAGCTAGTTGAAGCCAAAAGTTGGTCAGTGGATGACTTCTCATTCTGAACCCCTCTATATAATTTGGAGATTATGTGATTTATAACTCAAATTATTTCTCTGATCCTTTGGCACAAAATCAGCCAAACAGACGAGGCAGAAAGCTTCACTCTTTTGGACTGGATATTGAGGACATGTCGCCTACTGTCCACGAGCGATAGTCGGGGGTGGAGCTTCATCGCCCTAGAATGGAATCCAGATTGCTCATGTGTCCCCACCTGTAAGCAGGGTTTCGTAACCAGACACCTTCTAATCACTAAACCCAGAAGACAGACTTCCCCTTGCTTGGTGTTTGGTTTTTAGTGATTTTGTTGTTGTTTTTGTTCTTTCTTGGCCTCATTCTGGAAAGTTTGTGTTTGGTTTTAATTTTGTCCCGTTCAGTTTTTTTTTTTTTCTTCAAAATTTTAGAGAAGTTTTCCATGAAAGTGAAGCTGCTCACACTTTTTTTTTCCTCTTTAGTTTAGCATTTCCCTTTTTTGTTGCTGGTCTATCTTTCTCTCTTTCTCTGTCTCTGTCTCTTTCTCTCTCTTGGCATTGTTTGCTAAGGTTTCAAGTTTATACTGAGAGGTGAGGCAACGTTGATCTTGGCAGAACTGTGCAAAGCCAGTAGAGTCATTAAATGACGTAAGCTTTTGATTTTTTTCTTTCTTTCTGTTAAAGCTCTCTGGCACAGCTGGCTATTCTGGTCTCAGAAGAAAAGAGAAGAGACTTTCTGAAGATCTGGTAGAGAGGATAGAAGAAATTTGGAGCATATTTAAAAGGTGTAGCAAAGAACATCAGCAGAAATCCTACCAAGAATCCAGATGAACTTCTTGGCTTTGTGGTATCCTTTCAGTTGTTCGGAGACAGAGGATGATGAGACTAGGCACTAAGAAGGTGAAGAGGAGTGTACTGGATTCCTGCCTCTCTTTCCAGTTGGAAAGTCTTCAGTCTGCGAGAAGCATTGTAAAGAGGGCTAAAGAATACATCTTCGCCTGCTCCTGAATACTGTTGAGTTGAGGATCCGTCTGTTTTACCAGGACTTCAGGGAGGCAGTTTCAGCAGCATAGAAGGAAACAATACTTAAGGACTTCTCCACATTAGTCATGTGCCAAGTTATGTTTTGAACACCAGGGCAGGTGAAGGGCAGATTTGTAACTTGGATCTAAGGGGACACCTAAATTCCCTTAGCTTACAGATGGGATGTTTGGGAGGTTGTAAATGCAACCTTTCAGTATAAACAAACCTCTGATTTTTTTTTTTTTTTTTTTTTTAAGAATTCAGAAGCTACAGGTTCCCTGCCAAAAATATATAGACTTTTCTTTTTTTTTTTTTTTTTTTTAGTTGTTTGGGCGAATGTGAACAATAATGTCTTGGAAAAGAAATTACTTTTCAGGAAGCCGTGGTAGTGTTCAAGGGATGTTTGCACCCCGAAGCTCAATGTCTATTGCCCCCAGCAAAGGCCTCAGCAATGAGCCAGGGCAAAACAGCTGCTTTCTCAACAGCGCCCTGCAGGTAAGACCACCTCCTTCTTTGTTATAGCTGAAGTCCTGTGGTTTGCAGAAACCTCCAAATGTGATACTTACCAGCTTGTGTCTGAAACCTGTAACCTAAGATCATGATTTATGTTTATCTGTACAATTTTAGGCAAGGCTCTTTATCGTTTTAAATGTCAGTTACCTAGTTTGTGGAATTGGAGATTAATAATTATAAAAGTATTATTAATCTCTTTCAAAAATTTTAGACTGTGTTTTGAGAATAGTATGTTTTGTTTTTTTCATGTGCTTGTGTCCTGGTGTATGCACTTGTGAGTGTCAGCTTGCTCTGGCAATCACCATCTCTGCACACCCAGCACTTACTGGGTGCTGGGGACCTGAACTCTGATCCTCTTGCTTATGCAGCAAATGATTGACCCATCCAGACATCTCTATAGCCCCAAGGATAGTGTCGCTTTCAAGGAGCAGAAACCCGAGGTGTGCCATGGCCTGCTATTCCAGAGCAGTTTTATTATTATTGTTTTCTTAAAAAAGATTATTTTTATTATTTTAAGTTACATATAGGTATGTGTGTCTGCTTCTGAGTATAGTCCTCTTAGAGACCAGAGTCATTTGATCTCTTGAATTATAGAAGTTGTAAACTGTCATGCTGGGAATTGAATCTGGGTCCTCTAGAAGAGCGGCAAATGCCTTTAAGCACTGTGCCATCTTTCCAGACACTACCTCCCTTCTGCCTTTTAAAGACAGGGTCTCACTGTGTATCCCAGGTTGGTCTAGAAATCTCTATGCAGACCAGGAAGGCCTTGAACTCAGAGATCAACCTACCTTTGCCTACCAAGTTCTGGGATTAAAGGTTTGTGCCCCCATGACTGGCTTCTCCTTTTTTTTTTTTTTTTTTTTTTTCTTTTTAGTGTTTCTTTATACATACATGTACCCACACACACTCATACAAGTATATATAATTTATTTTTGTTTTATGTTCATTGGTGTTCTGTCTGTAGTGACAAACAGACAGACAGATAGGTAGACAGTTGTAAGATGCTGGGAATGTCAGTGCTGGGAATTGAGTCTAGATGTTCTGTAAGAACAGCCAGTGCTCTTAACCATAGAATACTCTCTTCAGTCCTTTTTTTGTTTTTCCTTTTCCCTTCCTTCCTTCCTTCCTTCCTTCCTTCCTTCCTTCCTTCCTTCCTTCCTTCCTTCCTTCCTTCCTTCTGTGTCTTTCTTTCTTCTTTCTTCTTTTTTTTTTTTTTTTGAGACAGGGTTTCTCTGTATAATCTTGGCTGTCCTGGAACTTACTCTGTAGATCAGGCTGGCCTCAAACTCAGAGATCTGCCTGCCTCTACCTCCTGAGTGCTGGGATCAAAGGCATGTGCCACTACAGCCTGGCCATCTTTTGGTTTTTCTTTTCTTTTCTTTTCATTCATTCATTTATTTATATCTATCTATTTATTTATCTTTATTTATTTATTATGTGTATAGTATTCTGCCTACATGTGGGCTTGTGAGCCAGAAGAGGGCACCAGATCTCATTATAGATGGTTGTGAGCCACCATGTGGTTGCTGAGAATTGAACTCAGGACCTCTGGAAGAACAGCCAGTGCTCTTGACCTCTGTGCCATCTCTCCAACCCCCCTATCTTTTGATTTTTCAAGATACGGTTTCTCTGTGTAGCCCTGGCTGTCCTGGAACTCACTCTGTAGACCAGGCTGGCCTCGAGCTCAGAGATTCGCCCACCTTTGCTTTCCCGGTGTTGGGATTAAGGTGTGCACTACTACCACCAGGCTTTTTCCCTCCACTTTCTTGGATGTATTATGCCATTTTTCTAGCAAGGAAAACTTCCTAAAACATTATGGTTATTTTATTTAAACATTTTAAAAAATTCATTTGTTCTTGTGTATATGGATGTTTTGCCTAGCTATCACTTCAAATAGTGGGCAAGTTAGACTTGGCTGTGGGGCTGTTTAGAATGTTTGGCTAGAGTGTGTCTCATCCCTTGAAGCCATATAGAGCGCACAACTCTTTTTCTCAACTAAGAAATTAAATAAGGGTATTGAAGAGACCAGAGCTTTAAAAGAGCTCTCACAGCTCTAGCAGAGGACCCAGGTTTGGTACCCATCACCCTTATGGTGTTTCACAACCACCCATAGCTACAGCTCCTAGGGACATGCATATACCACATGCATACAAAGCTCATGGAGGCCAGAACAGTGTAATTGATTCCTGGGACTGGCATTGCAAGCAACTGTGAGCTGTCTTGTGGGTATGGAAATATAACTTGGGTGGGTCCTCTGCAAGAGTAGCCAGCTCTTAACTGCTGAGCCATCTCTATAGCCCCAACATCATTTAATTTTTTAGAAACTTTTTATTGCATTTGTGTGTGTGTGTATTGTGTGTTATAAATGCAGTGACCTGTTTGTGTATACACCCATGCATGGGCATGTGGAAGCCAGAGGAGAGACTGGTGTCTTCCTCAATTGCTCTGTAACTTACATGTTTGAGACAAGGTCAGTGAACCTGAAGCTTGCCATTTTAGTTAGGTTGGTTAGTCAGAGAACTCAACACTAGGTTCACAAACATGTGAATCATGCCTAGCTTTTACACGGGTGCTAGGGATTTGAACTCAGGTCCTCTTGCTTTCATAGAAAGTGACCTTACCCCCTGAGCTGTCTCCTCAGCCCCCAAATACTACTTAAAAAAAACAAAAAAAAAACAAAAAAAAAACCAAAAACGAGATCTTGCTGTGCAGCTCTGGCTGGCCTGGAACTTTGTATGTAAACCAATCTGGCTTCCTAACACAGAGACCTACTTGCCTCTTAGAAGAGTGTGTCAACACACCCAGCAGCCTCCTATTTATTAGCTTTCATCCTGTTGACTAAGGAATTGTCTTAAAGGTAAAATTTTGCATTATGATTCAGACTTCTAATACAAATTTAAAGGTATTCTCCTTTTCTTATGGAGACTATTAATTTTGTACCATTTCTTGATGAATTGATCCTTTACATGGAACCTGTACCTTACATTTGCTAGAGTGTTCTATCTCGTGGCTAATCCCCCTAGCCTACCTAGTTCTACAGCTTATAAAATTTAAAGTTTTTCTTTAGCATCACATTTGATTATTGCCCTTGGATATTTTCACTGGGTGACTTTTATTTCCTGTTCAAATGAATGCCTTTTCTAGAATATGTTCATTTGTCCTTTTTGTTAGTTACTATATTATTCCACGTTTCTCCTTTGATTTAAAAAGATATGTTTAAAAATTATTCGTATGTGTGTGAACATACATATTAATGTAGCATGCCCATGGAAGCCAGAGGAGGGTGTTAGATTCCCTGGAGCTAGAGTTATAGGTTGTTGTGAGCCACCTGCTGTGGGTGCTGGAAACCAAACTCTGCAAGAATAGTGTGTGCTCTTAACCCTTGGGCCTTCTCCAGTCTTGATGCTTCACCTTTTTGAGGTTTGTTTTAATATTGTACGGATAATCTTTTGTCCTGAGAATAAAGACTTTTTTCCCCCTACAGTCATTCCCTGTTTGCCCGAATTCCTGACTTTTTGGTTTTTTGAGACAGGGTTTTTGCTGTGTACTGGCTGTCCAGTACTTGTTTTGTAGATCAGGCTGGTCTCTGAGCTCACAGAGATCTGCCTGTCTCTGCCTCTCAAATGCTGGGACTAAAGGTGTGTGCCACCACACCTAGCTGAATTCCTGACTTTAAAGTTAAAGGCTGTTTGTATGATAATGAGTCCCCCCCCCCCCTTTTTTTTTTTAAGGTTTTGTGGCACTTGGACATCTTCCGCCGTAGCTTTAGGCAGCTTACAACTCACAAATGCATGGGTGATTCCTGCATTTTTTGTGCTCTCAAGGTAAGTTCCTTAAAGTTGTTTCTTCTTAGAATCTTTCTTTAGTTACTATTGTTACTATTGAGGAAATTTGGTTAGTTAGGGCAGTTCTTTTTGTTGTTGTTTTAGTTTGGTTTTGGTTTTTTGGAGACAAATTTTCTCTTTGTAGTCTTGGCTGTCCTGGATTCGATTTGTAGATTAGGCTGGCCTTGAACTCACAGAGATCACAAATGCTGGGATTTCTGGCATGCACTGCCAGCCCAGTTAATAAGGGAAATTCTTTAAAATCTGTTACTGGATTATCTTTCTGCAGTTTATAGCAAAAATGAATGTGATTGTTTTGTTTTAAAGTATCGTTAGGCAGCTAGTATTCCATTCTAAGTCAGTTTGCCAAAAGAGTTGTAATTGATGTGATAAGATATTGTTTTAAGTGTGCTTCTGCTTTGCATATTTATTTCCAAATTCTGAAGTTTCCTTTTGAAAGAATAACTGTTTTTTTGTTTGTTTGTTTGTTTGTTTGTTTTCTTTTTGGTTTTTCTTTTCTTTTCTTTTCTTTTTTTTTTTTTTGAGACAGGGTTTCTCTGTGTGGCCTTGGCTGTCACTTAAGACATTTATTGTTTCATAATGCTCATCATTAGATTTTGAAAAATTAGGTTTTATTTATTTCTGTGTGAGTATGTGCCATGACACTTGTGTGGAGTTAAAAGAACAACTTTCAAGAGTCAGTTTTCTCCTTCTGTGGTGTGGAAGCTGGAGAGTGAACTGAGATCATCAGGCTTAGAGGCATATGGTTTCCCTGCTCAACCATCTGACAGCCCCCATTCAGTTCTTTTATTTCTTTACTTTTTTGAGACAGGGTTTCTCTGTGTGGCCCTTGCTGTCCCGGAACTTGCTTTATAGACCAGGCTAGTCTCAAACTCAGGTATCCACCTGCCCCTGCCTCCTGAGGATTGCTAAGATTATCAAGGTGCATACCACCATTCCTGGTTCTGCATTCAATTTTTTTCTCTATCTCATATTTTCATGCTCTGAGTAAAATAAGTCTGAGCATTTGTATAGAGAAACAAAATGAGAGAGATTTGACAAAGAAGAAGAAGAAACGTGATGGTCCTTGGTTAACGCTGCATCCTTGACCAACATGTAGTTCTCCTGTGTCTTTTGGTTCAGATATACAATAGATTAGTTGTGTTTGAGTGAATCCATAGCATCTATCTGAGTTCAGAGCAGGATTCCAAGGTCATTATTTTGTTTAAGGATCCTGAATTAAAAAAAAAAAAAAAAAAAAAGAAGCCTGAATTTTTATTATTTTGTTTTTTTCTAGATAGGATTTCACTGTGTAACAGTGCTGGCTGTCCTGGAACTTTGTAGACAGGTCTGGCCTCAAACTCACCTCCTAAATGCTGGGATTAAAGGCATTTGCCACCATAGCCAGCCTGAAGGCTGAATTCTTAGTTTTTCATGACTGCCTAGATGTGATTATTATATGTTTAATTTACTTACCTTTTAGTTTAAAGTAGAAATTGTAAGCGGAATAGTCTTGAATTTGCATTGGTTATATGCAATAGTTAACTAAAATTTTTTTTTGAGATAGGTTCTTCTGTTGTCCAGATTAGACTAGACTGGCCTTGAACTCACTGCTTAGCTGAGGAGGGTTCTCTTGACTGTACCTCCTGTGTATGCAGGGGTTATAAGTATGTACTGCTAAGCCCAGTTTTCTCTGATGCTGGGGTCAAACCTAGGGAGCTCTGCATCCAGGCAAGTATTTTACCAACTGAGCTACATTGCCAGTCTTTTCTTGATATTGTTTTAGAAGTATTTTGCCTTCTTGTTTTGTTTTTGTTATTTTATGTTTACCTGGCCAGTCTGAATTTTCTATGTAGACTAGGCTGGCTTTGAACTTAGTTGTGATTCTTCTGTCCCTGGTTCCCAAGTTCTAGCCTAACTATCATGATAGGCTTTTGGGTAGAGTTAAGTGGGTCCTCTGAACTTTCTGTCTGTTCAGACATTGCTTTTTCCTACACTTTATTTAGAACCGCTATAATTTGTAATAAAACAGGTTATAAATAATGGTGTGTGTATAATCAAAATATATTATATGCATGTGTGAAATTGTCAAAATAAATTATTGGCTAGTCATTTTAAATATGATTTTTAAAAATATTTTATGTGCATCAGTGAGAAGGTGTCAGATCCCCTGGAACTGGAGTTACAGACAGTTTGAGCTGCTATGTGGTTGCTGGGAATTGAACCCGGGAAAAGCAGACAGTACTCTTAACCACTGAACCATCTCTCCAGCCCCCTTAAATATAAATTTTTAAAAATTGCTTATTTTTATTTCATGTGCATTGGTGTTTTGCCTGCATGTATGTTTGAATATGTCAGATCTCCTGTACCTGGAGTTACAGACAACCATGAGTACTGGGGATTGAACCCAGGTCTTCGGGAAGAGCAGCCAGTGTTCTTAATGTTAGAGCCACTCTCCAGCCCCTTATAGAATTTTTTAACAGAGTAAGTCTTTAATAAGTTGATTGTGACATTTAAAGAGAGACCCATTTTAAAAAATTCATCCAAAAAAACATTTTACCTAATTTTTGACATTTTTAGATCAATATAGTATCTACTTGGTCAGTAAGTTCAAGGGAAGTCTGTTCATGGCATTAAAACCATGCTAGGCAGATACTTTGCTAAGGAAATACTAAGGAGATCCTGAGTAGAACAGTCTCCTGACACTGGAAACTCTTACTGGTATCAAGAATGGATGGTTGAATTTCTAAGACTTCTCATATGCATTGACTGGTTGGGACTTTACTATTTATTTATTTGAAATGAGTTCTCACTGTAAAAACCCTTCTCCTTCAGCTCCTTGGTGCTGGATTGCAGGTGTGAGCTACTATGTGTCTCTTTGAACAATTTATTGATTTAGGGGGAACTCTGGGAAACCAACTAGCATACTCTTGTTGTATTTCCTTCTCCAGAGTGACAGATTGTTATTTGAATGTAAATTAGTATCTTATAAGAGACAGAGAGGAAAAACTGGTCTTCAGGCTTTATGGTACATATCCAAAGATATCCATGTACAGAAGGGAACTTGTTTTTCAATCATTTTGTCTTGAGGAAATCAAAGAAGATGCTTATGATGGATGAGTAGATAGACTTAGGGGTTCAGACACAATTTGAGGCTTCATAGTTCTGAATATGTTACAATTTTTATGTCACTACTTAATCTGGCTAGATTTATTTTAAGTTAGTAGAAGATATGGTGACTTATGTACTCAGTTGCTGTAGTGAACCAACTTGATGTCATTTTGCCCAGCAGGTGATTCTGTCGTGCATTACACACACGCACACACACGCACACACACGCACATGCATGCACGCTCGAATGCATGCACATGAGCACAGTAAATACAGGTGTTAAAATAACCAGGTATTTTGTGCAACAGGTTGATAGTTTTAGAGAAAGCCTAAGTGTATTCCAATTGGCCAGAGGCTGCCTGTGCCAAGTTCAGTTCATAAACTCTTTGCTAAACTGCTTTAGTACCTGGAGTAGTCTTGCTGTCACCAACCCACCCACTGACTCTGCCTTCCCTTTCTTCCTCTCCCTGTATTCCCTCCCTCCCCTCCTTTCATTCTTCCTTTCTACAGGGACTCAACATGTAGCTTTGAGTGGCCTGGAACTCACTAATGTAGACCAGGTTGGCCTTGAATTCTTAGAGGTTTGCCTGCTTCTCTGTCTCACTTAATTTCTTCAAATTATCTTTCTGAAATCTGGGTTTGTCTGCCCTTTTTTTGGTCTCCGCAAGAGTGAAGGCCTGGGTTTTTTGTCAGAAAATACCCATCCAGTATTCAAAGATATAAGTTCCATGTTACTTTGTGGTGTTACCATGTTATTTTACAGAGATAATTCTCTATTTTTAAATCTCCTCCTCACACTGCTTCCTATTTTAAAGTTAGAGGGATGTTTGGTGCTGTTAATAAGAACTGTTTTTTTTTGCTGACTATTAATAACATGTTTGTATTCTTTAATATTTTAGCATATTAAGTTTAGCATATAAAATTTTTATCTCATAAAATTGTTTTTCAAAATAAAGTTCAAATCTCCTTTTGAAGTATATTTTAACACCCTGCAAATTCTGTGAAGATGCATTTGTTTATGTTGGAGCATGATAGTTTACTGTACACACACACACCTCCCTAACACGTTCCTAGATGAATCAAAGGCCAGCCAATTCCATATCCCATCTTTAGATAAAGAAATTTGCCTCCTTATTATCACTGGGATGTGTATTCCATTCTTTCTCTGGGTAGAGAATCTTACCTTTCACCACCTCTTCAAGTGCTTTTACCATGGTCTTATGTGGAATGTTTTGGTTAATGTCTTTATTATTTTTGTTTTCCTCCTGTTCTCTCAGCATCTGTCAGTGTTCTTGTGCCTTTTGAGCTTCACCAAAAATGAAGTGTTTCCATTTGCTTTATGGTGATTTGTATATAATATTTTTTCTTTTTCAAAAATTTTTTGAGACAGGGTTTCTCTCTGTAGCCTTGGCTGTCTTGGACTTACTTCGTAGACCAGGCCTTCCTGGAACTCACAGAGATCAGCCTGCCTGCTGGAATCAAAGGCATGTGCCACCATGCCCAGCATTCCTTTTCTTTCTGCACAATGAAATATACTATTCCCCCCTGTGCTAATTGGTATTACATCTACATATTATTTTCAACCTTTAGTTCTGGTATGTAAATTACTGGTAATGACCTTTGTTTAAAAGAATTTATGTGGGCAAGATGGCTCAGTGGGTAAAGGGGCTTCCTATCAAGCTTATGGCCTGAACTTAATCATAGAAAGAGAAATGAACTCTCACAAATTATCCTCTGACCTCCACACATTTGCTGTGGTGCTGCACTTGTACCCACACACATGTATACACATATATACAAATAAATTAAACAGTTAAAAAAATTGGTGTCACTGTATCATTTTGCTTACTCTGAACCTTGATGTCTGTCAACTCTGATTTAAGATTGTGTTGTACTAGTTACAGTTGCCTTTCAAAACCCAGCCTATTCTCATCTATTATGATTAAATGACTTTTCCTTTTGTCATCGCTCATAGCCTAGAGTTCTTATTAGTGTTCATGTTGGATTGCTTCTGCATCCCCTGTCCACAGGGTCTAACTTTACTTTGGTGTTGGCATATTTCTTTGTCTCTGTTCTGGGGAGGAAATCCGTCCTCTGTACTTACTATGCTACAAAGATTTTGTTCTTCTTCCTGGGATTGTGCTAGAGGTTTTACAGTGCCAGCATGTAGGACAGAGTGCTTTTTGTTATAGAAGAATGTTGCTTTGGTTGATTAAATTTAATTTTTTCAATTAATGAGTTGAAAAAAAAATAATCCTGTAACATAGCATAAAAGCTGGAGGATAGTGCCTAGTGGGGTTGGGGTGATAGGAGGAGTAGGTTTTGTATTATAAGATGTCCTGAAACTTCTGTGTATATAGAGCAGTTGGTCTGTTTAGCTGGGGTAAATTTGAGATTTTAGGGGGGGAAAATCCTTTATTATCTTTAGAGTTTGTTTTGAGTACTGAAAGATTGGCACAGGAAATAAAGTGATCTTTATCTTTATTCCTAGTTTTTTTCTAGATTATAGCAATGGGAGGTTTTTCATTATTCTCCATGGCCAACATCAGAGAGTAAATCTAATATTCTACACTACTTAAAGCAGGAAATTAGATTTTTAGTATGCTCCCTAGAAATTTTAGCTGGTAAATAAGCTACATGTAAGGAAGTAAGTCCTTATGTATATCAGTTAGTATATGTGTGTAACTCCTCATTTTGATTACCTGTGGCTACGATCATAGAGATCCACCTGCTTCTGCCTCCCAGTGCTGAAATGACAGACGTTCACCACCACTGCTCAGCTGTGGGTGTTCTGTCTTCAGCTGATTTTACCATTGAGATAATTGGGATGATTTAAGCTGACTCCTTCATCCTTTTTAAAATTTGGAGTTCAGATTGTACATGTTGGTCAAATAGAAGGGTGTAACTACAAGAGAAAATAGAGAAATCATGATTAACTGTTTTCCTTTCAGAATTTATAACAGCCTAAAACTTAATGTAGACTTAGAATCTTTGTGCCTATCTGCAAGATTCCTTTAATTCTCCACTGGATTATGGTATTGTGAATATGATATTATTCTAATTATATTGGTGATTTGTGAGGACCCTCATCATTTGTTATGACAAAGTTATTGTACAATACAATTGACCATTGTACTGTATAAAATATCAATATCAGTTTATGATTTCTCACTAAAGTCAGTGCTGTGTTCTGGCCCATTTTTGTCTGTGTTCATTGTTTTGAAGTTTTGGTGTTTTTGCCTCTTTCTACCTCTGTCCTTTGTATGTAGGGAAATGTCTGTCTGCATAGCAGCAGACATAAGTGTGGTAAGTAGCTTTAATGATCTTTTTCCTTATGATTCAAAGACCAAAAGAATGGGTTAGGTTATCAATTAAATATAAATAAGGCTTAAACTTACCAGTAGATATGATGGTGATAACAATTGAAAGGAAGCAATAGGACATATGGATGCTTTCCTAATTAAGAAGTCTGGAAGGTAGCTCTTTTTAGTTATAAGGGAAGAGAATCCCAAGGGAGACAATAGCCAGATCTCTGTGTTCCCTAAAGTTGGATCAAATATTTTTTATAATTGTGCCTGGTGGTAACTTCAGCACTTGGAGGCTTAGAAAGGAACATTGCTGTGTTTGAGACCAGCTTGGGTATATAGTGGGTTGGAAGTTATTTTGGGTTACATAGCAAAAAGAACTTTCCTCTTCAAAAGAGGAGAGTCTTTTAAAACTGGATGGTTATCTGATGATATTATGACATTATTATTACCGTGTTTGGAGGATAGTATAGGTGATTTATTTTATTTTATTTTATTTTTTTAGAGACAGGGATTCTCTGTGTAGCCTTGGCTGTCCTGGACTTACATTGTAGACCCAGGCTGGCCTCACAGAGATCTGCCTGCCTCTGCCTCCCTGGGTACTGGAGCTACAGGCCACCGTGACCAGCAGTATAGGTGATTTTTAAACAAAAAGAATTCTTATGTTTTTTCATAGCTATATTCTGGAAGATGTATAGGTGAAAATGTCTGACATGTACCTCAAATAATCGGGAAGTAGGATAAATAAATATAAAAGGAATTAAATTAACCACAAACTGTCAATTGTTGAGTTGGATTATAGACACATGGAAGCTGGTCATGCTATTCTGTCTGCTCTTGATGTAGTTAGAATTTTCCTATAACAATATATAAAATAATCTTTTGTTGGCATGTAGAGTGCTATAAGGTTAAATATATACATGACCTTGCCTTGGTCTTGAAGAACTTTCATCATTCTTTCACCAAAGAAAACCAATGAAAGTTGTTTTTTGTTTTTTTTTTCCTCTTTTCCAGCCATCAACAGGTGTCAAGGTTTAAGTCCCTTACCTCCAGAGGCTTATATTTACAGACTAGATTGTTTACATTTAGGCTGTTTTATTTCCAGAAGGTATAGGAAAAAATGATTATAAGAGCCAAAATATTAAGCAAATTGGCAAGCCCAGATCAGAATGGGATTCCTGAAGAACTGAGCAAATGTCAGGCAGGTCATAGTGTATGTTGCCTTTGCAGAAGCAATTGTTCAACACCTGTGAGAGATGGGAGTTGCTCTCTGGAAAACATTCTAATACCTTGGCTCCTTAAAGTACTGGAATCAGTGAGAACATTTTCTTCCTGAACCCCACCACCTCTAATACTGAAAAGCAGGATATTCTGAGAAAGAAATAAAAAGCTGTTTTTGGCTTAAAGGCAAGGGTGTGTATTTTAGGGGGAAAAAGACTTAAGGAACTGCATTTGTAGCCAAACACAAAAGTGTTTAGTCTTCATGGCACTTCTGTCTTACTTACATGGCTTTTGCTAATCCAAATAATGATGTGCTCATGTGGACAGAATTTTCTGCTACTTGATCCAAGAGAGGTGGGTGGGGAAGCACTTGCTTCTTGTCATCAAAGTCTTATTGTTTTTGTACTGCATCCAAGAAAATAGTTAACAGGTAAAAAGTAATTTACTATTTTACAAGTGAAAAGGACCTTTAGTTTCCCCATGTGAGAGAGTATACGCAGAAACCTGGAAGGCGGTGTGTTTTTTGGCGTATCAAAATGGAATTGTTAGGCACTCAAAAGGAAAGATGGTTCCTAAGTTTGAGTTCTTTCTGTCCTTTCTCACTGCGGTAGAATTCAACAATTGGAATAATACCAGTTTTTGTTCCTTGTTGGTACTGCCACCTGTTCTTACTGCTGAACTAAATGTTCTTGGCTTTCTTTGGTGTGAACAGGATCTCCCTCTGGGAAAGGTGGGAGGAGGGTGAAGAAGAGAACAGGAGGAGGCCCGTTCCAGCCCCTGAGCTCATGTGAGAGGGACACACAGGGGTTAGTGTGCTGCCCTAACAGAGGGGCTTTGTGCTTCAGCGTCTTGCATAGTTATGGCTCCACAGATGCAGGCTAGGAAGGCTTAGGCTGCTCATCCCTAGTACAGTCTTCCTAGCAATAGCAGAGCACAACTGATGTTAATTAAAGTAAGAGAATAAAGAGGATTCAGTCAAAGGCTATTTGAGATACATTCCTTTACTCAGTGTGGATGGGAAGACTGCCTATAATTAATTAAAGGATGAGAAAAAATACAGCATGGCGACATTGATGCTAGTGAGTATAAGAGCCAGATCTGTTGTTGTCCATCCACTGTGGAAGCAGACAGACCTCATACCTCAGAACTTTCCTTTCTGTGCCCAAACCCTAATTACTTTAAGTCATGGAAAACCTGCTTTCCTCTTCTTTTAAAATTTATTTATTTATTTTTGAGAGAGGGCCTTACTTTGTGGTCCAGCTGGCCTCAAATTCATGGCAGTCCTCCTATACCAACCTCTTGAATACTAGTATTATATATCGGGGCCTAAATGATTTAATGTATTTTCTTACAGTTTCTGCTATGAGTTGGATAGAATGTAATTTCAGTAGGAATGCTTGAGGAGTAGTAGGACTTAATTTCCAAGGAAACTGAACCAAAGACTAAAGGGGCTGAAATTTGCAAATGTCTAATTTGTACAGTTGTTGTAGAAATAATTTCCTCAGTCATTTTAGGACTAGTTTTAGAAGCTTGGGGATATCTCTATGGTAAATTGCTTGCAGCTAAAGCAGGAGGACCTGAGTTTGGGTCCTCAGCACTCCTCTAAAAACCAGACATGGTAGTAAATGCCTGTAATCCCAGTGCCGGGGATGCTGATGCAGAAGGGTCCCTGGGGCTTGTTGGCCAGACAGTCTTAGTTAAATCTGTGGATCCAGGTTCAGTGAGAGGCCGTGTCTCCATTAAAATTAAGATGGAGAGCAATTGATGATGTTATCAGACCTCTGGCCGTCATATGCACATATGTGCCTGTACACAGGCAGGCAGGGACCAGTTTAGACTCCAAAGAAACAAAGACTCAACCTTTATTGGCTCTTTGGTTTGGAGGTGTAGTTTTTGTCAGCAGTGTGCCTTATCACTAACATTTGATTAGCCAGTTGGTGATCACAAATCTTGCCAAACTGGGGTGACATTTTTTTTTTTTCCTATAAATCACCAGGCTGTCAGGCCCAGGCCACTGCAATCATGTGATTGCAGTGATTGCTTTCCCATTTTTCTTGTTTTCTTCATTTCTACAAAATTTTAGTCTGTAGGATAGAAATCCCATTGTCTAACTGCAGACCTATGTCTTCTCTTGGTCTAGTTTAAGTGCTTCTTACAGGCATGCTTATTCTTCAGCAACAAATTGTGGAACGGCCTGCCATGCCTTTATCTAATTTTATAATAGACTTGTAAGTAGATCCTAAATTGCTCCAAAATAACTTGGGATAATTATAGTAGATTTCTCTCAGGATTTATTAAGTAATACTAAGTATATATTGCTGGCCCTGCCTTCTCCACAACATATGGAATCATTTGTAGGGAAATAATAAGTTAACGTGCTAATCTATGCTTGAGTGGCTTTAGAATGTTTAACATGGATGAAGAGAAAACATGCCAGTTAGAGGGTGAAATAAAGAAAATAATTTTAACTTCAAAATGAGCAGAGCCAAACTTAGTTTATTTAACAATTTGAATTACCTCACGGTTTTCGGCTTTTTTGTGTGGTTTCTGTATTTTTTATAATTTATTTTTATTTTATGTTCCTTGGTGTTTTGCTTGCATGTATGTGTGTGTGAGGGTGTCAGAACCTCTTGAACTGGAGTTACAGAGAGTTGTGAGCTGCCCATGTGGGTGCTGGGAATTGAACCTGGATCCTTTGGAAAGCAGACAGTGCTGTAAACCACTGAGCCATCTCTCCAGCCCAATTTTGTTTTCTTTTGTTTTTGTTGTTTTAAATGAGAGAGGAGAAATTTCCTTTAATACTCTTCTTTCATGAGAGCCACCCATATCACATGATTGATTGAGTCAGTTACTTAAAACAAGCATTTCTGTTGCCTTTTATGTAAGTGTCATTTTAGGTACTGAGAGCATATCAAAGAATAAAAGAGCAAAAACGTATTTTTTCATTTTCATATTCTAGGAACTAGATAACTAGTATAAGCGCTATGTTAATATTAAGCACCATAGGAAAAATTAGGGAGTGGTAGGGATTTAGGAAAAGAGAGCTTGCACTTGTTTTCTTTTTTTTTCCCCCCTTGTTTTTCAAGACAGGGTTTGTTTGTGTAGCCTCTGGCTGTCCTGGAACTCACTTTTTAAGAGATTTATTTATTTTTATTTTATATGCATTGGTGGTTTCCCTGCATGAATGTCTGTGAAGGTCTCAGAACCCCTGGAATTGGAGGTACAAAGAGTTATGTGCTACCATGTTGGTGCTGGGAATTGAGCTTCTAGAAGAGCAGCCAGTGCTCTTAAACTGCTGAGCCATCTCTCCAGCCCCTTGGAACTTATTCTTTAGTCCAGGCTGACCTCAAAACTCAGAGATCTACCTGCCTCTGTCTCTGGAGGGCTGGGATTAAAGATTTGCATGCCTGGTCTATGTTGGTGTACTTAAAAACAAAAACCAAAACCTTTTATTTACGTATCTTTTATATTTTTCTCCCTACTCCACCCCAGTCCTTTCCAACATCCCAATAGCAGGTAGAGAGAAAGGGCTAGTGGGAGAAGAAACACAGTTCTCTGAGCTGTTTTCTGCTGGTTAGGGCTCTTTGAAACCAGTCCAGTTCTCATCTCACAGCAGCAGCCAGGAGCAGCAAGGGGGGAAGCAGCAGCAGCCTTGTTCTTTATCGGAGCTTCCACACTCTCTGGGCTCTGGCATTTATTCTGTCTCCAGAGTCCTCAGATTTAAACTATCTGCAGCTGGCAAAGAGCTTCTCTCAGAGCCTGCAGGAGGCAAATAGTCTTGCTGCTGTGGACCTGCATCAGTCCCACATCCCACACCTGGGACCAAAACAAAAATATGTTTATATCCGCAACAGGTCTAGAGTTTGTAATTTAAATAGGTTGATCTGGAATTACTGTAGGAGCAGTGGTATTTGTATATGATTCTACAGGAAATAAGAGACCAAGTTGCATGTAGAGAAAAAGAGTGATCCAAGTAAGGAATACAAGTACAAAGTTTGTGGGCCTTGAACATGCATCATAGCTGTGGGACATAGCAAGAGGCCCATATGGTTGTTGTGGGTAAGTTTGAAGTAGACCAGTTGGCCAAATAACATACAGCATTTTCACTTTGGCTTTTACTGTATATTTGATGGGAAATCTTTGGAGAGTTTTTTAACAAAGAATGACATTTGATTTTACTACTAGTTATTTTTGTGTATTTGTTTTTTGAGGCGGTCTTAAGTATCCTTGTCTGACCTTAAACTTGCTTTGTAGCCAGAGATTAACCTGAGTTTCTGATCCTCCTGCCTTTATGTTTGAAGTGGTGCTGCCTACTGTGCCTGATTTGTGCAGTCTAGGGATCCAGCCTAAGGCTTTGTGCATGTTAAGTAAGCACTCATCTGAAAAAAATCATCTGACTACTATTTTGAATGTACTATATATTTCCTTAGAGACATGGTTCAGTTAAGAAATGGTTGCAGTTTTGTTGAAAAGATGGTTCAGTGTTCTCCTAGACGACCCAAGCCTAGTTAGTTCCCTGAACCTCCTTCAGACATATCTCAAATGTCAGAAACTCCAGCTTCAAGGATCTAAAACCTCTGGCCTCCACTGGCACCTGCATATCATTGTACATATCCACACTCACACATAATTAAAAGTAATAATTAAATCTTAAAAAATAAAAGCTGGCCACGGTAGCACATGCCTGTAATCCCAGCACTCTGGGAGGCAGAGTTCGAGGTGAGTCTGGTCTACAAAGCGAGTCCAGGACTGCCACAGCTACACAGAGAAACCCTGTTTTGAAAAACCAAAATAAATAAATAAAATAATAAATAAATAATATAATAAAAGAAATAGTTACAATCCTTCAATGAAGAGAAGAGTTGACAGCAGATGAGGTAGTGAGTGATGTGAAGTCTAAATATATTGTAAATGTAGAAATATGATTGACAGGATGTGAGTTCTGAGACCAGAAGAAGTTTATTCAAGATTTTTGGCCTTTGTACTACAAGGAAGTAAATGGAAGTAAACCTAATGGAATGCTTATTTCTGGGAGAAAGACACACAGGGTTTTATATTATTATTAATTATATTGAAAGAGTATGTGTGGCAAGAAAGTGTCTAAAGGCGTATGCCACCACACCTAGCTAGCCTGGACACAGTTTGTGACTTTCTATGTTCTATGTGTTCTATATTCTATATTCTATGTGGGAATCGTATATTAGCTGAAAAACACAAGAGAGCAAAATTTCATAGGAGGATCCCTCCCAAAGAGTAATTGCCAATGCAATTACATGTAGCTTACTATTTTCAACCTAATCATCTACTTCTTTTCTGTCACATAGACAGTATTGTAACTGTATTAGATCATGCTGTGACAACGGGCTCTCCTAATGTATCCTCGATAGCATCATACTCAGATGCAAAATCTACTGCAGATACTGTCCTCATTCTGATTTTTAGTCTTTTTCTTTTTCTTCTCTTTCCCCTTGTGATTTTAAGTCTCTTTTTTTTAAATCACTAGCTGAATATATCTTGTTTCCATGGCTGTCAGCGTAGGGATGCCAGCATGACAGACTAGGATGTATAGGAGTTTAATAACAACATTTTGCTTTTCCTCTTGTGTAACCTTTTCCCTACAGGGCATCTTCAACCAGTTTCAATGTAGTAGTGAAAAAGTGCTTCCTTCTGACACTCTCCGGAGTGCTCTGGCAAAGACTTTCCAGGATGAGCAACGCTTCCAGCTGGGAATTATGGATGATGCTGCAGAGTGCTTTGTAAGTGTTGTCCGCTGTTGTCTTTGATATGAATAGAATTGTTCATCTCCATCAAGGACTATTTTGTGATGACATTTACTGTGCCCTGGTCTCTGTAGAGGAACTAGGACTTTCTCAGCCTTCTTAGAGTTCTAGAGTCTACTGCTACAATGTGAATTGTTTAGTGGCTTTATTATTATTTTTTCCTTCAGGCTTAGGGTAGTTTAATGCTTGCCATTGCATAAAACAGTGGATTTTACCTTCAGAGAAACCAAGGCATGTTGAAGTTCCAGTTGTATTCCTGGAACTTCTGATTCTATAGTCTGGCATAGCACTGCAGAAAGCCAACTCTAACAAGTACCCAGGTAATGCTGTGCTGCTGCTGCTGCTCTTGAGAACCCATATTTTGAACTTCTCTGTTTCTAATGATACGAAACAAACTATAATGTTCTGTATAAACAGTTACTTTGCTCTAGTGACTTTAATCCTTGATTTCCTACTTCCCAAGTACTAACTGCATGTGCCAACACACAGAGCTACAGATAATCTTTTGAAGTTGGATAAATAGAACACAGAGGTCAGAAGAATTAGGGCCAATGACTAGTTTTCATACTGAGTTTAATTCTTTTAGTTTTCTGTTTATTTCTTTTTAAGACTCGGTCTTGCAGTGGTGTCTTTGTGGGACTGGAGTTTTATCTCAAAAATTAGAAAGGGGGGCAGATAGGAATTAATGCTGAATGAGATTATATATATATATATATATATATATATATATATTGAAAATAATCAAAAGTTTATTTGTTGGGATTGAGGATGTAGCTCAGTTGGTAGAGTACTTGGCCTAATGTGCATGTAGCCTTGAGTTTAATCCCTAATGTATAAATCGGGCACAGTGGTGCACACCTGTAATTCTGGCATTCATAGAGTGAAAGTAGGATGTCATTCCGGGCTGCATAGTGAATTCAAAGCCAGCCTAGGATACAAGAGATCTTAAAAAAAAAAAAAAAAAAAAAAAAAAAAAAAAAGTTATGTATTATATGATACCATTTTTATAGTATTCTTGCAATAAGGTGATAAATATGGAGGAACAGGCTAGGAGTGTAGATAGATGAGAAAGGCTGTAAAAAGCTAGTGGAGTTCTGTGGTGATGAAACTCTTTGTATCATTTTTTTAAACTTAAGTGTATGGAGCATTTTGTCTGTGCAACAGATGGATATTTGGATCCCACAGAAGTCAGAAGGGGGTATCAGATTCCTTGTAACTGGAGTTACAAGCAGTTGTGAGCTGCCATGTCAGTGCTGGGAATGGAACCCAGGTCTTCAAGTGCTTTTAACTCCTGAACCACCTCTCCAGCTCCACTCTTCTGTGTCTTGATTGCGGCAGTGGATACATGATTGTATATGATGAAATTGCATTGAGTTACATACAAAAACACAAGTTCATGTAAAACTGCTAAAATCTATATTAATTTCATCTATGTAGCTATCATCTATCTATCTTTTAAAAAGATTAAATCTTTAAAAGATTAAAAATATTTAGAGATATAGCTGCTTCCAAGGAAGGTTGCTGTGTCTTGGGATTAATTGCTTACCAACTTGCCCATTTGGTTTTTTAATGTACTGCTTTTATTTTTTCCTGTCAGGAAAACCTCCTGATGAGAATTCACTTCCACATTGCGGATGAAACCAAAGAGGATATATGTACTGCTCAACACTGCATTTCTCACCAGAAATTTGCAATGACATTGTTTGAACAGGTAAACCTATATCTCATATCCTGGACTTTTTTCTTCAAGAACATTTTATTTGGAGAAGTAGTTTCAAAACACTTCATGGCTATGGCTGCTTAGTGTTGCGTTTTCTCTCTGGCCCAGTGTGTATGTACTAGCTGTGGTGCCACTTCTGACCCACTACCTTTCATCCAGATGGTGCATTATATCTCTACCACTTCCCTTTGGTGAGTTTTAAGGAATTCCTTTTTCTTTAAGATTTATTTTTATTTTATGTGTATGAATATTTTACTGGAATGTATGTTTGTACACAGTGCTTATGCCTGGTGACTGCAGAGGTCAGGGAGAGTGTTGGAGGAACAGTCAGCCGTGAGCTGACATATGGTACTAGGAACTGAACCAGGGTCCTCTGGAAGAACAGCCACTGCTTTTTTTTTTTTTTAATTTTTTTTTTTAATTAATTATACTTTATTTACTTTTTAACCCCCCTGTAGTTCCCTCTCTCCTCCTCTCCCAATCCCTCCCTTCTTCCTCCTTCTCCACGCATGCCCCTCCCCAAGTCCACCGGTAGAGGAGGTCTTCTTTTTCTTCCTTCTGATCCTAGTCTGTTAGGTCTCATCAGGAGTGGCTGCATTGTCTTCCTCTGTGGCCTGGTAAGGCTGCTCCTACTTCAGGAGGAGGTGATCAAAGAGCAGGCCAATCAGTTCCTGTCAGAGACAGTCCAGCCACTGCTTTTAACTGTTACTCAAGCCGTTTTTCCAGTCCACTCTTATGGAATTCTTCATTGTACTGTTGGCATTTCTCCTGTTGATTGGGTTTTAACCGAACACCACCAAATAGCATATCCTTATTGCTGAATTTGTGGTGTTACAAAACTGCAGAATTCATAGGCTTATTAATGGTTAGCAGACATTGGGACTCTGTGAGATCTGATTTGGAGACAGCTAGAGAGACTGACTGTTTGTAGGCCACTCAGGCCAAACAGGACAACAGACTGCAGTACAGTGGGCAAATGGAAAAATCATATATGCTACACATTTAATCCAGGCCCTTGGGAATCAGAAGGTGCTGGATCTCTGCGTGTTGGAAGCCAGACTGGTCTCCATAACATGTTCCAAGACAGCCAGAAAAAAACTACACAGTGAGACCCTACCTTAAAGAAAGAAAAAGAAAATGATTTGTATAAGTTAGGTGTGTATGAATGATTTTGTTTTTTAGTATAGCCATAACTTGGTACAACATCTACCATTACCTTCCACTTTTCCCCATCTTGAAGTAACCAGGCTATTTGTATGCTGGAAAAGCGAGAGAAACCTTCACCAAGTATGTTTGGTGAGCTGCTTCAGAATGCCAGCACCATGGGGGACCTGCGGAACTGTCCGGTGAGTTACCTCTTATGGAATTTAGGATAAGAAGAACAACCCTGGCTTGTAGCATTGGCATAGAGCAGGTGGGGAAATTTGAACTAGAGCTGTGTATGTATTATTTCAGAGCAACTGTGGGGAGAGGATCCGGATCCGCCGTGTGTTGATGAATGCACCACAGATTATCACGATTGGGCTGGTTTGGGACTCAGACCATTCAGACTTGGCAGAGGATGTTATCCACAGTCTGGGCACCTGCCTTAAGCTGGGTGATGTAAGTATTAGTTACCTTTATTTTTTGTATTGTTCAATCACTGAACACACAGGTGTGCTCTATGTGCCATTAATAGAGCATTTGGACAGATTCACTTGTGTTTCTATGTGCAGATTCCTGAGCCTCATGCATATGCTTACATATTACTTTTGTGAGGATGCGGTAGAACTCTTATAGAAAAACCCTCCTAGAAAAAAAATGGCACAAATTTTATCTTGATGAACGGGATGGGAAGAACTTAAAATACTGGTTTAAAAAAAAATCAGTTTCAATGGGATGCTCATTGTTTGTTCATACCTGGATGGTGTAGAGAAGGAGCAAGCTTGACTTTGGAAACTAAATGAGGTAAAAGTTGGTGGCTTGAGCCCAAGAGCAGGAAATAAGGAAGCACTCTCTGTGGAGAAGGTAATTGTATGTGAGGGCTCCACGAAGAAACCAACAGCAAAGCTAGTTCCTTATGAGGGGGAAGGTTTTTATTATATATAAGAGCAGAGACTAGACAGGCATCTGAGGGAGTCTGCCTTGGCTACCTGCCTGGGACAGAGAGGAACAGAGAGAAAAGACAAGGAGAGAAGCAGATTGGCAATTTGCGAGGGCTGTGAGAGCAGAAAAGATAGTGAAAATTTTGGGAGAGTCCTACCAGTTATAAGGGGTTACATTGCAGCGGGAGAAGGGCAGGTTACTTGGGACAGGCTGGGGCTCTGATCTGTTGGAAGCTTGTTCAAGTTAATAGAGAACTAGATTCCCTCTTTGGAGATTGGAGGGCTGTAGGAATGAACAGGAAAGTAATAGCTTTTCCCTGGCAAGCAGAAATTCACTTTATAAAGTTCCTGAGGAATGTGGAGTGTTACTGGTCAGAGTCTAGCCTGAGCTGAGCCCAGATTGCCATTTTGTTGGGTTAGGACCTACCTGGCAGTAATAAAATAGATTTGATGCTAATTTAGCAATTTAGGGGTTTTATGTGTGTTTATTTTGGGGAATGGGAAAAAATGTGAGAATAGATCTCATTCTTAGTCAGCTCTTGTCCTAAGGTAGAGACAGCCAGTGTTTTCCTTCAGTTCAAGGAGAACCAGAAAGTCTGGTTTCCTTTGTGCTGGTTTCTGTTTAAGATAGTCCTGTGACTAAGGAGAATCTCTTGTTTTAAATGGCATCATTTAAAACAATAAATGAGAATAAATGATCTGGCATCACATTTTGGGTCTCCTCAAGGAATCTGACTGGAATGGGTTTTGTACAGTAAAATCTTTTCCTTCCTCCCTTTCTCCCTTCCTTCTTCCCTTTCTTCCGTTTGTTTTTTGAGACAGGGTTTCTCTGTGTATCCTTGGCTGTCCTGGACTTTGTAAACCAGGCTGTCCTGGAACTCGCAGAAAGCCACCTGCCTCTGCCTCCTGAGTGCTGGGACAACAGGGGTGCGCCACCACACCAGGCTGCACAGTAAAATCTGAAAAGTAGGTCCGGTTGTTGTTCTTGTTGATTTTTTTGTAGTCTGTATATTTTGTAGTCTGTATTGTTTCTGGCTTAATACATTTTTTTTTGGAGTCAGAATCTCCCAGATGGACAACAACGGGATATGTAGTCTAGTTTGCCCTAATCCTCTGGCTGTTACTCTCTTTACCCTTTATAAAGGACAAAGCATTACAGTTGTATGCTATCACGCCTCATTTTGACTTAATTGTTTTGATTATTTTCTCAGCTAGGTAAATTCCTAGTTGAGGTCAGAACCCTTAACTCAAGTGTTTGTATGTCTTTTAGCACTTCAGAACAGCTAAGCATGTAGAAGTTGAAAAAAAAAAAGAAACTTGAAAGCTGTTTTTTTTTGTTTGTTTTGAAATTGTTTTTGCTTTCTCTTATGCCTCAGAAAAGAAGCCATTTTGGAACTGACTATTGTAGGCCAGGCTAACTTCAGTCTTATGCTCCTCCTGTCTTAGCCTGCCAGGGTTGGGATTGTAGATATGTGCCACCATGTGTAGCTTTTCAGTTCATTTCTAATGAATAATCTGGACTAGCAAAAATATTTCAGCTTCAGGGGAGAAACAAGTCACTATCGTTATTATTTTTAGAAATGATGCACAGATATATTAAAGAGTTTTATTGGATGGAGATGGAGAGAGAGGGAAGGGGAAAGGGGGTGGGGGTGGGGCTGCTGTGACAGAGAAAGGAGAGAGAGAAAGGTAGAGTGGCCACTAAGTACCTGGCCCAGATGATGTCACAGGACGCAGGCAGCAGCCACGGACATAGGACATTGTCAGGACCCTAAAGGTCCCCAAGGGAAGGCCAGCTGAACTGCCTGCACAACACAACACCTAACTTCATTTAAAAAATGGTGATGGCTGCTGGACAAGGCAGTACACATCTGTAACTCTGGCACTTGAGCGGTAGAGAAGCATCAGGAGTTCAGGGTCATTCTAACTATATGGTGAATTCAAAGCCAGTCTGGACTACATGAGGCTCTAGCTCAGTAAAACAACAGCAGCAACATTGATGGAGGAGCTAGGTGTGGCAGTGCATGCTTATAGTTTCATCACTGTAAGGCTGAGGCGTAAACATTGCCATGTGTTTGAGGCCAGACTGTCCTATGCACAGAGTACTACCAGCCAGGGTTGCATAGTGTTGCCTTTTTTGGGGTGTGGGAGAATGAAGAGACATGGTGATGGAGTTTGCTGAGGGATATGTTAGATGGTTGACTATGTGAAGGATCTTTCCCGTCTCTCTCATTTTTTCCTTCTCATAGCTGTTTTTCAGAGTGACAGATGACCGGGCCAAACAGTCTGAACTATACTTAGTAGGAATGATCTGTTACTATGGCAAACATTATTCTACATTCTTTTTTCAAACAAAGATCCGAAAATGGATGTATTTTGATGATGCTCATGTCAAAGAGGTAGGAATATGCAAGTATTTGGTGACTGAAATTTAAAAAAAAATTATCTTATTTGTCTTCAGTTTTTATTTTAATAATTTTGAATGGTGACTCTCTACAATGTTGGTAAGACATACATACTTTTGTGACTGGATTGGCTGTTTTTATTTTTATTTTTTTAATATTTAATTTGGGGGGCTGGAGAGATGGCTCAGCAGTTAAAAACACTGTTTGCTCTTCCAAAGGTCATGAGTTCAATTCCCAGAGACCACATAGTGGCTCAACCATCTATAATGTGAACTGATTCCTTCTTCTGGCAGATGTAAATGCAGATAGAGCACTCATATACATAAAATAATTCTTCTTTAAAAATATTTAATTTTGTTATTTTTAAAACTATGTCTGTATGTGCATACCCACTCATGTGGGTATGTGTATATGCGTGCAGGTGCCCCCCAGAGGCCAGAGGTGTCAGATCCCCCTAGGTCTGGAATTATAGGTGTTTATTAGCTGCCTAACACGGGTGCTGGGAACTGAATACCTGTCTTCTATAAGAGCATTAACCAGTCTTTTTTTTTTTTTTTTTTTTTTTTTTTAATTCTTGGTTTTTGGGACAGGGCTTTTCTATGTAGCCTTGGCTGTCCTGGATTTGGTTTGTAGACCAGGCTGACCTAGAACTCAGAGATTTGCCTCCAGAGTGCTGGAATTACAGGTGTGTACTACCATGCCTGGCTACATTAACCAGTCTTAACTGCTGAGCAATCTCTCCAACCCCCAATTGGTTGTTTTTCTGAAGCAGGGTTTTGTGAGGTCTAGGCAAGCCTCACATTGTAGCCCAGGCTGGCCTCAAATTGGTAGAAGTCCTCCTTCCTTAGCCTCTCAAGTTACAGATAAGAACTATTGAACCTGGCCTTTACCTGCTAAATATAAGGACAATTATTCTTAATTCTATAATAGATAGAAACAGGATATCTTACTATTTTCTCAGTTTTCTCTCTAGGCATTCAACATAGTTTTGTTTATATAGCTGACAAATCATCATCATTATTAAATGGCTTATTTAAATGGAAACATGTGATGCAGGTAATTAGATTATATAATTAACATAGAGTTGAGGATTTTAAACCTGGTGTTATTCATAGGTGATGCTTTTTTCAAGGCTGTTAAAGATTATTCTTTGCTGGGCAGTGGTGACACAAGCCTTTAATCCTAGCAAGGTGAACTCGGTGTTTGAGGACAGCCTGGTCTACAGAGTGAATTCCAGGTCAACCAAAGCTACACGGAGAAACCAAACAAAGCCAAACAAACAAACCAACAAACAAAAACTCCCCCCAAATGAGAAACAAACAAACAAAACAAAAAAAACCCAAACAAACAAAAAAAAACCCCTTCAATTCTAATTTCCCTAGAGAGTCTTATTAGAGGTTAACATGTTTTTAGGGTTGATATGAAACATGGGGCTACAGTGATACAGCAAGAAAGTTGGTCTTGTCAAAAGCCGATTCTATGGATAAAATAGTTTAGGTGTCTGCATCAATTCAGGAGCTGTGTATCATAAAAATCAGCAGCTATGGAGACTGCTGGCCATGTCAATCTGAAATTTGAAGTGAAATCTTTAAAGTCTTTGTCAAATTGTTGTATTGTTGTATTCTCCTTTTTTGGGAAGTAACATTATTTGAGCATTAGTTGTTTTTTTTTTTTTTTTTTAATCTAAAAAGTATTCTTAAAGAACATGAAATAAGATTGATATGTGAAAACATCAATTATGCTTTAAATTAAAGTAATAGCAACTCAGTTTAAGTTTACTGAATATCTGTTATGAGTAAACTACCATTCGAGCTGTCTAACTGGCAAGTCATAGCTTATACCTAAGAATGTGGCTGGTTTAAGCATAAGATAGGGTGAGTGTAGGGGTTTGGTCAGATTGTTGTTTCTATAACTATTATGTTAGTTACTACTCTTCCACTGTGATAGCAGAGCTGAATCCATCACAAGGCTAAAAGTGAGAGGTTCAAACTGTGTTCTATGCAGTTTGACGTTTTATGTCCTGCCATGTGTGAACTCTGAAATTGAATCTCATTTCTTTTAAAGCCTTCTGCAAGAGAGTTTCTATTTTACCTTTCAACTTTGTTAAGATGATATTAATATTTAAGAGAAAATTGTGTAAATGAAAATTTGAATTGAGCTCTTAAATCTAATGTCTATGAAAAGAAGTTGATCACCAAAGTTACTTAGACCCTTCAAATAGCATGTTCACTTTTATGAGATTTTTATATATATATTTCAAAATTGAGTTGATATTTCATAGAAATAAAACTAATTACATTCATTGGTCTTATCTCAAAGAAAAAGTTTAATAGAAAATCATTAAGTTTAGACCTAAGATCTTTTTTGTTTTATTTTCTTTTTCCCTACCTAATTCTTACTGTAAGAAAACCACATTAAGAGAGGAATTATGTTTTTGAACTGTGGATCTGAAGGGAAGTTGTCATATTTATTCTTCTTGTGTTTCTGATTCAGATTGGTCCGAAATGGAAGGATGTGGTGACCAAATGCATCAAAGGGCATTATCAGCCCTTGCTGCTGCTTTATGCAGATCCCCAAGGTACCCCAGTGTCTACCCAGGACCTGCCTCCTCAGGCTCAGTGCCTGTCATACTCCAAGACTTGCTACGATAGTGAAGATTCAGGTGAGTGGCCTAGCCCTGCCACCACCCCGTACAGTCAGATAGTTGGGTCTCATACTTACAAGTTTAGCTCATAGCAAGGAGAAAGGGTCTGTTATAGTAAGAAAGAAATGCTACTTGTGCACAAGCGGATTAGCTTTGTTTTCTTCAGCTTTCAAGAGTCTGTTGCTCAAATCAAAAGTGAGAATGCAACTATGTTTGTTTACATTTAGATACTAAAATAAAATTATAAGGGATACCTCAGTAGCCTTGAACATTGTTAAAGGTTGTTGATTCCTGTTAGCAGTGTTAATGGTCGTTTAAGTGAATTTTTAAAAAGATATGTTTTTGTTTTATTTTATGTGTGTGAGTGTTTTGCCTGTGTGTATGTTGCACTGTGTTTATGCCTGGTGCTTAGAGAATCCAGAAAGTGTTGTTGCATCCTCTGGTTGTTTATGTTATACCATGTGGGTGTTGGAAACTGAACCCCAAGTCCTCTGCAAGAACAGAAAGTGCTCCTAACCACTGAGCCGTCTCGACAGACCCTGGCTTAAGTGAATTGTTAAGAAACACTAGATCACTACAGTGTTACTCTTTGTAGGTGAAAGAGTTTTGTTTAAGTGCAGAGATGATGGTCGTCAGCATATGAACTACTTGTTCCAGTCTAAGCCAACTGATGCCTTCCTATAGAAGTAACTTTGAGCTTATGACTAAAGTCCCAGGATATCCCACAGAGGCTGAGAATATCTGGACTCTAGCCTTCATAGTTCCAGCTTGATTTTTGTAAAGATACCAGATTGGCACTTTTGTTTAGTTTTGAAAGAAAAGGCACTTTCCTTAAATCTTTCTCCTCCCTTTGCATCTTTTTCCTGTCTGGTCTGCTGTATTTCTTCTTGCTATTTTGTTTTGATTTTTTTTTTTTTTTTTTTTTTTTTTTTGAGACAGAGCCTCACTATGTAGCACAGACCAGCCTGAATTCACTGTGTAGCTCAGGCTGGACTTTATTTCATGGTGATCCTCCTGCCTCAGCCTATTCAATTCTGGGCTTATACCAGGTCCAATTGCTTTCTGTTTTGTATCTCGCCCAGACCTGCCCTAATTCTTCCTTCAGTCAAGTACTCATTTGTCTGTTGTGTTTATTTTAGCTCAGGCTTCAGAAAAAAAAATTCTTCTGTTGGGCATATTCACACTAAAGAGTGAATAACAGCCCCATAAGTTTTCAAAGATACTAAAAATGTGTGTCAAGTTTTTAAAGCAACATTATGACAGTGTAGGAGAGAGCTCCTGAGGTAGGGGAACAACTGGCATGTGTGACAGGTTGGCCTGGGGCTTTCCATCTATGTAGATCTTATGTCTCACAACTTTTTCGTTTCTTCCACTTTCCCCATAGGTTTTCTAAAAACCCCACAGTTTTTCACAGTGGCAGGCAAAGTGAGGGCTTCAGCAAGGTAGGGACAGGGGTGGGAGGAATTGTGTGTGTGTCTGGATTACCTGGAAGACGGGTGTTGGGAAGAATGGCTCTGTGGTGTGTTCTTCTCACCCTTCCTTCTAGGAAGTTCTTGCTTATGGGTCTTTGTTGCATCCATCTCCTTTCCTCATGTCCGTCACTGTCCTCTCTTTTCTTACTTTTGCATCTGTGTCTCCTCCTTCCTTCAGGAAGGGAGCCTTCCATTTCAAGTGACACTCGAACAGATTCCTCAGCGGAGAGCTATCCCTACAAACATTCTCACCATGAGTCTGTGGTCAGTCACTTCTCTTCTGACTCTCAGGGGACTGTCATCTATAATGTGGAGAATGATTCCATGTCTCAGAGCAGTCGGGACACAGGTAGGGACTTACAGGTAGAACCCTGCTGGCCCGATTCAATTCCTACATAGACAGTCTCCCAAGAAAAAGAAACTGTGGCAAATAATAAATGATATGCAAGGCAGGAAAGTACCGAATTTGGATAATTGAGCAGTATATAAAGAAACAATGGTCTTGAATAAATAATGATGCTCCATTGCATAGAGCAGTACATCAGGAAGGACCATGCAATATGATTTCAATGTAACTTTTCTTTCTTTCTTTCTTTCTTTCTTTCTTTCTTTCTTTCTTTCTTTCTTTCTTTCTTTCTTTCCTTTCTCTCTCTCTCTCTCTCTCTCTCTCTCTCTCTTATTTGAGACAGGGTTTCTCTGTGTAGCCTTTGGCTGTCCTAGACTAACTTTGTAGACCAGGCTGGCCTTGAACTTACAGTGATCCACATGATTCTGCCTCCCAGAGTGCTGGGATTACAGGCGTATGCCACTGCACCAGCTCATTGTAACTTTTCTTAAGTCTGCCTTTGTCCTGATATTCTTTTGATCCCGTAATATCTGGTTAAACCTCCTTTACCTTGTCTTCTACTTGGTCATGTTCCATGCCATGGTTTTGAGTGTATTTATGAATGGGGAGCACCTATTCATCCTCCTCATGCAGTGTTTCTGGAGGACAGAGGTGCAAATAAAGGATAGTCTACCTATTAATGTACGCTCCTTACAGAAGAATTCTTGAATTGTCTTTATCTGTGGTTATATCAGTAGAAGTCATTACATGACAGAAGAATGGTAAATGACTACTGAAATGAAAAGTTATGAGAACTAGAACAGCTAAGGCATAAAATATTGTCTATATGACAAAGGACTTTGGGGATTTGTGAAGCTCATGGCTTCAGATCAGTGCTTTATACTCTTTATGTTTTCTTTTTTAAAAAAATTTTATATGTGTGGGTATTTTGCCTGTGTGCATATTTTTACACCATGTATGTGCCTGGTAATCCAAAGAGACCAAAAGAGGTCATTGGATCCCCTGGAGCTGGAGTTATGATAGACAGTTGTGAGCTGCCATGTGGGTACTGGGAATTGAATTCAGGTCCTCTGAAAGAGTAGTCAGTACTATTAATTACTGGCCATTCCTCTAGCTCCCCCTTTATTAAGATAGAGAATCTCAAGCATTTCTAAGTACAGCATGCCTGCCCACATGTATTTATCAACTTGTTTCATACCTGAGGCCAAGACCAATGTAACTTTACTTGTACTTTTACTGATGTCCCTTTTCTCAATTATTTCAAGCAAATCGAAGACATTACTTCTTTCATAGATATTTCTTTACATATTACAAAAATATAAATCATTTGTAAATATATTTAAAAATAGTAATGAAGATAGGTTATGTAGTTCAATGTTTGCTTAACATGTGCAAGGCTTTGTGTTTGATTCCTGCATGGGAACAAAAAAAAAAAGGAAAATAATTCTGCTTGCAGCTGCTAAACACTAGTGAGTGGTTCCCTGCTGTAAGTGATGTCTGTACTGGTTTGTATGTTTTACTCAAAATCAAAATGAGATCCATACATATTCATGAGTCTTTTATATTATTTCATTTTTTTTTTAAGATTTATTTATTAGGCTAGGGAGATGGCTCAGTGGTTAAGAGCACTGGCTGATCTTCCAGAGGACCCAGGTTCAATTCCCAGCACCCACATGGCAGCTCAAAACTGTCTCTAACTCCAATTTCAGCGGGCCTCATACCCTTTTTAAAATAAATTTTAAAAAGATTTATTTATTTATTTATTTTATTTTATTTTATTTTATTTTATTTTATTTTATGTATGTGAGTGTTTTACTTGCATGTCTGATGTATGTGCATCATGTGTGTTCCTTAGAAATCTGAAGAAGTTATCAGATTCCCTGGAACTGGAGTTACAGCTGTTTTATGTTACTTCTTAATTTTACTTATTTTTGTTTCTTTCTTCATTTATTGACAAGGTCTTGTTTTGTAGCTGAGGTGGGTCTCCTACTCAAGATGCCCCTGCCTCAGCCTCCTGTGTGCTGGGATTACAGCACATATGAATACTATACCTGGCTTTGTTTGTTAATTTTAAATATTTTGAGTTGGGGTCTTGGTATGTTGCCCAGGCAGTTCTGAAGCTCCTGAGCTTATAAAGCTCCCCTCCTCAGTGTCTTTATTGTTGAGACTACAGGTACATGCCAGTGCATATAGTTAGGTTACTTTTAATGAATAGACTCCCCCCACCCCCACTTTTCCTTTGCAATTGATGGTTGAAAACTTGGTTGATTGATGTGTGTATTTCCCAGGTTCTGAATTTTGCTGGCATCATTCTTATGGTTCTTGAGCATTTTCTTTCTTCTTCTTTGTTTTGTTTTTGAGACAGGGTTTCTCTGTGTAGCCTTGGCTATTTTGGAGGACTCTATAGACCAGGCTGGCCTTTAACTCACAGAGGATCCACCTGCCTATGCCTATTGAGTGCTGGGATTAAAGGCATATTCCACCACTGTGTAATGAAGAATAATGTTTAAGAGCCTTGAAACAAAAACTCACCTATGGATAGTACCAGGTTTATGGACATAGAATTTTGTTCAGACTCATTGGGTTTTTCTTGACAACTACTGTGTAGATGGTATTAGGTGCAATTGTTTTTAAAGCCATCTTTCTGGAATTGTGGGTCAGTGAGAAGCCACTGAGGGAGTGATGAGGAGAATCCCTAGTGATTCAACCTTGGTATATTCAGTGCTTCAGGTAATTTTCTCTTTTTTAAACTCCTTCTCTTTGTTTGAAATAAACAAACAAATGGATAAAGCAATAAAAGATTGTATGGAGCAATTGGTTGGGAATAGAACCCATCACATTATATTCCTGATAACCTGAGTGCCTACAAGGCTCTTGTATATGATTTGTTAGCTCCCATGCATTTGAGAACCTGGGTGATTTCTCTCAGCCTGTCTTCAAACTTAATTCACGTTCTGGATTCCGGCTGCTTAGCTGATTATATCTCTTAGAATTTGACCTTTTAAAAATATAAATCATGCTTATACATTAGCATACTGTGGGCAAAGATGCAGGGCAAGTTACATAAAATAGAACTCTCTTGGGGTTTCTCAGTGATTACTGATAAAGAATTAGGTATGTTTGAGTGAAGTTAGATTTGATGAAGCATAGATTGGATTTGAGAATGAGAATTAATCAAAATGAAATGCCTTTTAAAATTCACATTTAAAGAGGATTTAGAACAGATTCCCAAAGCCATACATAATGAGAGCTGTTGCTAAATAAATAAAAGCAAATTCTGGCTTCAGTTTATGAGAATGGGAGGTAAGGGTGATGCATGCCTATAATTCCAGTGCTCAAGAATTGAGGCAGGAGAATTACTCTGAGTTGAGGCCAGCCTGGATTGTATAAAATAAAAAGCAAGACCCTAACAAAACTCTGCCTTAATAAAGTAAAATAAAAGCCACTCACATCAGATTTAAAAAAGAAAGAAAGAAAAATGGAAGAAAGAACAAAAAATGTGAATTCGTGACATTTTTAGATTTTTTTTTCTCGTTTGGAAATTACAAAGTGCTAGAGATAGAGCTCAGGGCCTCAGTGTCTTTCCAGGGATTGATTCCTCAGCACCACAAGAGCAAACAAGTTACTAATCAACAGCTTTACTTCTTCTGGGTCACTGGGAAAGACGAGTGTGAAACTGGTGATTGTTTGAGATGTGCTGTAGATTTGGAAGGCACCACTGGGTGAGCTTCTTTGTACTTAACTACGGAGAACCTTACATTTGTGTCAGATAGCTCTGACCCTGCAGCTTCTGATTTAGGTATATAGTAAATTTGTGACACTGTTACAAATCCCAAAGGGAGGTCGGTCAGGAGGGTAAGGGCCAGTTACAGGAAGCAGCTTGCTTCCATCTTCTTTCTCTTTCAGGACACCTGACTGATAGTGAATGTAACCAGAAACACTCGTCAAAGAAAGGGCCCCTGATAGAACGCAAGAGGAGCTCTGCTCGCATTAGGAGGAAAGGCGATGAGCCACCAGCCTCAGGATACCACAGTGAAGGCAAGCCATTTACACCCTTTTATTTCCTTCATTAAACTTTTGTCTTTTTTGCCAAAGAGACTTTCCTTACTTTTTTAACTTTAGGGTTAGAACATTTGTGATTATTTTAAACATCTTTATTTCTTTTCTTTTCTCTTGTTTTTAGGAGAAACACTGAAAGAGAAGCAGGCTCCTAGGAATGCCTCCAAATCCAGCAGTACCAGCAGGTTAAAGGATTTCAAAGAGACAGTCAGCAATATGATCCATAGCCGGCCTTCCTTGGCTTCTCAGACCAATGCAGGATCTCCCAGTACAGGCAGGGCAGGACACCAGCCAGACAAGATACCACCAAAGAACTTATCTTTATACTCTCGGGACTGGGAAACAGAGAGTACCAGTAGTGAGGCAAAATCCAGTTCTTCTGGCAAGTACCGCCCAACATGGAGACCCAAAAGAGAGTCTCTGAATATTGACAGCATTTTTAGTAAGGACAAAAGGAAGCATTGTGGCTACACCCAGCTTAGGACCTTTCCTGAAGATGCAGGTGAGCAGAGAATAAGGGGACAAATGAGATTTCAAATAGAATTGATTTATATGTTTAAAAATCCTGAGTTTTTTGGTATAGTTGGCAAGGAACATTTTTATTCTGATGTCACATGCTTTGTGAAAATAAGACTTTAGTGAATGTCTGGAGGGAGGGTTTAATTAGATTTTAATTTAGGTAAACACTAAATGTGCTTCATTTTCTATACCTGTCCTTTGATTGGGATAGCTAAAGAATTTACACCAGATGAAATAAGCAAGCCAGCTGCTTATGACATTAAAGATGGTGGACCAAGATCGCAGCATAAACCCTGGGGACCTGCCCGGCCAAGCTCTTATCTCTTAGAGCAGCATCCTCGCCTAATCCAGCGGATGGAATCTGGCTATGAGAGCAGTGAGAGGAACAGCAGCAGCCCAGTCAGCTTGGATGCAGCCCCACCTGAGAGCTTGAATGTCTACAGGTATTGTCTGGCCTTTTATTTAATAGCAATAGTTTCTAGCAGCAACGTTCCTACCTACTTGGAGCTTTCAACTAAGGGTAAGCAAGAAGAGATAGGTTTTAGCACTAACTTCTTTATCTTTACTATAACAGCAGCACCCTCTGTTGGGAGGAGGAGTAAAGGCAGTGGCTTTTTAGTTCAAGCATTAGCTGTACAATAATAGTTGCTTAGTACATACTTAAAACATTATGAAGCTGGAGTAACACAGAGAATGCTAAGAAGTCTGGTCTTGAGTTCATTTGGTAGCCCAGACTGACCTTAAACTTAAGTTGACTCTTTTGTCTCATTTCCGGGATGCTGAGATTGCAGGAGTGCCCTATCATATACATTGTTAATATTTATAGTCTTATATTTTAAAAATTGGTTAGTTGGGGATGAAGACATCACTTAGCTGTTAAAAACACTTGCTGCTTTTGCAAAGACCCAAATTTGGATCTCAGCACCCACGTCAAGTAACTGTAGCTTTAGGGAGCTTGACAATCTACTCTGTCTTCTACAGGCACCCACACACATGCATGCACATACACATATACACAAATCAAAATAATTGCTTAGTAAATATTTTTTAACAAAAGAATGAATTAGTGAATCAAGACATGATTTTAAAACCAGCGAAGACATGCAACCTGTAATTTATTCTTGATTTCTCTCTTGGTTTTGGGTTTCTGGGAACCCAATTATGAAACCATTGATAATCATAATCTCATATAATAGTTTAGTTGGGGAGCTCATTATTCCCTGCCTGAAGGCCTCATTGTGTTCTGAATACATTGATTTTAGTGAATTGCCATGAAAGAGTGATTGTACCTTCTACCACAGTGTTGCTATATCCTTGAAGTTCCCCACTCTTCTGGCCTATTTACTGGACCCTGTTCAGTTTTATATGTGAGAAAATGCAATAAAGGTTTAGTTAGCTGGGCTTGGATATAGCTCAGTGGGTACTTGCCCAGCATGGGAAGATTCCCAGTTCTGCCCTTCAAAATAAAAGACATCAATAAAAAAGAGGAAGAGGGCTGGAGAGATGGCTCAGTGGAAAAGAGCACTGTATGCTCTTTCAGAGGTCCTGAGTTCAATTCCCAGCAACCACATGGTTCACAACCATCTATGCTGGGATCTGATGCCCTCTTCTGTCATGCAGGTGTATATGCAGGTAGAGCACTCATAAGTAAGTAAAAATCTTTTTAAAAAAGAGGAAGATAATACATGTGAGAATATGTTCATTATTTCATGTGATAAAATTTGAATGTCTACTACATGCACAAGATGTAAAGGAAACAAGATTTTTAAAAACTTAATTCAGAAGCAGTATAGTAGAATGAGTGAGTTTATTAAGAAAGCAAACAAAAGATGAAAAAATGAGTAGTGGGCAGCAGATACTCAACAAGACATAATAAAATGAGTATATAACAGTCAGAGACGACTGGAGTAGTCTAATTGAGAATGCAAACAAAAGGTAACATCATCAGTCAGGAGCTCACAGACATTTCAGCAGACATTGACTGGGGAAGGCCCCTTGAGGCAGCCAGCTGGAGTTCCTGATTGAGATAAACCTGAGCAGAGCAGAGTATTCCTTGGCTGAGGCTTCCAAGTAAAAGAACAAATGACAGCAAATAGGTAACACCATCAAATTGGGGCTTACAGTCATCTAGCAGAGACTGGCTAGAGAAGCTGAACAGCCAGCTGCAGCTTCTTACTGAAAGAGTCCTGGTAGAGGGTCCTCTTCTGTCCTTTCTGTTGATGACATTTTAATTTCTGTTCATATTGTAGGCATTTGTATTTTATGGGATAAATAATAATAGCTTTGGTTGGAGATAGTCTGCTACATAGTAGTTGTTGGATTTTTGTTTGTTTTTTGAGACAGGGTTTCTCTCTGTAGCCCTGGCTGCCCTGGATCCCTTCCCTTTCCCTTCCCCTTCCCCTTCCCCTTCCCTCTTCCCCTTTCCCCTCTCCCCTCTCCCCTTTTTCTTTTTCTTTTTCTTTTTAATTTATTTTCCTGCCTCAGCCTCAGGAGCAGCTTTATTGTGGTTTTTCTCCAGGACCCTTGGTTTCCAAGCTTTTATGATGTTTGCTTTCTATGTTGGATTTTAGTCTTAGGAGGGTTGTTAGAAGCCACCTTTTGAAACTTTTACTACTCTTGATTCTCTTTTGAAGGGATCACAGTACAAAGACACCAGTTGGGTTTGTCCCTTCTTGGCGTCATATCCCGAAGTCTAACAGCAGTAGCATCCTGGAGGTAGACTCCACAGCATCCATGACCGGCTGGACAAAGACTCAACTTCTCTCAGGTAAACAGAAAGATACTAGATTTGGGGAACTGAATTTGACTACCAGTTCTATTTGGGAAACAGCCTTACTGAGCATACTTCAACTTGAAGGCAGGTGTTGTTTGAGAATTTTATCAAAATGCAAATGTGTATGCTGGAGACCTAGCTCAGTTAGGTAGTACTTGTTATATACATGACAACCAGAGTTCAATTCCCAACATGCTGGGTTGGCAAACCCATGGATCTCACTGGCCAGTTAGCCAGCCAAACTTAATCAGCAAGTTCCAGGTCCTGCTTGAGAGGACATGCCTCAAAAAGCAAAGAGGATGTACTAAGGATAGTACTTAAGTTTGATCTCTAGCCTCTCAATGCAACCCCAACGTGAATGAATATACACACTCATCCAAACACTCAAGCCCAAGTGTAATTTTGGAGGCTTTTCATATGCTTTCTTTCAGTTTTCCACAGCTTGCCTGAACATTTTAACATTAGAAAGAGTTTTGTGGAAATGAGTAGGGAAAGAAATATGGTACATGATGGTAAAAACAGTTCCATTCTTTAGATGAGTAAGTCCTAGGGTTTTCTTTGGTATAGGCAATCTCTTGAGAAATGAATTCCTTTGTGATTTGTGTTCTGAACTGAGATACAATATAGACATATGAGCAAAACTATGAAATTAGCGAGTCAAGTTTATTCCACCCTTGCTTCTGTATCACAGTCTCATTACCAGTTGAGTGATAGGTTCCTACTGAATGGTTCTTAGAGGCAGGTGGAAAGGAGTATGCAAGAATTGTAATTAGAAGGCATAAACCTTCTTAGGTATGCGTCTCCACACTTGATAGGCAGAAGTTTGTAGAGAGACAGCTGCACTTGGAATCCTGGTTAAGTTGAAGGACTGGCAGAAGACATGTCTGCTTCCCAGTGAACTTACATACTGTGCTCCCTGTCCACATTTTAACTTATGTGATAGTGAGTAACATTACTTTAAGAACCTTGTGAATGTGGATGAACCTACTACCCCTTCTGTTCTCTTCAGATAGATGGCACCTTTTTAGGATAATTAAAACGGAGTCTCATGGTTTTTCCTGTTAGTTTTCAGTTCTGTATCAGCTGGACAGAATAAAATCTAGTAGTTTTTCAACAGGCAAAAGATATTTAGCATTGTGGTGACATTTTCCCACATATGCACAGACCCACATGTGAAAAAGTGCACACATGCGGATGCACACACACACCGAAAGACAAAATAAACTGAACTATGGAAACAAATTGGGTTCAGCAGTTCAATAACCTGCCTTCTACCTCCTGAAACTGAAGGGACCGCTGTTAACACTGTGGTATGTCTGCTTATATCAACGTATAGCCGTTTATGTACATGCATATAGGCCTCACTATTAAAAATGAAGTCTCAACATACATACTACTCCATCTCCCAAACTTTTGCTTGATTTATTATGTATATCATTTTCAATCTATTTAAACTCAACAGTGAGATCTTTAAAGGTGAGTTTTCACTGTGGACGTTTTACAAACTGATTTAAACAGGTGGAGGAAATTAAGACAGTGAAAAATGACTACTTTTTTTTTTTTTTTTTGGTACCAGGCATTGAACCTAGGAGTTTAGGTGGTCATACATGTTAGGCAAGTGCTCTGCTGCTGAGCTATATCCCAACATCTTTTTGCTGTTTTTTTTTTTTTTTTTTTTTTCTATGACAGGTTTTCTCTGTGTAGTCTGTATTGGCCTGAAACTTAATATTATAGCTTAGGCTGGTGTTGAACTTATGGCAGTTCCTTTGTTTCAGCTTCATAAGTGCTGATGTTACATTAGTACCATGTCTAGACACTCTCTGAGACAAGGTCTTGCCAAGTGGTCTAGGCAGGCTTTGAACTTAACTCTATAAGCCAAGTAAGTAGGCCTTGGGCTTGTTACCCTCCTCCATCACCCTTTGAAGTACCTGGGATCATGGGTCCGTGCCATCAGCCCCCACTGAATTTAACCTACTGGACCTGAAGTCAGATCTGTCATTTGCCATCTGTATTACCTTTCTGTGTCTCTGTTTTCTTTTTTTCTAAAAGGGATATCATGATTATCCCATTTACCTTATCACTTGAAAGAATTAAATAAAGTAATATATGTAAAAATGCTTTTAAAACCGTTCTTAGTATATTGAAAATTCTTGGAGTTATGCTGTTGCTGAAATATTAATGAATATTACTATATTAAATATTAATGAAATATTGAAAAAATATATGTTGTTATCAATATTCATGTCCTGTCTCTTTCTCTGAATCTGATAAAGAAAGCACTGTCCAAAACACAAATTGGAAAGCAAAAGGAAAAATGCCGTAGCAACCATTAAGTCAACAGGTAATCAACTAGATTCTGGAAATGTTGTAATTTTTATTCTTTGCTTGTATCTCAGATACAGGGATCACCTCTAAAAGTGAGCTGGATGAACTACAGGAAGAAGTGGCCAGGCGGGCCCAGGAACAAGAACTTCGAAAGAAACGGGAAAAGGAATTAGAGGCTGCTAAAGGATTTAACCCCCATCCCAGCCGATACATGGACTTGGATGAACTGCAGAATCAGGGTAATTGTGAGAATTAGGCTGTAGGTAATGGGGACAGAGAGAAAAGACAAAAAGTACGATCCACACTTAGACATTTTTTATCCACTGTTTAGTAATATTTGATTTTATCTTGGTTCAACTATTGTAAAGAGAGTTAAGTTTGAATTGAGAAACTTATTGATTAGAGATAGCATTACTTCTAGGACCATCCAGTAAAGACCTGAAGTAACGCTAGCAGCTAGAGGGATGCCTTCGTCATTAAGCACCTGTTCTTCTAGAGGACCCAGCACCTATGTGGTGGCTCCAAACCATCTGCAACTCCAGTCCCAGGGCATCCGAAGCCCTCTTCTGTCCTCCACAGGCACTAGGAACATAGGAGGTACACAGACATATATGCATGCAAAATGCCTATAATACACAGAAAATTAAAAAGGCTTCAAGCCTGATGGTTAGAGATCATTGAGGGAAAGTGGTTCCCATAACATCTATAAGATATGTAGTAAGTAAAATGAATCTTAATTGAGAGAGCCAAAAAGGGTGGTAATTTTTTTTAATGTTGGGCCAGAGGCAGAACTTGAGGCAGGACTTATGCCAGGCAGGCTCTCTGTCTCGAGTTTTGTTTTTATTTTTGGTTTTGGGGTTCTCCCTTTGTTGCCCAGGCAGGCCTTGTTCTCATATCTTCCTGCCTTAGCCACTCAAGCAACTGGGGTAGTAGCTTTGTGTCTTCACACTCATCTACAATTTATTTTTGATCACATGACAACTCGTTTTCAAATCTTAGATGATGTGCATAGACTTAAACTTCCTCAACTGCCTCGTGTTAGTTACTTACTCCAATCAAAAACCACAAAAACAAATTAGTTTTGGGTTATCACTTTGTGCCAAGAGACTAGAGTTCAACAGTTTGAGATATCTTCTTGATGTAGGCTTTGAAACATTTACCTAAGTTTTTCTTTCTCTAAAATGAATGTATTGCTTTTATTGCTTGGAATCTGCCTTAAACAGCATGAAGTCTGAGGTCAGTGCCCTTCAACTGGCTACTTCTCCTCAGCTCTTTCCATGAAAGTAGCTTTTTTGATTAAGTAGTCTTAACTGAGGGCACCTTTTCTAATCTTACTGTGGTGGTTTTGTTTTTCTTCTCCTCCTTCTTCTTCTTCCTTCTTCTTCTTCTTCTTCTTCTTCTTCTTCTTCTTCTTCTTCTTCTTCTTCTTCTTCTTCTTCTTCTTCTTCTTCTTCTTCTTCTTCTTCTTCTTTTATAATACTAGGGATTGAACTCAGGGCCTCACACTTGCCAGTATTTCTACAGCAGAGCCATCTTCATCCCCACTTCTATAGCCCCTTACTTTGCACATGCCAGGCTCTCTACAGCAGAGCCCACATTACCTGCCCCCTTTTTTCTTTGATTCAGGACAATTTTTGTATGTGTTTCCCAAGTTATTAGTTGTGTTTGTTTCGAAACGAGCTTTAAAGCCTGGTGTGGTGGCACATGCCTTTAGTTCCAGCACTTAGTGGGCAAGATGGACAGATCTCTGAGTTCAAGGCCAGCCTGGTCCACCACGCTAGTTCCAGGACAGCCAAGGAAGAGAAACCCAGCTTCCAAACAAAACGAAACGAAACGAAACGAAACAAAACAAAACAGCTTTAAAATTTCTATTTCATTTAGATGTTTCTATATTCAGAACTGCAAATCTATTTTTCATTTTGAACTCAAAATGTTCCAGTTTTATATTCCAGTTTTATATTACTCTTTGTGTATGTATGTTTGTATGTGTATTGGTACACATGTTTTTCAACTGTGTGTGGAAGACAGATGACATCCTTAGCAAATTTTTTTTTTTTTTTTTTAATTTTCCCTTCTCCTGTGATACGTTCTTTAGTCTGGAACTTAGCTGAGTAGGCTAGTCTGGTTGGCCAGTGAACCCAAATGACACACCTATTTCTGCCTTCCTAGTGCTGGGATTGCAAATGGACACTCCTACCTGGTTTTATTCAGTGTAAGTTTTGGGCATGAAACTCAGGGTCTCATCATGCTTGCAAGACCAGCCTTAGCTACCTCCTCAGCCTTTTTACCCTTCTTTTTTGAGACCATGTCTTGTTGCTCTTTAGCCTTCACTGGCCAATCATTCACTTTGTAGATTAGGTTGTCCTCATGTTTGCTACAGTTCTCCTCCCAAGTGCTAAGATGACTGGCATGAGACACCATACACTACTACTGAAAGAGGAAATTTGTTATCTTTTTCCTTGTCTTTTCCATACTCTCTTAGTTAAACCATGCATTAGAGTTGAAGAGGAATCACACTGATTATGTTTTATTGTCAGTTCTCTATAAGCTTTGCAGCAGCCTCACCTAGAAGAGTAAAGCCTGGAGTGATAGGATTCTAGATGATAAAGATTTAAATCTATTATACTAATTCATTAACTATAGCTTGCCTAGGTCTTTGTAAAGTCAAGAACTTTTACATGGTCCCACTATCCTGCTGATTGTGGGATTATATGTGTGCACTTAACGCCTGGCCTCTCCCCACACCCTTCCCAAACTACTATCTCTTAATTGTAAAGATGTTTAGACTTAGTTGATTCCAATTATAATGAAAGAACTTTGGGTCTAGGACTGGGAGAAATCAGAGTTCTTTTCCCCCTTCTCTCCCTTCCTGGACAGGGTTTCTCTGTGTAGCCTTGTAGCCTTGGCTGTCCTGTACTCACTTTGTAGACCAGGCTGGCCTTGAATTCATAGAAATCCACTTGCCTCTGCCTCACGAGTGTGGGGATTACAGGCATGCACCACCGCGCTCGTCTGGGAACTAGGAGTTCTAGAAATGGGGTAGAAATTGACAGCCATGTTTTCAGAACCTACTTACTTTCCACTGTCTTCTTTCTTTCTAAATGCTAACTGGTGTAGGAATTGAATTCTAGTTAGATAAGAGTCTTTCTTATTGTGTCCATCTGGAGGTAAGTTGAATATAGGGGAAGGGTAACATTATGAATTCTCAGACTTTTTATTCCATTTCATTTTTCCTTTTCTCTTCTGTTGTTTTCATTTTTTGAGACAGGATCTCATTATGTAACCATGTCTAGCTTGCAACTTGCTGTGTAGATCAGGGATCTTCCTACCTTTGCCTCCAGAGTGCTGGGAGATAACAGGCCATCATACCTGTGACCATGTGAAGGCTTAGTGTCAATTCCAAATATAGGTGAATTAACATTATAACTTACTAACAATGTATGGTTGTACATGAATAGAAAGTAAGGATACCTAATGGTCTTTCACAAAAGTGTCTTTACTATACTTAGTGCTTTTCATCTGTCACTGTTCTTGGACTGCTCTTTTGTATCTACTCTCACTCATATGTACTTTGGGAGTAGGGAGAAATTGCCCATGTTGTTATTTGTGAGGTAGCTTTTTAGGGATGGATACTTTCAGTGCATGAGGCATGATAAAAGCAAAAACTTTTCATTGCTAAAGAAAGATCAGTTCATGTAACAACAAATGTAGTTCTGTGCTGTGGTAGATACATTGAAGTAGCAACTATAGAGTACCTCTGCCCAAGAGGTGTACTGACAGCAGGGGTAAAGGGAGAATTATAGTTGTATGAAGAAGCGGCATGGATGATGTTCTGCAGAATAGTAAACCATGTGGTTTACTAGTAGACCAATAGTAAACCATGTGGTTACAGCAGTAGAAGTCTGGAGTGTCTGATGGTAGATGACAAGGTATGTCCTGTTATTTTGTGGAAGCAGTTCAGTTCCAGGCACAGAGTCATGTTGTTACTATGGAAAATACTTTCCTTTTGGAGGTATTAGGGTTGGAATCCAGATATGGTATCACATGACTGTTCCACTTTCCTGGCCTTGGTTAGGTCTCAGGTTAAAACAAAGATGGATGCCTTACTTGTTCTAAAGACTTTTTTAAAAAATTCTTTATTAATTACACTTTATTTATTTTGTATCCCCCCTGTGGTTCCCTCCCTCCTCCCATCCCAATCCCTCCCTTCCTCCACCCTCTGCATGCATGCCTCTCCCCAAGTCCACTGATAGGGGAGGTCTTCTTTTCCTTCCTTCTGATCCTAGTCAATTAGGTCTCATCAGGAGTGACTGCATTGTCTTCTTCTGTGGCCTGTGGCTTCCTCCTTAGGGGGAGGTAACTAAAGAGCAGGCCAATCAGTTCATGTCAGAGACAGTCCCTGTTCCTATTACAATGGAACCCACTTGGATACTGAACTGCCATGGGCTACATCTGTGCAGGAGTCTTAGGTTATCTCCATGCATGGTCCTTGGTTGGAGTATCAGTCTCAGAAAAGACCCCTGTGCTCAGATTTTTGGTTCTGTTGTTCTCCTTGTGGAGTTCCTGTCCTCTCCAGGTCATACTAACTCCCCTTCTTTCATAAGATCCCCTGCACTCTGCCCAAAGGTTGACCATAAGTCTCAGCATCTGCAGGGTAGAGCCTTTCAGAGCTCCTCTGTGTCAGGCTCCTGACTTGTTCTCTCTTTTCGCCTTCTTCTGATGTCCATCCTCTTTGCCTTTTGGGATGGGGAGTGAGCATTTTAGCAGGAGTCCTCCCTCTTGATTAGTTTCTGTAGGTGTACAGATTTTAGTAGGTTTATCCTATATTATATGTCTATATGAGTGAGTATAGCAATGGATAGTTCGACAAAGCGTAGACCAGTGGTATAACAACAAGGATCTGTGTTTCCAAAAGAGAAGGAACAGTACCTAGGAGAAGTTGGAATTAATTATAATAAAATGAAAAGTGCTGGCCCTTTCAGGGAGGAGTGACGGCTTTGAAAGGTCCTTGCAAGAGGCAAATTCAATATTTGAAGAGTCGCTGCATCTGGAACAAAAGGGAGACTGTGCTGCAGCTTTGGCTCTCTGTAACGAAGCTATCTGTAAGTAACTCAACTGCCACGGCTATGGCATTTTTGACTAACTCTGCAGTAGGTAGTAGTGTTGTTATGCAGACGGCCATATGAACAGTTTTTAATGTCTCTTGTGTTCCCAAGCTGAGGCCAGCTAGCTATCCTTGCCCTTCAGATTTCAAAATGTACCTGGTGGTATCCCTGTGGTCTGTGGACATTTACTGGAACATCCTCAACAGGAAACCATAGATGATTTCTTCAGCTGTGTCTGCCTTTTTACCCCCAAATAAAGTTAGACTGCACGTATGAGGCTAGCCTCTTCCTCTAGCCACTGACTAATGAGCAGGAGAACGGAATGAACTGACCCTGACTCCCTAGGCTAGTAACTTTTCATTGTGCGCCATTCTTTTTATTTCTCCCCTGCCTCTCTGGTATGCTGTACCATGATTTAACAACAACAGACTAAGGCTAAGAGTTGGTATCTGATTCTTAAATTAAATTCTTAAATTCAGTACCCTTGAAGCTGTGCTCTGTTCAGACAGGCATATATGGGCTTGGACTTTATTTTTTGCCATTGGCCATCAGAAACAGGGAGTTGGGAGCAGAGTATGGAGGCCAGAGTCAGACAGGCCAGTGAAAAGATAGAGCGCTAGGGTTCCAAGTGCTGGTGTGTCTGCCTGGCTCCTCTCAAGTTTTGTTGTCTTTTCTTTACTGCTTTGTTTGTTCAAATTGGAGTTAACTTGTTTGGCCTCCATGGCTTTCGTGAATGTTTCCTAGAGTCAGAGCTGGTTCTGTGCCCTGGACAGCGCATGCATAGTCCATGCCTTGCATTCCTGCTGCATATTTTGTTTTACTGCCTATCTTTGCTTGGTTTTGGTTTAGTTTTTGTTCTTTTATTTTTGTTTGTATTTTGTGTTGTTTCTGCTATATTTTCTTTTGCATTTTAGCTAAACTAAGACTTACCCTGCATGGTGCCAGCTCTAGCACGCACAGCAGAGCCCTAGTCGATAAGAAGTTGCAAATCAGTATTCGAAAAGCACGAAGTCTGCAGGATCGCATGCAGCAGCCATCATCGCAGCAGCCGGTGCAGCCCTCAGCCTCTCTCCCATCACAGGGGGGTGCCCTCCCTCAGCTGACAAGGTAGTGCTTGAGAACCACATTAGTTTATGGACATCAGGGGAGGAAGTGACCAGGGGTTCTCCATAGCAAGAACTCCTGTCTTCTTCACTACCAGGGAAGAGAGAAAGATATTACTAAGATTTTCTTCTGTAAGGTCAGGTATACAAAAGCTCATTGTACAGATGGTCCTTTTCTTAAACTTCTAGAAAGATACAAAATAGTACAAAATAACAAGCTATCAAAATTTCCTGGACTTGTATAATAATATTATTATTATATTTGTATTCATTTTGTTCTTATTTTTTTTTTTTTTTATGTTGTAGTTGTAACCATTTGACTTGGGGATTTCAAAGTTTCCCCGTCCCTCACAGAGAAAATAACCAGTTTATTTTACTTTGATTAAACCATAGGGAAGAGACACAAAGATTTTCTTCGTTTGCTTCTCTAAGGTCAGGTCAAGGAAAAAGTCCTAAGAGATACCTGGCTAGTTTCCACATTTTGGGGGTTTAAATTTGGCTTTTACTTAGAATAAATGAATATAAATAAAAATTAATATTGACTATTAATAAGTTTGAAAAGTTTTCAAAATACAAGCCTGATAAAAACATAACCTTTTGTGTGTGTGTGTGTGTGTGTGTGTGTGTGTGTGTGTGTGTGTGTGT